>NC_133339.1:52539865-52871531 GCF_030506205.2 Paramisgurnus dabryanus
TTATGAAAAACAAGAAGGGATTAGGTATGAACAGAACCATTTTAGTATCAGTCTTTGTCACACATTATAAACACTTAAAATTAAAAAGTAAGATTTTAAAAAATGCATTTAACCACAATTTTTAACATGTTTGTTGTTGGACTTTAATTGTCCTGCATGTTCTTAATGAGGAGATCAGACACGTAACTCAAATCAAATTATTTTAATAAGTATCTCAAATGAAATATTACAGAGCTCTGGGTCAAAACTGTCCCTGTCTTTACACAACACCAATGCAGAAACCGATCCCCCGAGGAGCGGTTGATCTGATCTGCCTCTCCCTCTGACCCAAAAAATATATATGTGCAGTTGGGTGGGGGCCTGTTCGATGGAAAGTTTTACTTCTTTCTTAAAGGTTCACCAGACCCGTTCGATGGAAAGTTGTACTTCTGTTTTAGAAGTTCATCATGCTATAAACAACTATGAACGTTATTTCACCCTGTCGCCCCGACATCCTGTTTTTCTCCCCAGGTGTTTCTGCAAAGCAAAAGTTAAAAAACACACATACATACATACCGCAAAAACTCCAAGCCTGCTAAATTTGCACATGACATTTAAAAGTCAACTATCAAAACCCATATACCATGGAATCATATCTCTAAGCCTGCTAGACTATTCTAACTTTAGTACTATATGCTAAAGGTTAATACTCAAAGCTATTCTTAAAATCTTTATGATTAAAGGCAATGCAGTCATTAATAATGCAATAATAAAATCATGATTATTCAAAGCAAGGTTAATATTCATATTTCAAGGATATGCGGATGTGGGGATGTTCTAATTTTCCTTCATTGTTTTAACAAATGTTGCACAAAAACTGTTGCAACATTTAACACTTTAAATTTTAATTCAACATGTTTTTTTAACATAACTATGTTTAAGACATCCTAAATGAACAATTTAATATTGCTGTGAAATGAAATTAAGTTTTTATTTTTCTAAACAGGCTCATCTTTTGTTCTTGAGGCTCATTGTACAAATTCAAGAAATCACTGTTTACATGATGTGCACACATCAAGCATGTGCTTTCTGACCTCTTGCATTTTACACAAATGATGCTTATTTTGGTGTCATGTTTTGTGGGGCACAGCTGGCATCACCTGTATTCACCTCTGGATTTACTGTGGGTCTGAATTCATCTGCTTTACATAGTATTTCATATACATTGAAAATAGAAATGATAGTTCACATTTACTTTTCTGTGTCTGAGGAAGTCTTTATCAGTACTGAAAATAGTGAGGAAAAGCTCACTTTTCCCTTTCCAGGGTAGTAAAACACCAAAATATACGCAATAAATGTATTTAATTTGTGTCTATACAGTTGCCTTAGAACAAACAAATATGGGTCAAATTGACCCGCGAACATCAAAATCGTACCAAAAATCATTATTTGTGCTAAAAAACCCCACTTCAAAACACATCAGTGTATCCTAACTTTGCATGCATGTTCATGGCCCTAAATGAGAAAAAGTGACAAAATTTCTGGAAGAAAACTGAAACTTAAGTAGTATTTCATATACACTGTAAACAGAAATTATAGCTCACTTTTACCATCTGTGTCTGTAAAAGTCTTTTTCAGTACTCAAAATAGTGAGGAGAAGCATTTTTACCCCCATTTCAGGATAGTAAAACACCAATATAACAACAAACGCTAAAAATATATATTTAATTTAGGTCTATGCAGAACAAAATGCGGGTCAAATTGACCCGCGAACCTCAAAATCGTTACAAAATTATTTTGGTACACTTCAAAAAATATCAGCATGTCTAAACTTTGCATGCATGTTCATGGCCATAAATGAGAAAAAGTCAGAAAATTTCAAGAATAAAATCACAGGTTAACTGGTTTATCCGACAGCTTAAAAATCAAAACGGGTCAAATTGACCCGGAACATAATATAAGGGTTAAAGGGTATGTGACTACATTCCCGTGCACACGCCGTACTTTAACCACGCGGCTTGTATCCAATGTCCCAGATCGAATCAGGCTTTGATGGATGGAGGTTTGGTTACAGCCTGAATCCACCATAGCCTGATAGGTAGCCCCCTTAATACTCACTGGTATTTGGTACCCGCCAGCCTGACCGGGGGCAGCCTGTGGCATGTCAGGGACCCGGATCATTGTACCTATTTCCATTACTGGACATTTATCAATAAAATGATCCGGATCTCCGCAACGCCAATAGGCCGGCCCAGACTGTCCCGCCGCCCTAGTGGCAGGAAGTGGATTAAATGACCGGCGTGGAGAGAGGGGTTTCCCAGACACAGCTTCAGCCCCTGCCCCTCTAGATGAATTACGTTGCTCCCCAGCATATTCTGCTGGGGTGGTACACGTGGGAGCCCGGGCAGACGAGACCTGAGAAGAGGGATAGGACAAGAGAGAGAAGGTGAAGGGAGAGAGAGAGAAGAGCTTGATGGATGGGATTCACCGATCCCCGGGCACGCCACCATCTGGTCCTCCGCTAATTGAATGGCCGAGTCTAGTGACGTCGGTCGGTGGCACTGGACCCATTCTGCAGTCTTCTTCGGCAAACGGGAAATGAATTGCTCCAGCACCACATGATCGATGACGTCATTGACGTCACCTCCCTCGGCCGGTAGCCACTTGCGACAGGAGTCCCGGAGCTGTTGGGCCATCACGAATGGCCGACCGCACTCTGCCAGGTCTAGAGAGCGAAACCGCTGGCGATGTTGCTCTGGACTACGGCCGACCCGCTGTAGAATGGCCCACTTCAGATCTTCAAAGACCAGGAGGTTTCATACCAGCAGTTGTTGAGCCGCCACCTGCGCCTCACCTGATAACAGCGGGATCAAACGGATTGGCCACTGCTCTCGGCTGCCTTTTCAAACAAATCTATGAAGACTTCTGGATCGTCCTGGGCTCCCATTTTATTCATGGGTAGTTGCGGAATATGTCCTGGGTGGGTGGCGGCTGCCGCGCGATCCTCCCGGTCCATCCAGCTCCGGAAACTATCACGCTCCTGCTGTGCGTGAAACAGAGCTTGAAAGCGCCGTTCTTGGTCGGTGCGTAAATCGACCAGCGCCTGATGTTGTTCTCTATGGAGGAGAGCAAGAGATGAGAGGAGGTCTGCAAGTGGCGTACCTGAAGTCTGCATAGCGGCGTGCTCTTCTACTCCCTTATCCCGGGTTTCGGCACCAGTGTAACGTGTTCGGAGTCTTTGGATAGAAGGAAGAGAATGGGAATCGGTGGGTAAGCTGTGGTTTTTCTCTTTATTAGTTCCTCAGGAGAAACTCACTCAAAAATACAGTATAACTCAAAATATGTCCATTCACTAAGTCTCAATATTCACAAATACTCTCAAAACATAGTTCTTGTGACTGCTCCCGAACCACAGCTTTCAGTCCTTCTCTCTCTCCATTTCGTCTGTTGAGTCTCTCCTTTTATTCTCTCCAAACCAATTACTATAAAGTAGACACAGGTGTTAATCATTTGCAATTAACCCACTTACTCACCGCTCGTCTCCCAACTCTCTTTCCTGCTGCAAACCTCGCTAAACCACACACCCCTCGTCACAGAAGTCAAGACCGATCTCAACAAAATTTCAGCTATTGCCAATTTTCCCATTCCACAATCTCTCAAAGATGTCCAAAGATTTTTAGGTTTAGCTGGGTGGTATCACCGTTTCATTTCACATTTCTCAACAAAAGCAGCACCTTTACATGCTCTTAACTCTTTCACCGCCAGCGTTTTTAAAAAAAGTTGCCAGCCAGCGCCAGCGTTTTTCATGATTTTCACCAAAGTTTAATGCCTTCCAGAAAATGTTCTTCTTATAATAATGAAAGAACAGACCCTCTGCTTTCAAACAAAAAAAAAAAAACGTTTCATCCTACCTTCAGTGGTTCTTTTGTAATCAGCTTTTGAATATGGGTAGGTTTCTGCAAAAACACCACATTTTGAGCAAAAAGCAGAGATAATTCCATTTTTTGTGACGGACTTTTCATAGAGATCCCATTCAGAGCGATCTTTAAAACAGACACGGACATGCAGCCGCTTGCCATAGGGCAATACTTCCGGGTTTAAAAAGTTGCGGAAGGGCGCCACCTGGTGGATAATAGCGGTATTCCAGAAAGACGGAAAATCTCGTCATTGGCGGGGAAGCGTTTTCTCTTAATTGACGAGATATCTCGTCAATGGCGGTGAAAGAGTTAAGCAGAAGAGCTCTACTTGGGTTTGGAATGAAGTGTGTCAAAAAGCTTTTGATCTCATAAAACAAGATTTGACTCAAGCACCAGTGCTCTTATCACCCAATTTTGAAAAGTCATTTCGTGTACAGACAGATGCAAGTGAAGTAGGATTGGGTGCACTACTTACGCAAGAGATGGAAGATGGAGAAAGAGTCATTTCATATGCATCCAGACTACTCAGAGGAGCAGAGAAGTCCTACTCGGTATCTGAGAAGGAGTGTTTAGCAGTCATTTGGGCAGTTAAAAAATGGAGACCATATCTAGAAGGGAGAAGATTTGAGGTCATAACAGATCACAATGCACTAACTTGGGCATTCCAACATCCGAAGCTGTCATCCAGACTTACCCGATGGACAATGCGGCTGCAAGGCTATGACTTTACAGTCAAATATCGTAAAGGTCATTGTAACGTTGTTCCTGATGTGTTATTCAGATCACCAGAACAACTCACTTCTGGGATCATTGCAGTTGTAAAAGATTCAAAGGCAAGCAACTTGCCAACCAACTTACCAGTCGAGATATCAAGTATTTTTGTAGCACAGGTAAAAGATCCAGAGATCCAGGAGCTGATTTTGAAAACAAAGTCACATACATCTCAAGAAATGTCTCGTGAACATTATTTGATGGAAAATGGTTTGTTGTTCAGGAGGATGCCAGACAAACACACAGGTCAGAAATTGCAACTTGTCATTCCATTAGAACTTCGGAAAGAGTTTCTACACTATGCCCATGACAACCCATTGAGTGGACATTTGGGCAGACTTAAAATGTTACTAAGACTACTAGACATGGCATACTGGCCAAGTGTAAGGTCTGATGTTTGGAAGCATTGCAAAGAATGTATCACGTGTCAAAAATACAATCCATGTTTTAGTAAATTATCCAGGTTTCTGCAATCCACTCCTATCGTTGAACCAGGTCATATGATCGGAGTAGACCTCAAGGGACCATTTCCAAAGAGTTCTCGACAGAACGAGCATCTCTTAGTTGTGGTGGATTATTGCTCAAAATGGGTGGAACTTTTCCCACTGAGGCAGGCCAAAGCACCATGAATTGCCCAGATATTAATAGAGGAAATTTTCACAAGATGGGGAACTCCTGCCTACCTTGTTTCTGACAGAGGGGCTCAGATTACTTCAAATTTACTTGGACAAATATGCAAGCAATGGGGAGTGGTCCAAAGGCTCACGACTGCTTATCATCCTCAAACCAACCTTACGGAGCGCATCAACAGAACCTTGAAGACAATGATGGCATCTTATGTAGGAGAACAGCATAGACAGTGGGACAGATGGTTACCTGAGTTCCGGTTTGCTATAAATACTGCGTGGCAAGAGAGTACTGATCATTCCCCAGCACAAATTGCTTTGGGTCGAAACCTAAAAGGCCCAGAAGAAAGAGAATTCTACTACACAAGACACCTGATCCAAGTAGTCCCATCTATCAAACTCTTGACCGTCATCAGCACCTCATCCATCTGGTAAAGAAGAATGTGGAAAAAGCACAAGGTAAAAAGCAGAGGTACTACAATCTACACCGCAAGCAAACACAGTATCAAGTGGGAGATGTAGTTTGGATACGTGCTCATCCTTTGTCCAGAGCGGGGGAGGGTTTTATGGCAAAGTTGTCTGATAGGTGGAAAGGACCTGCTAAAGTAGTTAAATGTTTAGGTCCTGTCAATTATTCTGTTTCTTTGCTTTCTGATCCTGAAATTATTGATACTTACCATGTGCAAAATTTAAAGCCTTGCCATGGCTATGTCAAGTCTTAATTTTGAGGGGGTGCATATGTAACAGTCACAAAACTGTCACATTGTTTTTTGGTTGTAATGCTACTACACTCCATGAGGGGGCAATGAGGAGTTATACTCCTAGGTTTAAGTAGGGGTGTGGTGTAGAGCAAGTGATGGGTAATGGAGGAGCAAACATGGCTTGTAGCTCCAAACAAACATTAGGTCTTGATTGAGAAACCTTGAGTTTTCTGCTCAATCCTTCAAAAAGAATTGTATCAGAAGGGATTTTGAAGAAAGATGTAACCTTTTGTAAATGTGGTGGATCTGAAGAAAGGACTTTACCACCTAATTTTATGAAGACTCGCTTGTTGAGTGGGACACTTTGAATAACTGGCTTGGACAATTAATTTTTTTGGTCAATTGTCTCCTGCACTTTGAAAAACTGGACATTCATCATCGTTGGTATCATCTTTGTCATCATCATTTCCATCTTAATGCAGATAAGACTTTCACTTCAATGTTTCTGAATGTGTATATATGTTTTTTTGTAAATGTTTATACTTTATTATAATAGATAAAATGATTTGACGAAGTGAAAAACATTTATTCAGTTCTTTTGGGATTTTCAAATAATAATTTGTTGTATGTGCACCATATATGAAACCTGTTTGATTTATTGAATGTTCTGTGTTCTGTAAAACAAAATTATAGTTAGTAGTTCCCTCCCTATAAATAGATATATAACCAATATTCTTACAAGTTAGGGGTAGTGGTTATAATATAAACCCTTAAAGGTTTTTTGCCAGAAACACCAGCCTGTCTACATGATCTGGTTTTAGAGATGAACGCAAGCAGGAGACAATATTTCCACCAGTGCTAAATACTCTCTCTGAAGAAGAACTTGTGGCTGTAATGCACAGATATTTCCTCGCCAGGTTGGAAAGCCGTGGGTAGACCCTGTGATGTTCCCTCCACCACTTCAGTGGGTCTTCCTCAGCATCTAGTGTCTCTGTCTGCAGGTACGACTGTAGCTCAAGAGCTATGGCCTGGTCCTGTTGCAGAGGAGGAGGTCCTGCAGCTGTGGTGACCTTAAAGAAGCTACCCAGGCACTTCTTCTTCTTTGGAGCAGCATCATCCTCTGTAACATCTGCAGGCATTGTTGTCTAAAGAGGGGTGTTCTCCTGGGAGGGAACATATTATAAGGAGAATAAGCATTATATAATTGAAAGTTCTAATTCTTTTGTAACACATTAATTCAATTAACCTTTCATTATTATTATTATTAATATTACCTCAGAGTCAGCAGTCATTAGACTTTTCATCTCTGCTGTCAGTCTGTCTTGAATAGACCCTTGGTTGTCTTCACTGACATATTTAAACTTAAATCTTGGGTCCAGGGCAGAGGTCATGTCGAGTAGCTCTTGTATTGCTGGGTTGCTGTATTTCTCATTGAGATAGTAGACTATCTGCTGTTTGGTGCTTTTGGCAAGGCCTGTGTCATCCTCCTGCACTGCTAGTATAGAACTGTTAAAGAGGTGGAGGGTTGGTTTCAGAAAAGACACACTAATATATTTCTCTCCAGAAAGTGCATCAGTGAATTCAACCAGAGGGCTAAGACACTTATTGATGGCCTCCAGTACATCAATGTCCTGCCAAGAGAGGTTGAGATGTTGGAGTTTTCGGTCACTACAAAGGACTTGGGTGATGGCCTTATGCTGCTCAAGGACTCTGCTGATCATGGCCTGCCTAGATCCCCATCTGGTTGGACATTCTGTTTTAAGCAAGTGTTCAGGCAGATTCAGCTGCTTCTGTGCCTCTGCAAGATCCATCTTTTTTTCCAACTATAGGAAAAACTGCTAAGAAGCTTTTTGCAGACCCCCATTCACGGTCGATCCTGGAATCCTTCATTGCATTTTCTAAGATTCCAATAAATACTATTTAGTATCATCAATAAGATCACCACAACAGTCATCAATGCAATTTTTGCTGAGTGAGAAAGCATCATAGTAATGATAATGATGATAATAATAAAAAGAATAACAATAATAACTGGAATATTTGCATAGGCATTCCTAGTATTGTTCTTGCTGTTGTTTAAATCAGTGGTTCTTAACGTTATTCCTCAAGGTCCACTGCCCTGCACATTTTGTATGTCTCCCTTATTTAACACACCTGATTCAAATCATCAGCTCATTAGAAGAGATCTCAATGAACTGAACTGAGTCTGTCAGATAAAAGAGACATACAAAATGTGCAGGGCAGTTGGCCTCGAGGAATAACGTTAAGACTGGTTTAAATCACTTTATTATATAAAATTAAATCGCCACCTTAAATTTAATCATAAGAGAAGGAATTATTTTGTACTTGTAATGGTTTTGTTCTGTGTTCTGTGTATTTTTGTATTTTGGACTTTTATTTTGATACTCTGCTCTGTTCTGACTTTTATTTTGATATTCATCATGCCATGTTTCAGTTCACACTTCTTGTCTGTTTTGTATATAAGTCACTTCCTGTTCACCTGTTCCCGGCTGATTATTACATCGCCATATCCTGTCTGTTTATCCTGCCTGTATTCTGTTCTGTTTAATCTGTTTATCTGTTACCTGGATCTGCCTGTGTTTTTGACTTCTGCCTGTTTTTGGATTTAATGCCTGATTGCCGCCTGCCCTGATATTGTGCCTGTCTTTGGATTTCTGATTTTGGATTAACCCTTTGGATTTGTTTGCTGGCCCTTATTGGGATTTTACATAATAAACACCTTTTGCACATGGATTCTCCTCTTCATCGCTTTCTTTAAAGCACACCCGTTACAGAATAATCAGCCATAACCCTGATCCAGCGAAGGTTAGTAACTTCCCACCAGCAACATGAAGCCCATTTTTGCACTACTTGAACTCCGCCAGAACCACCGCCATATTGAGGATTTTGTAAGTGACTTTTTGGATTTAAGTAATCAAGTACATTATGATGAGGATGCTTTAAAACCAATTTTCTACAATGCATTGGATGAATGGTTGCGCTTATGTATGCCACGTGATATGTCTGCCTGGTCCCTGGAGAGTTATATTGACTTTGCATTGCTGTTGTGTGGTTCTCCGTTCACTGTGGGTGTGGTGGATAATGAACCAGGGAATATTCACCACACACCTAGCCATGTTCTGCCCGTTCTGCCCAAACCTGTTAAAATCATGTCTGATCACAAAATGGCCGCCACCATGTTTGCTCCCAAAATGGCCGCCATCCTGCCTGTCCCTAAAATGGCCGCCACCCTGCCTGTTCCCAAAATGGCCGCCATCCTGCCTGTCCCTGCACCTGTCTTCAATAAAACCACCACCATCCTGCCTGTCCCGAAAACTGCCACCATCTTGCCTGTTTCTGCACCTGTTCTCGAGAGAGCTACCATCATTCCAGCACCTGTATTTCAGAGGGCCATCGTCACCACCACACCTGCACTTAGGAGAGCTATTATTCACCCTGCACCTGCCGTGAAGATGGCCGCCATGCCTGAATCTTCCCCTGAGGTATGTCTCCTGGATTATAGTCTCTCAGAATTTGCCATAGCCCTGTGGTGCGTTTTGTCTGCCGTTTGCTCTGGTATTTCCCATGTTCCTCAAGACCCTGAACCTGAACCCCTGGACTCATTTGATCTGCCTGATTCATCCGATTCATCCGACTCATCCGACTCATCTGATCTGCCCGACTCCTCTGATCTGCCCGACTCCTCTGATCTGCCCGACTCCTCTGATCTGCCCGACTCCTCTGATCTGCCCGACTCCTCTGATCTGCACGACTCCTCTGATCTGCACGACTCCTCTGATCTGCACGACTCCTCTGATCTGCACGACTCCTCTGATCTGCACGACTCCTCTGATCTGCACGACTCCTCTGATTCGTCTGTCCCGTCTGGTTCATCTGGCTTACCTGATTCACCTGTCCCATCTGATTCATCTGCCTCACCTGATTCACATGATTCGTCTGACCCACCTGATTCATCAGATTCGTCTGTTCTGCCTGATTCACCTGTTCCGTCTGACTCATCTGATTCAGCTGTCCTGCCTGATTCACATGTCCCGTCTGACTCACCCGGTTTATCTGGTTCATCTGATTCACTTGGCTCACCTGGCTCGTCTGATTCGTCGGCTCCACCATCTGGAATATCGTCACCCTGGTCTGTGGAAGCTCTTCCAAGTTTTTTTTGGGGGGGGGTAGTACCCGGACACAGGAGGGAGGCAGAGGACACCGAGGCGGAGGCCGAAGTGTACTCTGATCCTCCCTTTCCTTGTGATCTGGGTCTATTCCTACCCCATGACCCAGGTCCCAGCCTGCCCCATGACCCAGGTCCCAGCCTGCCCCATGACCCAGGTCCCAGCCTGCCCCATGACCCAGGTCCCAGCCTGCCCCATGACCCGGGCCCACATCTGCCCCATGACCCGGGCCCACATCTGCCCCACGACCCTGGACCATCCTGGCCTCACGACCCTGGACCATCCTGGCCTCACGACCCTGGACCATCCTGGCCTCATGACCCAGGACCTCTCCTGAACTGCCCTGCCTTGCCAAGAGGTCCTGGCCCGCCCGCCCACCCTCCATTTGGACTTTGTTATCTGTATGTTGGGCTCCGGGAGTCGCCCTTTAGAGGGGGGGTTCTGTAATGGTTTTGTTCTGTGTTCTGTGTATTTTTGTATTTTGGACTTTTATTTTGATACTCTGCTCTGTTCTGACTTTTATTTTGATATTCATCATGCCATGTTTCAGTTCACACTTCTTGTCTGTTTTGTATATAAGTCACTTCCTGTTCACCTGTTCCCGGCTGATTATTACATCGCCATATCCTGTCTGTTTATCCTGCCTGTATTCTGTTCTGTTTAATCTGTTTATCTGTTACCTGGATCTGCCTGTGTTTTTGACTTCTGCCTGTTTTTGGATTTAATGCCTGATTGCCGCCTGCCCTGATATTGTGCCTGTCTTTGGATTTCTGATTTTGGATTAACCCTTTGGATTTGTTTGCTGGCCCTTATTGGGATTTTACATAATAAACACCTTTTGCACATGGATTCTCCTCTTCATCGCTTTCTTTAAAGCACACCCGTTACAGTACTCAACTATGGCCAAGTGAAGTCTTTGCCCGAAACACTGAAGCCTCATCCATCCATTCACCTCAGCTGCCAGCTTTATGTTTGAGGCATTGTCCGTAGTGATGCAGACAAGCTTTTCCTCGTTTAAACCCCATGCAGCCACAGCTTCCCTCAGTGCATGTGCTATGTTTTGCCCAGTATGGTCTTCCGGAATAAACGCCGTTTGGAGACATTTCGTATTCAAATTGAAATTGGCGTCGATGTAGTGTATTGTTAAGCTAATGTATGGCTCCATTTTGCGGCTAGACCACAGGTCTGTTGTAGCGGCAATGTACTCTGCTTTTAACACTTCATTAGCCACTTCTGCACGGTAATTTTTCATATAAAGCAGGCAGAGCAACTCTCGTGAAATAGTGTCGAGATGACAAAGCATAACGCTTGTCCAAAGTATTAATCAGTTTCTTGAACCCTTCATTTTCGACCGCGCTAATGGGACACATGTCTTTGGCTAAAAAGTATGAAACAGCATCTGTGATTTTCTTGTGTCGTTCCGAACTTTTTGAATAAGGAGTTGCACTGAACAGTGTGTCTGCGTTGCGGAGGTCGTGGGGGTTGATCTTTATTCTTTCTGTTTCTTTATTAGTTGGTCATAGGTCAGTCTGTGTTTAAATTTAAGATGGTTGAAAAGGTTTGTGGTGTTTCCCTGCGGTGCAGACACCACCGCGTAGCAAATCTTGCACTTAATTTGATTTTGATCCACGTCCGCCTCGTCAAATCCAAACTGTTCCCAAACCACGGAATAGCTTTTACCTCTTTTGTTTACCAATTGCTTCTGTGGTTCTTTTTCCGCCATCACTCCTGCAGATTTTTAACACACACGTCCCCTGACGAGTTGAGGCTTTGGGAGGGACAAAAGTGCGCATGCGCGTCATTCAGAACAGAGACCAACAAAACGTGCAAAACGTAATTACCAAATAATCGTTTTTTCTCAATTACATAGTTTTTGTGATCGTTGGGAGCCGAAATCGAGATTGAAATCGAAATTCGATTAATTGCACAGCCCTATAAAGGACAGCGTCATCAATATCTCAACCAAACAGTTAAGTCAAGACCAACTTGCTGTTTTATCCAAAGGTCTTTCATTTGTACCTGTAAAGGGGAATGATCTTTTTGTGACCAAAATATAAATTTTTAAGTTATTTAGATCGATTTGACTTAAGGCTTTTACTCAAAAGTATCTGTGAGACAATATAGTCAACAAATGATTACTCCATCAGAAGAATTTTCGCCTGTTCCTAAAAAGGCCATGTGTAAACCTAAGAGTACTTTCCTCCCTCCCATGAATAATTCGTCAGTTGAAACGTTCTGCCGGTTGGTAGAACAAGATATGTTTTCCTGTTTTAAACCTGGTGAATATTCTATTAGACACAATCTTAAGACTTCAGAGAAAGAAGCATTGTATGCATTAATGGCTGATGATGACATCGTGATTAAACCTGCAGATAAAGGAGGCTGTCTCTCTATTTCTTGTACATAAGCATCCCTATCCTGAATAACAATACACCTTTATCTGTAGTAATCATTTGTTGACTATATTGTCTCACAGATCCTTTTGAGTAATCCTAAACTTTCTCGGCATTTGCTGTATCCCTTCTAGACAAAACCCATGGCCGCAGCTTGCAAAATCAAACTACCGAAATGTAAGCCCTGCCAGACTGGCTGTCCTTTCTGGATTCGCGTTGATCACTCATTTATAAATAAATCTTCTAAAATATCATAATTTTTTCCCATGGGTTTAGTTTCATGCGCGAATAGATTTAAATCAACAGAATGATGATTACGTCTGTTTGGAGAAATAAAAATAAAATAAATAAGCCTACACGAAATATGTTACACTTAAATAATTAGCAGATTGACAAAATGAACAAAAAAGTATTTGAGTTTCTATTATTTTTTGTGATGCGCTCTAAAATCAGCAGCAGAAAGCACAATGGGGACGTTTCACGAAAACCTAGGCTATGGCAAAAATTCTTTGTACAAGAAGGCCATTCTCAAATAACGAAACTATAAAACCACATATGTTTACATACTCCATCAACTTGTACAAAATCATACTACGATTGCATGGATGTACACTTACTGACAACAATAAGGAAACAATACAAATGAAAAACAAAAATAGAAATCATGGTTATTTAAAATGCTTTTCAAACAATTCTTAACTAAGTACAACTCCAGCAACGGATAAACTAAAACAAGATAATATCAAAACAAACCATACTGTGACATCCCTTCACAAATCTTGTCATGACAACCGCCAAAAACCACTTATAAACACACAATAAAGACTTTAAAAAGATGTGATAGAGCACACGTAGTTAACCAACTAAAACTCTAAATAATAAAATTTTTATTCCACAAGTGGCCATATTCAAAAATGCTCAAATAATAATATTCAAATAATTAAAACAATTCACTTCGGCTGCGTTACAATTCCCAGTGAAAGAGAACATGTTTATTTATCCACAGAGAACAAATCATATTACTTCTTGAATAATGTATGCAATATGCAAAGCGCGAGTGTGGGGGAGAACCATGAGTCTTTTTAAATGTTAAAACAAAAAAGGATTTTACTTGCGAAAATAAATATTATAAAAGCAGCGGTCATCATGAGACCTCCTGCAGCGCGGACCCCACTATAGATTGTGTTCGACTTTTGTGTTCGAGCTGCGCTGCAAGAACGACAGGCTGATGACGTCAAAGTACCGCGATGGTGAGTCGAGGAATCATCGGAAGAGTTTGATTTCAAACCGCTCTCGCGGCACGTTGATGTCATCCGCTTGTCGGTTCATGTGTAATAGCATGAAGTCGAACACACGTGTAAATGATCCTTATTAGTGATTTACCAATGTTCAGATATGTTCTACTGAAAATATTTAAAATGATCTTTAATGAGCATCATTAAAGCCTGTTGATTTCTAGTGTTTTGTCATACCCTGCCCTGATTTCTAGTGCAACTGCCATACCCTGCCATACGCAAATGCCGCCCCTGAGAAAGCACGTCATGTTTTTAATGATTTTAAATAAGCACAATGTTTTCTCCTTATTGTGAGTGTACACAAATAAAAATAGCCTACACCATTTACACTTTAGAATGTTGTTTTACGTTTAGCTGTGTGACCATAAATTTAGGGTAATTTAAGGTGCAAGGTCATTACGCTTACACTGTAAAAAAGTCAGTAGAAATTACAGTGTTATTGCAGCTGGGTTGCCGGTAACTTACCGTAGATTTAAATTTATGTTATTTACTGGCAACATTTTGTTCAAAGTTAAATGAACATTAAACATTTACAAGTCTTTGTCTTTACAGAGTAAAAAAACAGCATCAAGCATAACATTCTGGGAAACAAAATCTAAAGCAAAAAACACAAAAAGGTTTATGATGATTTCTGGTTCCCAGTATGCTTAGCAGTAAGCTGTTATTGTATAGTTTTAGTCTGTAAAGATAAAGACTTGTTAATATTTAAAATTTATTTAACTTTGAACAAACTCTTGCCAGTAAATAACATAAATTTAAATCTACGGTAAGTTACCGGCATTTTTTTACAGTGTAGGCTATGTTGTTCACGGCGCATATACACGAACGCAGCGCAGGGCTGCGAGAAAAGACTTAATTAAACTTTTGATTTAACATATTACAAGGAAAGTAGATAGTGTGTTGCATAATGAAATTTATCCTAAATAAACGGATCGGAATTCCTTTTAACATTATCAAAGTTTCCATCCACCCTCTCTCAAACGTACCCAGCCTTAAAGCCAACTATTGAGAGTGCGCCGTATTTGTGATGATGATGATGAGACATTTGAACAACATGCAGGGGAATTATGTAAAAGATTTATTGACAGGTGGTACACACACATAACATGGTACGTGATTGTTTAGAGCGCGCGCGTAACATCTTGCACGCTGATCTGTTGAGTAAACGCACTGATCAGAATAACTCTAAAAATTCTGCAGTTGCACTCGTATCCACTTATGGTCAAATTTCAAATAGTTTAAAGAACATAGTGCATCAACACTGGCAAATTCTAAGTAGCGACTCGGACATAGGGCACACTTTTCAAGACCTGCCACGTAGTTGTTAAAAATGCACACCCAATCTTAGAGATCAGCTACTGCGTTCCCACCTCCCTGCACCTACCAAATCCATTTTTCCCTTTAAAATCCTGCACGGTGTTGGACTTTAAGGCGTCCATTGCGTGTTCATAATTTAGAGGAAAGGCACAAGATACAAATATCTAAGTTCAAATATTTATTGATCAGATTGAAAAAGTTTAACAGCGCTGGGTCCTCTCAAGTAGCGAACAACCAGCTCAGGAAGTAACATGCTTATTTATAAAATATGTGACATCGATCTTTCTTCAGAAAATCTCCACCCACAAAGGCCGTTCCCCTCGTCCATCTGACTCCATCACCACACCCAATTTTAGCCTGTAGGCAAAGATGGACACACATAGACAAAGAAAAACAAACTGTTCTCCTCTCATCCCTGGGAGCCCTGCAGTTCTTCTCCAGTACTCCTCCACTTTGAATAGCATGTTATAATGCTTTCTTAAAAACAAATCATTAATAAAACATTCATTTATAAAAAACATAAGCTGTAAGATGAAAGTGATTATTATGTAAAACATATTTCAATATCATGACATCATTTCATTATTTGTAAAATTGGTTATATGAATAAGGCACACATTAACTTCTTTAGATAGATAAACACATATTAAATCTTTTACTGCAATACTACTTCTAAGCAAACACTTCAATCATTATTAAAAACCATCTGTTAGGAAAGAAAACACACACACACACACACACACACACACACACACACACACACACACACACAGGAGATTCTGTTCTTCAAGGTTGAGCTGCCCTGCCCCCATTAAGTTATTCTATATGCAACCTTCATTTCATTGGTTAATACAAATTTATCAAAGACAACATCTTATATTTATTACATCAATTATTCAATGATTAATACTGATTAAGTAAGAAATACATGGCATATTTTATCCTGTGAATATTAAAGCATTAGTTAATGACATATTTGCCTGTTTGCTTTCCCCCTCAGGCCTCTCTCTTATTTTGATCGATGCCAGCCGTAAATTCCTCGCTAATCCTCCTTACAGCATCTTACACACACACAAAAACTGGTACCTTTCCACTCTCAAACACAAACACCTCATTTCTACATAATAGCTCAGTGCATATATGAAACACACAATGTTTATAGAATAAAATGATTAATTAAAGAAATATAAAATGGAACAAAATCAATTTCCACAGTCCTTATTTGGACATCTTTGTAACTTTAACACTTTTAGCAATCAGCATGAAATGTAGGCAGTAAATATGTAAAACATAATTATTCAACAACACAACAGTACTCCATTGTTCATGAATTGGTTAAATGCATTCATTAGTTAAACATACTAATTTTCACTTTCTCTAAATATAACATAGTTATAAAGCAAACAACTTGTTTATTGAAACCATCTGTTCTGCGTGTTTTCTCTTCAGGGCTTTGTTCCTACCCCCAACTGGAACAGCCTTTCAACTTTACACACAGACATTTACTCACATATCTCAGCACAGAAAGCATAATGGCACATATGGATTATAACATAACATACTGATTAATAAAACAACATAAAAATCCCACAATTCCCTCTCTTGACCTCTGAAAGAGGTCACACATTTTCTTCTTCCTCCTCATCCAGATTCTGTAGGCCTAATAGCGGCATGCTGTATTTGGGTGGATTTTCTTTTTTCTCTATTGCAGACACTATCAGTCTGTTACACAGGGATCTCCATTGTTTATGCCAAATATTATGGTGACTATAATTGCAGTTATAACTCCTACGGCCCACAGAACCTTCCAATTTGCATATAGCTTCATCTCTGTGGAAAAAATACACTTATGCCTATTGGCTAATACTCAAATAACAATCGTAAATTCAAAAAGGAAAAGAAAAATTAAATATGAAATTAATACTGTAGAATTGTATAAGAAACTTAAGAAATTCAAAGATCAAAATTCAAAGGTCAATATGGTATGTAGTCAGTGGGGAACCTTCAGGGCCTTCTACGCCTTCAGAGAAGGCCTAAAAAAATTAATAAAAAGATTTTTTATTATAATAATACAAATAAATAATATTCAATAAAAATATGTTTATACATTTTTAAATTTCTAATTTAATTCAATTTAATACAATACATGTAATATATTTTCTCTCATCTATGTTCTAACGTTAAGTTTACTGTCAGGTTCATGTCATGAAAACATCTAATCCAATCAGAATCGTCTGTCTCTATTAAGGCCCGGTTATCTGGCTCATTCATTGGTTAGGACTTCATGAATCCCAAGCTATGTGTTTTGGTGTGGAGAGTGACGGGCAAATCGACCAATCACGTTTTGATTTCAAGTGGGCAGGCAAAAAACAATACATTGTAAGCCTTCATGAAGTCCTAATCATGCAACAAACTGGATGCGAGCTGCCGTAAAACACCAAAGACGAAGATCATAGACCGTTAATATTAATACAGTCTAATGGCCCGAATCTCTGCGGTGAGAGTGGTTGAGGTAAATGGCGGAAAACGTGATTGACGTTGTAGCTATTTTGATAGGGCTGAGGTAAAAACGAAATTACTTAAGCGCGTGAAGAGCACACCTGGGAGAAGCGCGTGCAGAGGAGCCTGTGCATATGACGCGAACACGAGAAAAATAATGGGTTAATTATACTTTTACTTCCTGACAGTTTCACTTGTTACGTGAGGATAGTAATGACTGACAGACGACACCGAATTACATACAATATAATTTCCTAACTAAATCTGAGAGAATGCGAAAACATTCAAATATTTTTTACCTCGCTATACCCGATGGGCAGGGCGGAGACACATTTTGGTAGCCCGACAAGAATTCGTAATAGCCCCGGGACCTTGGGGCTCGGGCTAGAGATTTTGCGAGCCCTGGATATCTTATAACAACAGTTATAAGCCACAAGGAGGTGCACTGAGAACGCAGGGTGCTATATTTCCCCTTATGAAAAAGATTAACAAGGTATCCTACAGCTAAATAAATATTTCCAAAAAATAAAAAACAAATTAAAGAACATAATTTAAGATGGTTAAATGCAAATTTACAGAGCCCCTGTCATTACAGAGCAGCAGAATCTGTATTTGTGTTTATCAGTTAGATTAAATTAATTTTAAACTTTAAAACTGCATTTAAAGGCAGACAATGCCCATTCTGTAATTCAACTTTGCGTGATCAGAATTTTTACACATTCACTGTATGATTTAACGAAATACGAATAGCCTAGTATTATGGATGGAGAGGCATTTGCACTTCATTGCATATTTTGAAGGCCCAGCTGAAGTACCCACGGTTCGCCACTGTATGTAGTTACCCAGGTTATAATGAATACATGGTAATTGTGATATTCAGGTCTCTAAACACTTCTGTCAGGATTTCCAGCACTTTGTGGAAATCCAATTTATCTAAGCCACACCCCAGCCGGGGAGTGGATACACTTGTTATGTTTTCTTTCTCACACCACTCTCTCATACGTCTGAGGCTGTGGGTAAAATTCTCATATGTTGGTAAATCAGTACAATTTTGTTTTGTTATTAAATGAAAAATCAATCTGCCGTCGTCCTCATGGGTAACGTCTCGGTTACGTATGTAACCCTCGTTCCCTGAAGGAGGGAACGGAGACGTCACGTCGTGACCGACGAATTGGGAACTCGCTTAGAGAGACCAATCTGCTTCGAATACTACTAAAACGCCAATGAACTTGGCATTGAGATATTTGCATAATGCTGGCGCCGCCCCGCCAGGTGCGTATATAAGCAGCAGGTGCAAATAGGGAAATTAGCTTCTTTTTCGCTGAGAAAGCCGGAAAGTGTGACCGGCCGTAACAGCAGGTGGCAGCACCTGTGGCGACGGGACGTGACGTCTCCGTTCCCTCCTTCAGGGAACGAGGGTTACATACGTAACCGAGACGTTCCCTTTCAGTCGGTCACTACGACGTCACGTCGTGACCGACGAATTGGGAATCCCTATCAAAACGCCACTAGGGGCTGACCTCTTCCAATGACTGCGTAAAAGCCCTCCGGTTCCACTTAAGGAGGAGGAGGTAGGTTTTAAGGCAGAAGGCCGGGCACTAGATGTTCCTTTAACCCCACAGAAGTGCCAGCGACTGGGAAGCGCCCTACCTGAGCGGGATAGGAACGCTGCGGAAGCCACCACCCGTCTTAAGGGCTAATGGTGGGCGAAAGTCAACCGTAGTTGAGGAAATAAGACAGCCGTGGCTGTGTAAGCAAAGCAGTGCTCTGCTAAGGGAAACGTGGGCTGGTAGGATTAACCCCACGGAAAAATACTCACAATGGAACCCGGTGGGACACAATGTGGAGCCCGAGCCAGACACGTAGGTTCGCGAGGATACAGCTAGTGAAAGGCTGACAGCCAATGCTCCGCAACAAAGGCTGCCAAGGCAGCGGAGGAAGAACAATTCAAACCATTACGCATTTTTGTTCTGAAGGCCTTCCATACTGACACAATTTATGAAGCATCAGTTGGAGGCTGCAAGCCGACCTGTGAGACTGTTCTCCGTGCTCCCCCTGGTGAGGAAAGAACACGAGAGGATACAGGCTCAATACGAACACTGTAAAATCTAATGAACGTATTAGGTGTCGCCCAACCAGCAGCTCTGCAGATGTCTGTTAGCGAGGAACCACGAGCTAGAGCCCAAGATGAGGCAACACTCCGTGTGGAGTGCGCTCTCAAATTAAGGGGGCAAGGAATACCCTGAAGATTATAAGCCAGGGCGATAGTATCAACTATCCAATGAGACATCCTCTGCTTAGTGACAGCTTTCCCTTTCTGCTGGCCACCATAACAAACAAAGAGCTGGTCTGAGGTCCTGAGGCTTTGCGTGCGATCCACGTAGAGTCGCAGTGCGCGTACGGGGCACAACAAAGCCATGGTTGGGTCTGCGTCCTCCGGGGGCAGCGCTTGCAAGCTCACCACCTGGTCTCTGAAAGGAGTGGTGGGAACTTTGGGCACGTAGCCTGGTCTGGGCCTCAATGTTACGCTCGAGGCAGCAGGACCAAACTGAAGGCACGAGTCGTCAACAGAGAATGCATGTAAATCCCCTACTCTCTTCACTGAGGCCAATGCTAGCAGGGTCAGAGCTTTCATTGATAAAAGCTTCAGACTCACAGACTGCAAAGGCTCGAACGGGGGGGCCTGAAGGGCTTTCAGCACCATGGACAGGTCCCAGGGAGGCATAGAAGGAGGGCGCGAGGGGTTTAGCCTACGAGCGCCTCTTAAAAATCTAATAACCAAATCATGCTGGCCAACCGATCTGCCGTTAATAAGTGAGTGATGAGCAGAAATAGCAGCGATATCAACTTTAATGGTGGAGGGTGACAGCCTACCGTCTAACCTATGTTGAAGATATAAAAGCACGATGTTAATAGGGCATTCTCTGGGGTCCTCGCGTTGCGAAGAGCACCAGGTGACGAAAAGGTTCCATTTAAACGCGTAAGCCCGTCGCGTAGACGGAGCTCGTGCCGCGTTGATTGTGTTAGATACCGCTTGCGGTAAATCACTTAAACCTTGCGCGCGCTCAACGACCACACATGGAGATCCCACAGGTCGGGGCGCGGGTGCCATAATGTGCCCCCTCCTTGAGAAAGAAGGTCCTTCCTCAGGGGAATCCGCCAGGGAGGGGCTGTCGCGAGGAGCATTAACTCTGGAAACCAATTCTTGCTCGTCCAATATGGGGCGATCAGTAAAAGGCTCTCCTCGTCCTGCCTGACTTTGCACAGTGTCTGTGCGATTAAGCTCACTGGGGGGAATGCGTATTTGCGCATCCCCCGAGGCCAGCTGTGTGCCAATGCGTCCACGCCGAGGCTGCCCTCGGTTAGTGAATAAAATAGGCGACAGTGGGTATCGTCCGGCGACGCAAACAGGTCTATCTGCGCACGACCGAACTTCTTCCAAATTAGCTGGACCGTCTGGGGGTGGAGTCGCCATTCGCCGGGGCGCGCAGCTCGAGAAAGCGCGTCCGCTGCTGTATTGAGCGAGCCCGGAATGTGAATGGCACGAAGGGACCTCAGATGCTTCTGACTCCAAAGGAGGAGATGACGAGCGAGATGCGACAGGTGACGGGAGCGCAAACCGCCTTGACGGTTGATATACGCAACGGTCGCAGTGTTGTCGGTGCGTACTAGTACATCCTTCCCTCGCAGCTCCATAGCGAAGCGTACAAGTCCCAGATATACTGCCCACAACTCTCGGCAATTGATATGCCAGTGCAACTGGGGTGCTGTCCACACCCCTGAAGCCGTAAGCTCGTCGTACGTGGCACCCCAGCCCGTGTCGGACGCATCTGTATGTACAACAGCATGCCGAGCGATCTGTCTCATGGACACACCTGACCTGAGAAACGCGGGGTCCGACCACGGGGGGAATGTTAGGCGACACGCAGGTGTAATGGTTACACGATGGATGCCGGCGCGCCACGCTCTCCTCGGGACTCGATCGTGAAGCCAACGCTGAAGCGGTCTCATATGGAGCAGCCCGAGCGGTGTCACGGCCGCTGCTGCTGCCATATGCCCCAGGAGCTTTTGAAATTGTTTCAGCGGGACCGCATTCTTCCCTCGGAATGAACCGAGGCAAGTCAGAATTGACTGGACGCGCTCTTCTGTCAAACGCGCCGATAAATCGATCGAGTCCAGTTCCATCCCGAGAAAAGAGATCCTCTGCGTGGGGCAGAGTTTGCTCTTTTCCCAGTTGACCCGAAGACCCAAACGGGCGAGATGCCGAAGCGTTAAATCTCTGTGTTCGCAAAGCGTCCGTCGAGAATGCGCTATTATAAGCCAATCGTCGAGGTAAGCCAATATGCGAACGCCGCTCTCTCGGAGGGGTTTTAACGCCGCCTCTATTACTTTCGTGAACACACGGGGAGAGAGGGATAGCCCGAACGGTAAAACTTTGTACTGGTATGCCCGTCCCTCGAATGCAAACCGGAGAAACGGTCTGTGACGAGGGAGAATGGACACATGAAAGTACGCGTCTTTCAGGTCTATAGCCGCAAACCAATCTTGGGGGCGAATTGAATTGAATATTTGCTTCGGTGTTATCATCCTGAAAGACCTCCTCTGCAGAGATTTGTTCAGAACGCGCAAATCCAAGATCGGTCGTAACCCCCCGCCTTTTTTGGGTACTATAAAATACGGGCTGTAGAAACCCGTTCTCATCTCGGTTGGAGGGACCGGCTCGATCGCGTCCTTCGCCAGCAGGACTTCGACCTCTGCACGCAGTACATGTGCATCGGACGCTTTCACCGTGGTGAAACGAATGCCCGAGAATTTGGGTGTGTGCCGGATGAATTGTATTTCGTAACCGAGGCGGACAGTGCGTAAAACCCAACGAGACGGGCTGGGAAGCTGAAGCCAAGCCCCCAGGGACCGTACGAGGGGAATTAACGACACTACCGGGGTACCCGCGGGGGGGCGGCGGAGCGGGACAGGTGGTACTGCCGGTACGTCTGCTGGGACAGCATAAGTATCTACAGTATGTGTGTGTGTGACACTGACCTGAGCCCGCTGAGGGTGACGGTCGTCTGGTCTCCTCAGCGGAGAGCACAGACTCCGAAGAGGGTGCTGGTGGTCCCGTCTCCTCAGCGGAGAGCTGGAACTCCTCAGAACACCCGCTGGCGATAGAGGAGAGGGAGGAAGAGCATGTGAATGCCCGCTCGCATCTCTCTCGATCCTCTGAAGACCTGGAGAAGGAATAGGAATGCACTCTTTTTGTGGTTTTGTGGGTGCCGGCTGAGAAGCCGGCGGAACAGAAACAAAACGAAACCAAGGATTCTCCATCCGGCCCTCTACCGGTGGAGGGAGCGATGCCATCACCGTCTCCCGTAGAGTGATCCCATCCAAATCCAGGTCGCCCGTCTCAGGGCCGCTTCGATTTCCGTTTACCACGGGAAGCGGGTGGGGCGGGCGGGGCGGGCTGCCGACGGCTGTTCCCCCTCCGTGGCCTGGAAGATGTTCTAGTGGGGGGGGTGGAGGCAGCCGCCGCAGGGCGCCCTCGGCGAGGAGCAGACGGGCCCGCCGGCGCTGGAGGGCGAGATGCAGGTCGCTTGCGCCGGGGCATGATCTGAGCGATCGCCTCCGTCTGCTTCTGGGCGGCGGAGAACTGCTGGGCAAAAGACTCCACCGACTCACCGAAGAGACCAGCCTGGGACACGGGAGCGTCTAAGAACTTGTTCTTCTCCGCATCCGACATGTCCGCCAGACATAGCCATAAGTGGCGTTCCTGGACCACCATCGTGGACATGGCACGACCAATCGCCTGCGCTGTCACCTTCGTAGCGCGAAGAGCCAGATCAGTGGCAGCCCGGAGCTCCGAAAGGACAGGCGAGTCGTGTCCTCCCTCGTGCAGATCCCTCAAGGCTTTGGCTTGGTGAACCTGCAGCAACGCCATTGCGTGCAGGGCTGAGGCCGCCTCTCCACATGCCTGGTGGGCAGCGCCCGTTAAACCGGAGGACTGTCTGCAGGCACGAGAGGGGAGGGTTGGGCGGTCCTTCCAAGAGGGAGCGTGGGCCGGACACAGTTGCATCGCGACCGCACGCTCCACGGGAGGGATCCCCGTGTAACCCTTAGCGGCTCCGCTGGTGAGGGAGGTGAGGGGGGAGGGCTGAAACGGCCGTAATCTCATGGAAAACGGCGACTTCCAGGTTCTAGTCAGCTCCTCGTGCACCTCGGGGAAGAAAGGCACCGGTGGAGAGGGTTGTGAAACCCGGGCAGCTCCAAAGAACCAATCATCCAGGCGGGACGGTTCGGGCTGAGGGGGGGGAACCCACTCTAACCCTACGGTCTCCGCCGCTCGAGCGAGCACGGCCACCATCTCTGGATCGAACTCCGGCGTCCCAACCCGACCAGAGGGAGGAAGGGCGTCGGGGTCCACGTCAGGGGGAGGAGGCCCACCCTCGGATGCTGCGGCGTCGGTGGACCCGGAGGGCGGCACGATGGATTCTAGAGACATCGTAGAACACGACGCTGAAGTCTCCATCGGCACATCAACCGGCTGTGGATGAGGAGGCTGAGAGCCTGAGGACGAATCCCCCGCTCGGCTCAGCACAGTGATGCGCAGGTCGTCCTTTGAGAGCTTCACAGCCGCACCGTGGCGGCGTTCAGCACTCGCATGACGAGGGTTGCGTTTTTCCCGGAGGAAAGACAACCGTCTGCGCAAATCCACAAGGGACATGTTCTCGCAGTGAGAACACTTACCCCCAGCGAACGCTGCCTCTGCGTGCTCGATGCCCAAACACGAAAGACAACGCTCGTGACCGTCCTTCGGACCCATGTATTTG
This sequence comes from Paramisgurnus dabryanus, assembly GCF_030506205.2. Lineage (NCBI taxonomy): Eukaryota > Metazoa > Chordata > Actinopteri > Cypriniformes > Cobitidae > Paramisgurnus > Paramisgurnus dabryanus. Next base: position 52,564,372 of record NC_133339.1, read on the forward strand.
CCGCACCCAAGATCGCACGGACGAAAAGCCATCCTGAAAAGGACGCTGATGTCCGGATATACGAGAGAGTGGCTGCCTTTAACAAGGCACAAAGCTCTCTCGTATCACTCTTTTAGGGAAATTCACTCAGATGCTTAGTTGATGAGCGCACAGGAAGGCAACGCACACACAAAACTCAAAACAACAAACAGGTGTAGAGCAGTGGAATTAAGCGAAGCGTCTGCTGTGGTACTGCTAGTCCAACCAACTTCAGCAATCGAATCCCACCAGAGTAAAGTAGCTTTTCAGTAGCAGATACTGCCGGCTTTCGAAGCGATAAAAAGCTAATTTCCCTATTTGCACCTGCTGCTTATATACGCACCTGGCGGGGCGGCGCCAGCATTATGCAAATATCTCAATGCCAAGTTCATTGGCGTTTTAGTAGTATTCGAAGCAGATTGGTCTCTCTAAGCGAGTTCCCAATTCGTCGGTCACGACGTGACGTCGTAGTGACCGACTGAAAGGGAACTGCACATTCACCTGTGTGTTTGTTCTGTCTTACAACCTTTTGTGTACCGTACTTTGCTTTGAACTGTACGGCTATACCTGCTCCGTAGGCACAATCTGTGCTCACACAGTGTGCTAGGGGTTCTGTTACTGGGCTGGAAAAAATGTCACCTTTTTTATGCACAATTTTACAGAGTGTTTGTTGACTTTGTTGTTGGTGTTGTGTGAGTGTTACCACTGATGTGTTACCACTTCCTGTTTGTCCTCTCTGTATTCCAGCTGATTCACTTTCACTTTCAACACTTTCCCTCTCTTGGACCTGAGTCCTCAGGTCCACACCTGTGTCTGTTAGAAACCCAATCATCATTTGTAACAGCTGGGTTGTTCTCACAATTTCGTTGTGTGGTAGCCTGGCAGGAAAAATTTTCAATCATAGCAGTTAGTTTGTAGAAATAAACATCATTAGTTAGTGGCAGGATTGGATCCTACACCAAGGCGTTCCTCGGACCCGGAAACTGACGACCTGTAAGCAATTCAAAGGTTGTAAAACCAGAAATCCTGTTAACAGAAAAGTGAATAGACATTAATGCAATTGGTAATGCGTCAAGCCATGTTATTTTTGTCTGTGCACATAGTTTGTCAAGTCAAGTTTTAATGTCAAAGTCAGGTTCATTATTTCATCTTTGCTCTAACATTGGGGTGATAAGCAGCCCCGAAACTATATGTCAATTCCAGCGCGTGTTTGTCAATTTTGTCAGATCTAACTTTGTCTTGGAAAACCATGGTTGGGGATATAAGTGGTTTATTAGGCAGTTGACAACAGCCACGTCATTAGGTACCTTCACAGCCTGTAGTATGTGTCAGGCTTTGCTAGCATTTACTATAGGCCGGCCTTTCCTGGTTTCAAACCCACCTATCTGCCATATGGCAGTTCCATATATACTGCACCAATCACATATGCAGAGTCACTATAAATAATCACCCTCTCTTCACCAGTGTAGTGCAAGGCTTTGATAACAGCTGTCATTTCAGCTCTCTGTGCTGACCGTTTACCTTTCAATCTACCACTCAGTCGTGTTACAAAATCACCCACAACTTGCTCAACCACAGCCAAGCCTGCCTTCAATGTGTCATTTGCTGCTCTGAAACAACAACCATCTGTAAACAGTGTGATTAACGGTGGGGTAGTTGTCAGTGGTACCGCGAACAAACCATCTCTCAATTTATTTGCTTTTTCAGTCAATGGTATAACAATTATAATTAATTACAATAATAATAATTTGTATATCAGTCAATGGTATACAATCCTGCGGCTCACCCTCAGTGATCAGATCTGCCATGTGAACACCTTCATGCACATATATGATGTCTTGGCTGGCGATTTCCTTAAATACAAAGTTTGTTACAATAATCAGTTATATTTCTATTCTCACAGCTTTTCTTGTTTACCTTTTATAGTGTTTTATGGTGTTCTTTTTTCTTTTTCAATTTATTTCTTTTATCTATTTTAATTTCCTTTCTGCCATAGCTGTTCTATGCCATATATATTTGCTTTTTAGCTTAATACCATCATTGGAGTTCTGACTTCCTCTGTAGATACCAAATTCAATTATGCATTTCTTCCTGTCAGATTAATAGGAGTCTGATTTGATTTCAGAACAGGTAGTCACACCTAACAACAAAGTTCTTGATCAGCCTTTCAATGTGTCTAGCTGATTTTCTCATAAAGATTGTCTGTGTCCCTATAGTAACAAGGTCTTTACTAAGCATTGAACGACTGTTTACTCTTTCCCCTTTTTCACTCAAAGGCTCGTATGAAGATGAAAAAGTTCAGTGTCCAGTGAAGTATTGTCCAGTTTCTCTTGCCTCCAAAAACATTATTGTCTTTGTTAGTCTCTTTCTGGATTCCACTCAGTCTTTTTGGTGTTTCATCCTTGTAAATGTCTCTGACCATATGCAGTGCCCCCTTCACCGCTTTAGTTCAAGTATAGTCCCATTCAAATAGAATGTGTTCTCAGTCCAGTTTATGAGTTACTCCTCTCTTTGCAACTCCAACACTTTGATGTCACACACAGTTTTTCATTGTCTGTTTCTTGCCAGCTTTTATTCACTTTCTTGAATGTCAAAGGATTAGAGCTTTCAGCCTCTCAAGGTTTAACTTAACCCATTGCAAAATATTGCCTTTCAATTTAAAATAAAATTTATCTTGTGACCACCTTCCATCATCAGATGAAGACTCCTCTTCATTTTGTTAAATCTTTTGTCCTCTATACAAATTATCTGTGTCATTCACCTTTTAACAATTTTCTGTCCTTTTTTAATTGTTCATCTTTATTTCCACATTCAATAACTTGGTCTCTACTCTTTTCTGTAACTTGTTGTTTTTCTTTCAAAGCTTCGCCTCTGTCTTTCTGCTAAATTTTGCTTAATCCCATTTATGGTTTTAACAGACTCAATATATCACAGACACACTACATTTTCACACAAATAAAATCTACATCTACATTCAATTCACCGCTATTGATTTGAAAAACAGGCTGTTTCATTGGGGCTTTGGCTTTCTCATAAGGAGGAGGTGTGTGCAAGGAGGGGTAGATCGATTTCACTGGGGGTGGAACTGGAGGAGGAGCCGTAGGTGTCACACTTGAGTCTGGCTGACTGTTTCCTTGTTTAACTTCCTTTGGCTTTGCAGCTGCACCACTGTCAACTTCCCCTAACTAATGCAACCTCTTTCTGTCTTTTCTTATCATCTTTAGGATCAGTTTGGGCCATCATAAATTGAACTATTTTTTGCCATGGCACATACACCGGTGAACACACATAGTCATCACACTCTTTCTGAAGTTCAGCCATAATATATATCAACGTTCAATACACGGTACAAATACTATTACAATACAATTTCTCAGACAAAACCACAACAATAACAGTAAGACGTCAATTTTCTTTTCCAGTGTTCGTAGGCCTTACACCCATAGGTGTCATTTCCACTGGGGACGCTGGGGACATGTCCCCACCACTTTTTGAAATGGCTGATTTTGTCCCCACCACTTTTTGAAAAAAAATACCTAAGAAAACAAGTCTAGTTTTTAGACAAAAAATATACAATTTAAGTGAATTTGTGCTTAAAACAAGCAAAAATATCTGCCAATGGGGTGAGAAAAAATTCTAAAAATAAGATACATTTTTTCTTAAACACTTAATTTAAGCAAAATTTTCTCACCCCAATGGCAGATATTTTTGCTTGTTTTAAGCACAAAATCACTCAAATTGTAGTTTTTGTCTAAAAATTAGACTTATTTTCTTATGTCATTTTGCTCATCAAGAAAATACATATTGATTTAAGAATTTGTAGATACTTTTACTGAAAACAGGACAAAAATACTAAGAAAGAGAGTCAGATTTCCAAGAAAAAATTCTTAGTATTTTTGTCTTGTTTTCTATAAAAATATCCCAAAATTCTTAAATTAAGATGCTTTTTCTTGATGAGCAAAAATCTAGTTTTAGACCAAAAATATCAAATTTAAGTGATTTTGTGCATAAAACAAGCAAAAAAAAATCTGCCACTGGGGTAAGCATTTTTTTTTCTTGAATTTAGTGTTTAAGAAAAATGTTGAAGATTTTTTGCTTACCCCATTGGCAGATTTTTTGCTTGTTTTATGCACAAAATCACTTAAATTTGACATTTTTGGCCTAAAACTAGACTTATTTTCTTAGGTCATTTTGCTCATCAAGAAAAAGCATCTTAATTTAAGAATTTTTTGATATTTTTACTGAAAACAATACAAAAAATAATTTCTTGAAAATCATTTTTTGCAGTGTACGACTGGTTTTGTGGTGCAGGGACACATATGTTGCGTTGTGTGCTTATGGTGTGTTTTCTTTTACATATGTAATGAATTTCATTGTAATCATTGACTTAACGTGCTGCTGTTTTCTACATTATGGTGCTTTGGCACTGTTCGGTTGAGCTGGTGTTGCAGTTATATGTGCAGTTGACATTGTTGAGGGTTTTATGCTGACTATTTTTGTTTTGTTGACCGGGCCTACACTATGCCCATTTTTGATGTTATTTAATATTTTTCCCGTCCTGCTGTAATGTTTTTTCATCTGATCTTTTGTCCCCACCACTTTTCAACACAAACTGACGCCCCTGCTTACACCTCACGGGCTGCTGTACACCCCCTACGGCTACAACCGAGTCGGTATTTTATAACACCTAATGTATTAAAGGAATCCTCAACCTTATATTTAATTCTGTTAACTTACACCGCCATTAACAGTATTCGTAGGAATTTCACCTAACGGGCCTTTCACCCAAATTGGTACTTTATAGCGCCTAATGCACTAATGGCCTCCAACCATAAATTACAATATATAACCCTTAAATTTAATACTGTACTCAATTAGATGGTTCCTGGGCCCTCCACCCATTGGTTTCTCAACCCCCTACGGGCTACAACCTGAGTTGGTATTTTATAACGCCTAATGCGTTAAAGGAATCCTCAACCTTTTATTTAACAAAAAAATTCAAAGATTTCAAAAAGTTTTTCACTCTGATCAATACTTATTGTTTAAATAATTAATTTCAGTTCGGAGCTCCTTATCAACACAATCAATTTGATATATCCAAATAGCAGAATTCGATACAACAGGTTTCTGCTTACCTTGTTTATTAGAGCGCTCTTTGTGTTGAAATGGAGCCCTCCCTTACTCTGGTTTCTTCAATGTGAAACCCTCCTTCCTCTCACTCTCTCCTTTCCCTCCACAAAACGTCGGCGGTCACCAATTGTTGGACTTTAAGGCGTCCATTGCGTGTTCATAATTTAGAGGAAAGGCACAAGATACAAATATCTAAGTTCAAATATTTATTGATCAGATTGAAAAAGTTTAACAGCGCTGGGTCCTCTCAAGTAGCGAACAACCAGCTCAGGAAGTAACATGCTTATTTATAAAATATGTGACGTCGATCTTTCTTCAGAAAATCTCCACCCACAAAGGCCGTTCCCCTCGTCCATCTGACTCCATCACCACACCCAATTTTAGCCTGTAGGCAAAGATGGACACACATAGACAAAGGAAAACAAACTGTTCTCCTCTCATCCCTGGGAGCCCTGCAGTTCTTCTCCAGTACTCCTCCACTTTGAATAGCATGTTATAATGCTTTCTTAAAAACAAATCATTAATAAAACATTCATTTATAAAAAACATAAGCTGTAAGATGAAAGTGATTATTATGTAAAACATATTTCAATATCATGACATCATTTCATTATTTGTAAAATTGGTTATATGAATAAGGCACACATTAACTTCTTTAGATAGATAAACACATATTAAATCTTTTACTGCAATACTACTTCTAAGCAAACACTTTAATCATTATTAAAAAAACCATCTGTTAGGAAAGAAAACACACACACACACACACACACACACACACACAGGAGATTCTGTTCTTCAAGGTTGAGCTGCCCTGCCCCCATTAAGTTATTCTATATGCAACCTTTATTTCATTGGTTAATACAAATTTATCAAAGACAACATCTTATATTTATTACATCAATTATTCAATGATTAATACTGATTAAGTAAGAAATACATGGCATATTTTATCCTGTGAATATTAAAGCATTAGTTAATGACATATTTGCCTGTTTGCTTTCCCCCTCAGGCCTCTCTCTTATCTTGATCGATGCCAGGCGTAAATTCCTCGCTAATCCTCCTTACAGCATCTTACACACACACAAAAACTGGTACCTTTCCACTCTCAAACACAAACACCTCATTTCTACATAATAGCTCAGTGCATATATGAAACACACAATGTTTATAGAATAAAATGATTAATTAAAGAAATATAAAATGGAACAAAATCAATTTCCACAGTCCTTATTTGGACATCTTTGTAACTTTAACACTTTTAGCAATCAGCATGAAATGTAGGCAGTAAATATGTAAAACATAATTATTCAACAACACAACAGTACTCCTTGTTCATGAATTGGTTAAATGCATACATTAGTTAAACATACTAATTTTCACTTTCTCTAAATATAACATAGTTATAAAGCAAACAACTTGTTTATTGAAACCATCTGTTCTGCGTGTTTTCTCTTCAGGGCTTTGTTCCTACCCCCAACTGGAACAGCCTTTCAACTTTACACACAGACATTTACTCACATATCTCAGCACAGAAAGCATAATGGCACATATGGATTATAACATAACATACTGATTAATAAAACAACATAAAAATCCCACAACGGTAATTTTAAATGTTGGAACTGTGCAGCATGTAATATCATGCTCACAGAAAATCTATTTGTACGTCCAAAAACAGGCAGAACTTACAATGTTAAGGGCAAAATCACATGTCTATCCACTTTTATTGTATATTTACTGACATACCCTTGTGGGCTGATTTATGTGGGCAAAACTAAGCGACAGCTCAAAACCTGAATTTTTGAACATAAATGCGCTATCAGAAAGAATGATGATAAATCATCAGTCGCAAGACATTTTGATTCTGCGGGACATGATGTCGATATGATGAAATTTATTGGTTTGGAACATGTCAATTGGTCTCCAAGAGGGGAAGACCGTGAGAACCGCCTCCTGCAGAGAGAGGCTTGGTATATTTTTAATTTAAATACATGTATTCCAAATGGCATAAACAAAGATTTCTCTCTAAATTGTTTTTTATGAATGGAACATTGTTGTGGACTGCTTGCACCCTGTGGATATGGACAAACAATTATTTTCCTTCATTGATGGACTTAAACATGACTTTATTGGACTGGATATCATTTTAATGTTATTGGTTGATGTAAATATGGGTGTGTGAATGGGTGTGGCTTAATAAGATTGATCACATTGCTAATTTGTTGCACACTGAAGAAGGCACACGCCGAAACGCGTTTTTGCAAATAACAGTATTTATACATAGTGTGGCCTCTTTCTTATCTTACATCAGATTTTGCATGAACGTCTGGTAATAGAATATAATATACAATCTAAGGACTTTTTACATCTTAACATGTAAGGGTATATGAGATTACACTCCGGTAATTACGTTCCAGTAAACACATGAACCTGCATTCAAAGTTTGTATTTAACCCTCTGGGGTCTAAGGGGTTTTTAGGGCCCTGGGGAAGTTTTGACATGCACTGACATTTGTGCTTTTTTCAGTTGCTTAAAAACATATTAATGGCAATAGTCTCATAAAACTGTGTTCAGCACAAACTGGGCTACAATATTATATGATCAACATGTATGTACATGTTTGTATTTTTGAGAGAAAAATGTTTATGCGTGGTTTTTGAAAAAGCTATATTTTTAAGTAACTGATAGAAGTCCACAAAACTCATTCTAAACATGTTTTCCCAAGACTTTTCTAAACAGGATCTTGTAGTCTAGAGTTTTTTCTTCAAAATGATATGAAAATCATTCGGCCTACTCATTCACATAAAACAATATATTGATTTAAAATTTCTAAGACACTTTTGCTTGGGAAAGGCCGTATGCGTGGCGGCGGGAAAGCTCCTGAATAATCAGTGATTGACAGCTGAGAGACAAAAGAGTTGAATAATGAGCCACATAATGATCCTTGTGGGGATGTTCAACAGGAATGTAACTTTCTCTGTAGTAAACCATGATAAGGTTTAGTTTTCAATATAATGTAAACACACACACACACACACACACACACACACACATACACACACACACACACACACACACATATATATATATATATACATATTTCTATTGAAATATTTTCTATTAATTTCACAAGTATAAGTTACCTTTTAAAAACCATAGTAGCCTAATCATGGTAAAGGTACTGTTTGGCCATCGTAAAGTGAACACAGGGTTTGTGTTTGGTTGGCCAGCGAGAGGTTTACTTTTGTGCAGTAAAATGCTCAAAAGAACAACTGCCTATCGTTGTCTGGACTCTTATTTGTGTTTTTGTAATCATTATAGTATAAACACAACAAGGGACACGCGTGATAAACTTATCAATGTTTGTTTACAGTCGCTGCCATTACCTCACGTGTAGATCATGAAAGCAATGAATGTGTGTACATGCGAGTGATCCTGTGTTTAATAAACTTGCTGTGTGGAGATATGCGCTTAGACGCAACTAAATAAGGATTGTACTGTTTGCAATCGCGTATTTTATAAGAATACCAAAAAGGTTGTTGAGTTTCCTGACTCGTGTGTTTGTGTATGTGCGTTCCAATCGCGTGAACTGTTTGACGGAAGAACAAAGAAAACACTCGCGTCTGGAGATACTGACACACATACGCAAGTAAATAAGGATTTAGATGTCATGTTTGGTGGAATCGGATGAAACAACAAGGAATGGAGAGACTGGATTGTGGATTTCGTATCCATTGACTGCAGGAGGCACGAGTCATGCATATGGATGTCTCTGCTCATTCACTTCAATAGCGCGGGGGTGTGACGATCTCATCTCATAACAGATAAACAGGTAACAGGAGAAAGACGGTACTTCTCCACCTTCTCATACAGTTTACACCGAATGACAATATCTGTTTTCGATCTCACTTACATCATTTAAAAGGAGACATTGCAAGCATTATGTAGACATTTATCTTTTGTTTCTATGACAAGTATTCGTTAAGTTACAGTTTATTTTTCTGACGCGTTTCTGAAAGGATTTCACTGAGGGAGAGAGAACAAAACGCGCATCATGTTTATTTTCTTAATTTTGCGAAAAGCATAACATTCTGTTTTTATTGGGAGTGGACAGAAAAAAACTAGACACTTTACCGTTTTAAATTATGTATAAATCATATCTGTATGTCAAAAATCAGCAGACTAATTTTAGTCTCTTTGCGGAGTGATTGAAAAATAAAGAGTTTGCAGCGCCCGCGCCTCAGTCGACCCCAGAGTGTTAAAATAGGAAGGTATTATAATAGATAATCCAAACAGCGCCATCAAAAACGTGACGTGTAACCAATCACTCGCTCGTTCCTCCATCAGCCAATGACAAAACATGTAGCCAATTATATAACGATCTCAACGATCTCTGTGTGACTTTTTTGTTTGTGTTTGACTTCATGCTGCGCTGCAAGAACTGACAGACAGATGACGTCAAAGTACCACGAGAGCGAGTACTTTGACATCATCAGACTGTGGGGCCGCATAAAGTTGAACAAGCCAGTGACGCGGCTGACATACATCTGGATCCAACTCCTCCCCCTGGATCTTGTGTTCCAAAATGATGACCATCTCCTGTAGTTGCTCAATACGGTTTTATCCAGGTTGCTCTTTTTCAGGAGGGGCTTAACAAATGCAGTTTTAAGGGACTTTGAAAAAAATCCCAGAGAGAAGTGAGGAATTTTGAACACACTTAAAAAAAAATACTCACACTATTTACAAATTTTCCACTATTTATAAACTTTGTACAACTTTTCACAACTTTGTACAAATTTTCACAACTTTTTAGTTTTAAACCACAAATTTTTCTCTTCATGCCAGGGGTTGAAACAGTCTACTGTTGCCTGGAAACACAGACTGGCCTATTATGAGTGTTGTTGTTTTTTTGATGGCACACTCTGCCATGATGTTTTAGCCTCCTCGAATCATCACTGGTTTCAGTTATGTATTTGGGCCTGTGGCATTGATGGCCTGGGGTTGCTCTTGGTATTGGATCAGGACCAGGAGGGTCATTTCAATCTGCCAGCTCCAGAACCAGGGCTTCACGGAACTCTCTTTGGGTTTTTGTTTCCATGCTAGAGCCAACTGCTGATGAATGACGAATGCATTCACCATGGCATCATCAACAAGGCACAAAGTGGTAGAACAGGGCATGATACCACTTCCTGGTCTTTCTGAAAACACTGTTATATCCAATGAGGGCATCAGAGAGATCCACTCCACATATTCAATTCTATTCAATGTTATTTATATAGCGGTTTTCACAATTGTTTAATTGTTTCAAAGCAGCTTTACATTAATAGATGCAGGAAAAAACACAGAAAAATCTTAAAACATAAACAGCAGAATACAGCGGTTAAGATTAACCATACTAGCGAGCATAGTAAAATGTGACCTATGTATGAAGGTGCTAAGTTAAGCCCATAGATATGTACACTAGATGTCGCCTTGGCTACGGCAGTTCATTGGAACAAATGCGTCAAATAGAGCCACCATTTTGAAACAGGGAAGCCAAGCTTCAGCATCATTGTAGGCAATGGTGTAATGGAAATAAAATCACCATAAATCGTCATGAATGTGATTTTCTAGAGGCTTTTTGTTTGTTCCAACAGTAAGACGTGTATTTAGCAAGCCAGTCCAGAAAAAAATAAATAAAGTTTTGATATTATGAAAATCTACTTTTTCTAACTGCAATGCATAGTGCTAGTAGCCCTAACATCCGTACGCAGCACAAAAATCTGGCATCGTCCATGAATTCGAAGTTCATGCGGAGATAGCACCATTACATGGCTACTTCCTACGGCATGACCCCTGTTTCAAGATGACGTCGGTTTTGATGCATGCTTAGAACCCCAAGGCGACATCTAGTGTACATATCTATGAGTAAAGCCAATATAAGCAGACTCCCCAGGGGTTGAAAAAAAACCTAGGAGAAAAATACTCTTGAGAGAAAGACAGACATAGCTGATTCTATAGAGGATATATCATATAATAGGTACGATTTTTAAAAAATTTATGTTAATGTATATATATGTATATATATACACACAGATATGCAGATTAGATGGGGCAGCTGGTGGTCATTGTTTTATGTAAATTCAACTCACTTCTTATAGTCAACCACTGCAGTAGGTATGGGAATAGTCTGCACCATCCATTCTCCACCACCTGTCTTGATCCTCCTTTGTACCTTGCAGTCCATTTGCTAAATGGAAGGAGAAGCACATGGGCACCTCCCTGTCGTCCTACCATTCAACAAGCAGTAACTTCACATATCTATCGCATACTCCCACAGGAAACATTTCTAGGCAGCCTGTTGTCAGCTTTGCGGGAAGCCCACCCGGTTGCTTTGAATTGTCCTGCAGGTCCAAATGCCCTTCTGGAGGAGGTCTCTGAACAGTAATGGGCTGGTGTAGAAATTGTCAACATACAGCTTGTTGCCTGTTCCTAAGGTTCTTTAATCCACCAGTGCCATCACAGATTCATAACTGAGTCCTTAAGACTGTTCAGCCTGTGCTACAAAGGATTTGCCCTCATAGATAAAAAAAAAAAACCCACATGAAGCCATATTTGGAGTCAGCTAAAACAAAAAGTTTGTACCCCCATTTGGTTGGCTTCTCTTTCATATACTGTTTTAGCCCAATCCTCGCCTTTGATGCTACCATTCGTTCATCTACTGCAATGTCCTGATGAATCTTGCATGCAGTGCGTATCTGCTGATAGACCGGCTTCAGTTTGCCAAGGTGATCATAGGCTGGGGTTCCTTTTTTACTCATGTTTTCAGCATCCTCTTTGGGGTCACCGAGATGCAAGGCTGATGATATAGCCTGAAATTTTCTGCCTGAAATTGCACTAGTTGGAAAGCCCATTTTATAAAGTCTGGAATCATTCCAGTAATTTTTCACACCAGGAACTTTTACCAGACTCATGTACACTCACATAAAGGATAATTAGGAACACCTGTTCAATTTCTCATTAATGCAATTATCTAATCAACCAATCACATGGCAGTTGGTTCAATGCATTTGTGTGTTCCTGGTCAAGACAATCTCCTGAACTCCAAAATCAATGTCAGAATTGGAAAGAATGGTGATTTAAGCAATTTTGAGCGTGGCATGGTTGTTGGTGTTAGACGGGCCGGACTGAGTATTTCACAATCTGCTCAGTAACTGGGATTTTCACGCACAACCATTTCTAGGGTTTTCAAACAATGGTGTGAAAAGGGAAAAACATTCAGTATGCAGCAGTCCTGTAGGCAAAAAGGCCTTGTTGATGCTAGAGGTCAGAGGAGAATGGGCCGACTGATTCAAGCTGATAGAAGAGCAACTTTGACTGAAATAACCACTCGTTACAACCGATGTATGCAGCAAAGCATTTGTGAAGCCACAACATGCACAACCTTGAGGAGGATGGGTACCACTACAAATAGGAAAAAGAGGCTACAATTTGCATGAGCTAACCAAAATTGGACAGTTGAAGACTAGAAAAATGTTGCCTGGTCTGATTAGTCTTGATTTCTGTTGAGACATTTAGATGGTAGAGTCAGAATTTTGTGTAAACAAAATGAGAACATGGATCTATCATGCCTTGTTGCCACTGTGCAGGCTGCTGGTGGTGGTGTAATGGTGTGGGGATGTTTTCTTGGCACACTTTAGGCCCTTTAGTGCCAATTGGGCATCATGTAAATGCCAAGGCCTACCTGAGCATTGTTTTTGACCATGTCCATTCCTTTATGACCACCATGTAACCATCCTCGGATGGCTACTTCCAGCAGGATAATTCACCATGTCACAAAGCTCGAATAATTTCAAATTTGTTTCTCGAACATGACAATGAGTTTACTGTACTAAAATGGCCCCCACAGTCACCAGATCTCAACCCAATAGAGCATCTTTGGGGTGTGGTGGAACAGGAGCTTATCAACATGGGCCAACATTTCTGAAGAATGCTTTTAGCACCTTGTTAAATCAATGCCACGTAGAATAAAGACAGTTCTGAAGGCGAAAGGGGGTCAAACACAGTATTAGTATGGTGTTCTTAACTCTTTCCCCGCCATTGACGAGTTATCTCGTCTATCTGCAATACCGCTATTATCCACCAGATGGCAACTGCAACTTATAAAAACCAGAAGTATTGCCCTGGGGCAAACAGCTGTATGTCCGTGTATGTTTTAAAGATCGCTCTGCATCTGATCTCTATCAAAAGTCCTTCACAAAAATTGAATTATCTCAGCTTTTTGCTCAAAAATTTTTGATGAAACCTACACACATTTGAGAGGTGATAAAAACAGAACACATGAAGGTAGGATGAAACTGATTTTTTTGTTTGAAAGCAGAGGGTCTGTTCTTTTTTTCATATATTATTTCGTATGTTTATATATTTAAAAAGGAGTATTTTCTGAAACTTTTGTGAAAATCATGAAAAATGCTGGCAGCGAAAGAGTTAATAATCTTTTAGGTGAGTGTATATTACTACTGACAGGTAGGAGTATAAATCCTTCACTGACATGTCCTGCCATGGCTTCCTTGTTGTGTCTTGATTTTTTGCTGCATAGGCATTAGAATTCTGTATAATCGTCTGGCACAGTATAGCACTGTGCGACTACATGGGTATCATCTGAGACCCTGGAGTTTTAGCTGGTCGAAACACTATCACAGGTGGCGTAATGTCTGGTTCGTCCGTGGTATGCCATCTCTCCGAGATGCCTGATGAAACAACAGATCGAATTGGAATATCTCTTCTTTTGTCTCTCCCTCTGCCCTGCCCTCTTTCTCTGTCTCTCCCTCTGCTTGGCCCTCATGCTCTCCCTATTTTCCCCTTCTCCCTCTCTCGCTCCATCTTTCTCTTTCTTTCTCTCATGCTTCCTCTTCCTTCTCTTCCTATCCCTCTGCTTTGCCTTGTAATTCTGCCTCTCCCTCTGCCTTTATCTCTAAATTGACTGAAAGTTGCAGCTGACGTAGATGATGATTGTGCTGAAGAGATGGATGGTCGGGGTCTGTCCTCATCATCATCATCATCATCTGAATGCCTATAGCAACCATAGACATCATATAGGTAGACACCCTATCGACCGCTACTGCCTACTGGCGCGGTGAGATATGGGGCCGCCATCTTAGATCGGTCACCCGCTCCACTCAGTGTAATCTGTACGACTGGTGCATTGAGCTATCAGCGCATTTAATAAATCATATCTCAGTGAATTCTGAACAGATTTCCACGCGGGTTTTTTTGCTGCAAAGGTCATTCATGGAGCTATGATATAGGACACATGGTTCGGCGTATTTTAACCCCTTATGTGCCGCAAATCCCGTTTGAGTGGGGGTGACAACGTGATGTACATCTTTAAATTAATATTTCTCTGGGATTCTTTGGGCTAGAAACCTAATCTTGGTCTTGTTTTAAAGAAGACAATTTAGGGTTTTTCACAAATGAGTTAGAACGTAAAAATATTAAATATAAATATTTTTATAGCCGTTTACCTTTATTTTAATATATCAAATTATGCAGTAACATATTAATTTATAAATAAAATTACATAAAAGTTAATGTTTCACACAATAAATAATGTTAACATGAAGCAATATGTCTCAAGTAGTTGTGATCCAAATCACAAAAAAATTATGTTTGGGTCACAATTTTAATGGTTTTACCAACAACTGCCACTAGATTTTGCCACATACTCTTGTACTCTTGTATACTCACAAACTAATAAATTACTGTCACCGCAATATTATTCATGCAAAAAGATTTTGAAATATTAAAACTACATTCTGAGAGCTTTCCGGTGATATATAGCTTGCCATGATTTTTTAGGTTTAGAGTAGGGTTTTAGTGTTATATGCAAAAACAAATTTGGCCTACCTGTGGGGCCGTAACATTTTTAGAAACTAACTCTCACTGTGTCATAATTTTCCCCAAATGGTAATGAAATATGAAAAATATACTATTTGAGCTTCCCAACAATAAATAGTTTGTCAATATTTAGGTTTAGAATCTTAGTGTTACCAACACTAATGTGGACAGCGCCACTTAATGTTCATGGTAGGAATGAATGAATATTCACTAAACAGTAATAAAATATTCTGATATAAGATATAAAGTGAGTCCAAAATCAAAATATGTGGTGTAGGACATAAGATATTTTATAAATCACACACTATAAATATGACAAAGATGCAGAAACAGATAGTTGCAATAAAATAAGACTTTTTAATATGGTGAAGAAACAATTTAAAATGATTTGTAAACCCCCCCCACACACACGCACCCACACACACACACACACACACACACCCCTGAAAGAGGACTGTTTTCCAGAGCTTCTTTCCCGTGCTCCCTTTCTGTAGTTCAAGAGAGGTGAGTTTGGCAACATGGTGGAGCCTTATCTTTAAAAACACAGACACAACCAGTGACAACGAGTCAGACTGATAGTTGTCGATTCCAAACCGAGTCTCCTCAATGTCCTCCCTACGAAGGAAAACATCCTCTGTTCCTGTTGACATCTCAGCTTTTTAAAGCTCGGCGGATCACGCAGCTCACAGCACCTTATAATAATAATAATAATAATAATACTAATACACATTTATATAGCGCTTTACACAATACTCACAACAGAGAAACTCTTGTAATTATTACTTTACTTTACCCCACTCTCCTTGCAGGGTGAACAGCGGCTGGTGCAGTACACATAGCCTAGCGAACGATAGCTGGCTACGATTTCAGTACAGTAAAATCAATAAGCTGGCTCTTTCTCAATTTTCTGTTAATATTCTATTCACAAAATACAACCAATAGTACCGCGATGTTAAAAAAGTACTTGTGAAAATAATCCTCCGGGCTCTATTTGCGATCGTCCGCCGATTAGAACAGGAAAATGCTCCACAGTGCTCTGACATCTTATCTGCTGCCATGCAACGAAACTAGGAGAGCGACCGGTTTAAGATGGCCGCCGTATTTCTCAGTCCCCAGCAGCCAATAGGGCATCTAGTCTTCTATATGATATCTATGATAGCAACAATATAGTACTGACTAAATATACAACCCCAAATCAGAAAAAGTTGGGACACTGTAGAAATTGTGAGTAAAAAAGTAATGTAATAATTTACAAGTCTCATAAACTTATATTTCATTTACAATAGAATATAGATAACATATGTTGAAAGTGAGACATTTTGGATTTCATGAGAGCTACACATTCCAAAAAAGTTGGGACAGGTAGCAGTAAGAGGCTTCTTCCCTTCGTTTGTGCCATTTGTTTACACTCAAACTGAGAACTCGCCTCTGAATCCGATTCTGTCTAAAAACTCTGGCCAGAGTGGAGATTTGGCAAATCTTTGGTTACACGGTTGCATGTAAAATGTGTCACGGTTAATCACCGTGATCTGCTTTTGTATGTGTTTTGTTACTTTGATTGTTGTTACCTGGACATGTCGAGTCCCTAGTGTTTTTGTATATGTTCTTGTCTACTGCCTGCCTGTTTGTTTCATTCGCTTAGTGTTATTTGAAAATAAAGATATGTTTTTGGTAACTTGCGTCTGCATCCTCTTACCTGTTCTACGTATCGTGACAGGATGCTAACACCACTACTGGATGCAGCAAGTTGGCCACTACTATTCCTAATTCAGTTCCTGGGATGACCGCCACCATTCTCGCTTCAGTTCTCAAGTTGGCCGCCACCATGCTCGATTTATTCCCCAGGGTGGTCGCTGCCATTCATGAGCCTGTTCCAGAGAAGGTCGAATCTTCTGAGTCAGTTCCCGAGACGTTCGGATCTTCCGAGTCAGTTCCCAAAGCGGTCGAATCTTCCGAGACTGTCGAATCTTCCGAGTCGGTTCCCGAGAAGGTCGAATCTTCCAAGTCGGTTCCCGAGACGGTCGAATCTTCCGAGTCGAATCTTCCGAGTCGGTTCCCGAGACGGTCCAATCGTCGGACGAAGGCTCTGCCTGGATCAAGATGGCCGGTCCTGTTCTGTCAGATCCGTCTTGGCCGCCCAATCTACCAGCTCCACCCTGGTTTCTTGACCCTCCGTCCCTCCCCCAGATCCACCCACCTAGACTTGAGTTTTCCCTGAGGTGGAGTGTCTGGTAGCCACTCCTTAGGGGGAGGTTATGTCATGGTTAATCACCGTGGTCTGCTTTTGTGTGTGTTTTGTTACTTTGATTGTTGTCACCTGGACATGTCATTGAGTCCCTAGTGTTTTTGTATACGTTCTTGTCTACTGCCTGCCTGTTTGTTTAATTCGCTTAGTGTTATTTGAAAATAAATATATGTTTTTGGTAACTTGCGTCTGCATCCTCAAACCTGTTCTATGTATCGTGACAAAATGAGACAAAGAGATGTTTTGGCAGCCAATATCACCTTATGCGCAGAGCTCTCACCTACGCCAAAAGTGCGATCTTGTTCAAAAGAGGAACAGAAAGTAATTTGTTGCTGTTTTCAGGATTCTGATTGGCTTACGTGGGCTTGAGCTTCTCATTACACAGAGGTTTGGCATGCTCTTGACTGCATATATACACCGGTAAGTGTCAATGAACACTTTTCTGAAAACTGACATGTGTGCACAAAGTTATTTTTAAAACCGGAGAGGTTGAAATGTCTGTTTATGAACGTAGTCTGAGAGGCTCTTTTTATACCCAATCATGTTGCCAATTGACCTAATAACTTGCGAATTGTTCCTTCAGCTGTTCCTTATATGTACATTTAAAATTTCTGGCCTCTTATTGCTACATGTCCCCACTTTTTTGGAATGTGTAGCTTTCATGAAATCCAAAATGAGCCAATATTTGGCATGACATTTCAAAATGTCTCACTTTTAACATTTGATATGTTATCTATATTCTATTGTGAATAAAATATAAGTTTATGAGATCTGTAAATTATTCCATTATTTTTTACTCACAATTTCTACAGTGTCCCAACTTTTTCTGATTTGGGGTAGTATAAAACTTATATTGTACGTGCAACAGTATATTACAAACGGAATCAAGTATGGAACATAATACATGTAATGCATAACTTAATGCATCAAACATCTAAATATACACTCACCGGAACTTTATTATGTACACCTTACTAGTACCGGGTTGGACCCCCTTTTGCCTTCAGAACTGCCTTAATCCTTCGTGGCACAGATTCAACAAGGTACTGGAAACATTCCTCAGAGATTTTTGGCCATATTGACATGATAAGAAGAGTTACACCGCACTCACGATCAATAAGGTGCTAGACAATAAAGTAGTCAATGAAAATAAAGACGTCTGCACACTTAAATCCTTAGCAACAGGTTTTAATAGCAACAGGTTTTAATAACCAAGCTTTCGGTCAAAAGACCATCTTCAGGGTATACCCTGAAGATGGTCTTTTGACCGAAAGCTTGGTTATTAAAACCTGTTGCTAAGGATTTAAGTGTGCAGACGTCTTTATTTTCATTGGCCATATTGACATGATAACATCATGCAGTTGCTGCAGATTTGTCGGCCACCACATCCCAAAGATGCTCCATTGGGTTGAGATCTTGTGACTGTGGGGGCCATTTGAGTACAGTGAACTCATTGTCATGTTCAAGAAAGCAGTCTGAGATGATTTGCCCTTTACGACATGGCGCGTTATCCTGCTGGAAGTAGGCATTAGAGGATGGGTACACTGTGGTCATAAAGGGATGAATATGGTCAGAAACAATACACTGTGCTCAATTGGTACTAATGGGCCCAAAGTGTGGCAAGAAAATATCCCCCACACCATTACACCACCACCAGCAGCCTGAACCGTTGATACAAGGCAGGATGGATCCATGCGTTCATGTTGTTGACGCCAAATCTGACTCTACCATCTGAATGTTGCAGCCGAAATCAAAACTTATCAGACCAAGCAACGTTTTTCCAATGTTCTATTGTCCAATTTTGGTGAGACTGTGTGAATTGTAGCCTTACCCCTGATTTACACCGCACGAGTTTGCAGTGGGTTCCAGCTCCGACGTGTCTTTGTTTCATCTTCAACGTGGTGGCAACTTACACCAGTATCAGATCAAAAGCGTAGCAGTGGGATCGCTTGATCAAGTGATTTCCCTGTCAGATGTTGTTTGTTATCGTCTTGACTTTTGGGGTTCCGCCATGGTTAAGTTAGCTAAATTATTACTGTACTTTTCCAGTTTACTTGTGTTTATTACTATGTCCTATTTAATACACTTAAGTCCAAGAAAAAATGTGTATTTGTTTTAGCCATTTAAAAGACATTCTCAGTTATCTTATATCTATACATCACATACAGTGCCTGTAAGCAGGAGGAGAGCTTAGGCGTTTGTTCTCCTACTGGAAATATTCAAAGGGGCAGAAGGAGAAGGAGACGGTATTGGGTGCATCCGCTAAACCAGCGGAGGAAAGAACAATGACATTTTTATCATCTTGTAGCTGAACTACGGCTGGACAGCCAACGCCATCATCAGTATTTCAGAATGAATGCAGAGCAGATGAATGAACTTTTGTCCCACATTGGCCCTGAACTTACTAGACAGTCATCAAATTACAGAGCTGCTTTAGAACCCAAGCAGAGGCTGGCAGTTGGATTGAGGTAAGATGATAGAAAAAAATGCTGACCATAAACTGAAGAATGACAACATTCTCTGACAAACACCTTTTTTATTTGTAATAATACAAATTAAATCATTACTCAGCTTCCAAAAACTGCAAAGGCTCATACTTGTTTCATTACCAAATATGCAAAATAACCATTCAACTTAAAATAATTAATCCGAAGTACCAGCAGGCACAAAATTGCAAAGTAAAGGTACTTACAATAAATGTCACATTTTCACAGCAATTATGTTCAATGAGTCAGTTTTACTCTGTACTGACTACAAGCCTTAGTAGTAAGACCCACAAGTGCTCTAGTCTTCCCATGGTGTACCTTGTTGTGAAGGGTATTTGTTTGAAAACCTGCTGGCCTGGAGCTGTGACTTGACTGCCCGGAAATTTGTGTTTCTATTTCAATGTAAAGCGACCTTGGGTTTGAGAAAGGCGCTATATAAAATAAACTTATTATTATTATTATTATTAAATTTCCTGAGTGGGTGGATGTATTGGTGTGTATTTTGGAGGATGAACTGGTTGCCAACCATCTGAATGTTGTGGGGGAAAAGTTTGCAGGGTTTGGCCTTTTTCTAGTTTGTGTAAAGTGTTCAATATCTGTATTTTGACTAGCTGCCTCCTGTCCTTATCCAGTCTGTGCAACATTGGCACAAGGCTGAGAGCAAAGTGGTAAGCTTTATCTAGTTCGGCATCTGTGGTTTTGGAATGGGCTCTTGAAGTAAAGACATCAGCCGCACCCCAATGTCTGTGGTCTCTGGCTCCTCCATTTTTCTTGAGAAGCACGTTCCACTACTACTGTGGACATCCGCTCCTTAGGGCTACGGGACCTAGAGGGCCTTTCCCACTCCTCTGAGTTTGCGGGCACAGTAAGTGATGGAGGCAGAGATACAGATGTGAACCTCTGCAAGGCAAGTCCAGGGGTACTGGATCTTTCATCTGTACACAATGATGACAGTAAGCAAAAATTACACTATGGTCCATGTTAACTGTCTGTAGGGTCAAGTTACTTTTTGAACTGCATAAAAACCAACAGAATGAATGAGTTATTAAATTAATAAAAAGATAGATAGATGTTGATGTACACATTAATGTTAAAATAAATGTCATTTACATGTTTAATTTTCATTCAGACCTTCTGGCCTGTAAGTGGGGAAAAGGAAAGGACATTATCTCTGAATACTTCCATTCTTTTTGAGTTCCTCCTGCTGATTCACTGGGCAGATTTTTGTATTTTCTGTTTTTCACAAAAGCGTCTCTTAATGTCTTCCTTCTCGCCCTGCATACATCAACTGAAACAAAGGAGACTTACCAAAAAATAGATAAATATTTAATAAAATAATGTTTGTTTGTTTTTTTCCTCACAGGTACTTGGCTTCTGGAGAGTCAATGCTCAGCTTAGCATTCTGCTATCGTCTAGGGCACACAACTGTCATGAACTCTGTTCATATGGTGTGTTCAGCCATTGAAAAGGTGACGATGGAGAGGTTTCTACCCAGGCCAACACAAAATACTTGGAAGGAGGTGGCCCAAGGATTCTGGGAAAAATTGAATTTCCCAAATTGCTTGGGAGCAGTAGATGGAAAAGATATAATATATAATAATACAAGCACCACCAAGGTCTGGAAGTCAATTATTCAGTTACAAACATAGTTTCTCCATAAAAGTAACAGGGCATCAACAGAGGCCTGTAATGTAAGGGAGGTCTTCAGCACCTTTTTTAACTCTCCTGAAGGCAGCGTACCTTGGCAGGATAGGATGGTGTGATCCAGAAGCATGACTACAAAGCTTTTTTTGCTGATAAGTGATAATAGTCTCAAAGGAAAGTTATGGTTGTGTTGGTGAAAAGGTGTTTGGTGGAAAAAAATGTTAAATAAAACCGCTTTGCTTGGCCAACTTTGGTGTATTTCTTATCAAAAAGTACTCGGAAAAGAGGTCATGTCACTCCCAGCCAATCACATATGCATTATAAAAGATAGATAATGCAAGTCTATCCAACAAAAGGTTATTTATTGTATTACATAAACTACACATTCCTTCCCATATGGCAAAACACCCACCCACACACACAATAATATATATGTGTGTGTGTGTGTGTGTGTGTGTGTGTGTGTGTGTGTGTGTGTGTGTGTGTGTGTGTGTGTGTGTGTGTGTGTGTGTGTGTGTGTGTGTGTATATATGAAATGAATGTTTATAACTACATATATTTTAAAATTCCTATGTATCTTTAAAGGTGGAATAAGTAGAATTCGCCACTAGATTGCCCCAAAATGGCAATAACAACAAATCACGTAGATTAATGACGCTCTGAAGCAGCATGGAATTATGGGATTTGTAGTCTTTAACTCAACCGCTGATGGCCATTAATCAAACGCGATCGAGAAATCACGTTGACAGATAAGCAGAGGTGGGTAGTGTACCCAAAATCTGTACTCAAGTAAAAGTACAAGTACTTAAATAAATATTTACTCAAGTAAAAGTAAAAGTAGTAATCTAATAATTTACTTGAGTAAGAGTAAAAAAGTATAAGATGAAAAAACTACTCAAGTAGTTAGTTACTAGTTACTTCCGATCTGAAAGAGAAGTGTAAAAACACTGAATTTCAGACTACTTGGAGGGCTTTCACAAACCTCTCATTGAAAGTCTCATTGTTCTGCTTATATAGGCCTACGTAAAACTACGTAAAAAAAATCTCAAACACACCAAAATGTTTTTCTAACAGTTAACTGTGTTTTTATTTTCACAACACAAACTTGTCAGCATTTGCATTTAAACAACCTAACAGTGAACAAAGAGAATGTGTGTATTTGTTATTATGTTTCTATATGAACTTGTTTATCTGTATTTGTGTTTCAGTATGTGAATGTTTATTTGGTCATGTTCTTTTTGAACAAATAGTTTTACACAATTTTACTGTTGAACTTCAACAGTAATTGGCTTTCAAGAAATTTACAATGCAGTCTAGATCTTTTAGCTGTGAGCAGGAGTCCCGCATGACTAAAAAGTCTTTCACAGGCTGCAGATGCTGGGATGGCTGTGTTTACTTTTAGAGACAACTTCTTGACTTGTGGAAAGGAGTGTAACAGATCCATACCTCCAGGTGATGGACATGAAAGGTACCTCTCCAGCTCTCCTGTTTCTGAGTGACTTGTGTTCATGGATCCTCTTCATCTGACGGACTGCTGTAGCAGAGGGCATCATTTTCCATGCTGATCTCCACCAGATGATCTTTTATGTAGTCTAGTCCTGTGCAAGACAGATTTATACACTTTACCCGCATAAACCTACATTTTACAATACTGTATATTTTTTATATTTTCACACTATTTATACTAGTCCAGACCTTTTACTTATAGGCTATTATACTATAAAACTTTGACTGACCACTAATAAATTAAACAGAGGCAAAGTCAAATAAATAACATTTGAATAGAAACATGAATTATGAGATGCATTACCTGTTTTCAAGAGGCTCTGGTCTGTTGTCCAGGCAGTTTTGAATTTTGGAAGCAGTATAGCTGCAGCAATAAGCTCTGGCTCCTTCATGACCTCTCCAAAGCGTTTGAGGATTCCTTCCTGTAGGGCCTTAACGAGGGGCTGACAGGCTTTACATGTTGACAGCAGCCTCTTCAGCTTTTCTTGCAGTTGATGAAGTGTTGGCAGCAGAAAACCCATATGAACTGATGATTCCCCTTGGAGAAGGTTGAGGGCCATTGCAACTGGCTTCATTACAGTAGCGTACTCAGCCAAAAATCCCAATTCAGCTGTATTGAGCCTGTACCATAAAACACAAAATATTATTATTAGTAATAATAATAATAATAATAATAGAAAAAAAATTGACATCTGTGTCATAATATACAACTTACATTTTTATTTTTAATGCTGTGCATACATTTCGGATAGCTTGTTCACCTTGTTCCCTCTGGATGCGCAACAACCTCTCTACAGCAAGAAACAGTGAGTTCCAACGGGTCTGGTTCGGTCGCAGAAACTGCAGTTTGCACTCACGTTCCACAGTTTCAAAAGCCAAGGTTGATCTGCTGGTTTTGTTCCACAGTGCACTGCATTTAGCAAAAGCTGACCGTGAAAGTCTCTTATATGTATCACTTCCAGCTTCGGCTGCTGAAGCATCAACAGTAGCAACAAGATTAAGTAGATGGCATGCACATTTTTGATGTCTGGGAAGTTGGTATTCCAGGCCACAGTCACCATTTAAAATACCAGAGAGCTCTTGGTACTCCATCTCCGATTCACTTTCTTCAGATTCATCATCAAGTGTGAAGTCTCCCTTCTCCTGTCCAACATCTTCTTTCTCCTCCCCATATATTCGAAAGGCCTTCAGAAAGTTTGAGCCACTATCTGTAGTCGTCCTTGTTATCTTTCCTCTGATTTTGTACTCTACATGAATTTCCTCTAAAGCGGCAGCAATTACATCGAATGTGTGTGATCCCGTTATCCGTCTGCAAGCCAAGGCTGCTGAATATCTTTCGAAAGATCTACTGTCTATCCAGTGGCAGGTTACCCCTAAGTAACTGCGCTGCTTGGCTGACCAGCAGTCTGCAGTTGTAGCAACATATTCAGCATCGTTCAATTTTTGGACAAGTGCACACTTCATATTTTCAAATGTATCCTGCACTTTGAGACGCAGTGTTTTTCTTGTCATGACTGTGCACTGAGGTTGCAAGGTTTCTATCATATTCTTAAATGATGGTAATTCCACAACAGAAAATGGCTGGTTTCCTTCACAGACAAAATGTATCAGCATCTTGTCCATCACTGCCTGTGTTACCTTTGTAACAGGGTTGGAAAAGGCACTCATGATATTTGGATTCTTTTTTGAATGAGGTTCATCCACCGTGACTGTGTCTGATCCTCGTTTTTTTGACTTGATTAATTCTTCATAAACCTTCAGCTTGTTTGGGTGAATCCTCTGATGTAAAAACAATAAATTCATACTAAGTTAAATTTGGCTCTATTATTATTATTATTATTATTACATCATATCACATGAATTCCAAATTTGGTAATTATGTATCCACAGGCACTTTGCATATATACACACGTATATTACGCACACACACACATAGGTAAGTATGTATGAATGTATAAAATTTTTATCAAGCTCCTTTCACATTCATGCCACTGAATAGGTTATTTTCATTGCCATTAAAGTGCAATTACTTAACATAAACATAGGAGCTTGATAAAACAGCTGAAATTCCACAAGGGGGCGTATTTGTTCCTCAGACGTTGCACAATACACGTGACATCCGAATACATTCATTATAAATCGTGAATGAAAAGTGAGATTCCAACGAATGTCCGTTAGTGAATTAATTGTATACACTATTTATATCGTAATTCGGTCAGAAACGTAAAGATTGTGAGATGAACAAGTCGTTTTGGATTAAAATGATTGGATATTCCATTTCCTTGGACTTTTGGGGATTTATGAACAATTTGTTTTGGACTATTTCACCGAAGCGGATAAAGGGAAGATTTTGAAGGTAAGTAAATATCCTAAATCGGCGCCGCCCGGTTCAGGTAACTAACAACTAGATTACAGTTTTATAACTGCTAAAAATCATATTATGCTTTGTGTGTGCGCTTAATGGAATCCCGAAAGTCTAAGCTTTACAACGATGTGCCGCATGACCGTATATTTTGAAGATTTAATGCTTCAAAGTTACAATGACATTTATGCAGCCTCACGTGCAAGGGAGGGGGTGTACCGTGTACGGCACAGTGTTCCTCATCAGGTTAAAAACATACTTTATTCTTTTATCTTTTATGTATATACATTCTTTAGGTAGGAATAAAATAAAATGCAATCCTGTTTTTATTTTTATGTATTTTCTAAACTTTATTGAGGTGTCCGGATTTGTGTATTCAAGACGTCACATGATGCTGTTACAGGATTTGTCATCATTGCTTGCACAAGAGCGCATACGACAAAACACTCGGACAGTGTGTGAAATGGTATTACAAGGTAAATGTGCCCATAGTTACCAAACTACCAAAAATAGTGTTAAAATTATCAGTGTGTCACTTACCGCTACGTGTTTTTTCAAGTTGGAGCTTGAATTCCTGTAAGCTGATATGTCCGTTTGTTTTGGTGCACACATCGTACATCGCATTACATAACTATTCTTTTTGGCATCTTTAAGTGTAAACATCGATCGAATTTGAGGCCAGGGATGATCTGCCTCCGATAACTTGGACACGGCATCCTCTGCTTCGGCCATCTCTTTCCATCTACGCGCCTAAAGGATGTGATGCGTAGCCACTCTCGCAACGCCGCCTCGCCAACGTGACATCTCGCGAGACTTTCATATAGCAAGTCATATAAACTTAAAATATATATATATATATATTAATTAATTATGATTTGACAGTAGCGGAGTAACGCCACTGAATGTAGCGAAGTAAAAGTAAAAAATTTTCACTAGAAATGTACTTGAGTAAGAGTAAAAGTACCCATCCTTAAAAATACTGTAAAAGTACTAGTTACCCCAAAATTGTACTCAAGTAAATGTAACGAAGTAAATGTAATTCGTTACTACCCACCTCTGCAGATAAGGTAATCAAGTCTTATAAATGTTGCGTTTGATTAAGTAAGTTTATATTTGATGTTCAAAACGAAATTGTTAGTCATAGATGTTACAGTACAAGTCCAAATTCGATGGTGTGTTAACCCAAAACAAAATCAAGTGTTCAAACTTACAATCTAAAATGATTTTTCACATAATGTATTGACAGTACAAATCTTATTGTGAGGTTATGGTAAATTGTGATAGACTGTACAGTAACAAACTCTATTAGTGTCTTATTGCTGCACAATAGTTCTTGATGCAGTGCATATCGTCTGCGGGAAAACGCACTGATTACAATCTACACACTAATTTTGTGATCAATATAATAGCATATGATTTTTGAAGAGTTACGAATCAAAACAACTCACCCATCGCGTAAAACACAAGCAAGATCAGCATCTCTGTCTGAAGCTCTCTCCATCCAGATAATGCAACACCAATATTGATCCTCATTCTTTTTCTCGACTTGTTCCAGACTCTTCTTGGGTCGGTAGGTTGGCCTGTACGCTTACGGGAGCTGTCTTTGCTGACACAACCAGCGGCAGACTGTAACAAGTAATCTTAGTCCAAAAACAAGCACGTAGACCGACAGGCGATAACGCATCCTTAGATATTACATATACATAGATATTATATCCCAAAAAAGGCACTTAATCCACCTGTTTTACTATATAAACTATGTAGAATATGCAGCCAACTCCGCTATACTTTTCTTTCTCTCCCGCTCCTTTACCTTGCAACCTAAGCGCAAACTTTGGATCAGTCCATTTCTGACGAAATGATAGGGGTGTTTGGATTGGTCCATGTATTGGGAATATAGTTTCTACATTATTCATTAAATTAATATTATTCTTCACTCTTTCAGACCCCTCTATTTATTACTTTGTATGCAAAGAGGGACTGATTGTGATGATTATAATTATTATAAGGGTTTGTTCAGTTAAGTAGTGTTGTAGTAATTATGTCAAAATCAGAAGTATAACAGTAAATAAAAATCGGTTCAGCATATCGGTTATCGGGCACATAAGCATCCAAATATTTGTTATCGGTTTAAAAAAATGAGTATCGGTCGATCTCTATATGTAACACGTATCTTCATATATCAAGTAATATATCACATTTTCTTTGTAATGCAAGGTCATTAAGCATTTTAATAGGGTTTCATGATGCATACAAACTCACTGGTAATTGGAGGTTATGGTACTCACCTTCCACTCCTACAAATACAGCAGTCAAACTCCAGGCCTTCTCCTTTTTGGCATTGTCCTTGTAAAAAGGATTTCTGGTGTCATATAACACTGTGTGTTTTTGTATTTCGAGGATGAATTGCTTGTCGTCCATCTCTGGCCTCCTGCCAATATTCTGAAACTGACATGATTTTTTGACTTTTATTTTGCTGTGCGGTAGGGACACGACGTCCATCAAAAATAGACTAGGCACCTATCTTTAGCGAAGCGGCGCAGAGATCAGCTTCTGGGATGCTCTTGAAATGTGCCGCGGCGCATCTGGTGTAAACACAAGCATTTACTACAATGACCGCGATCTGTTTCGGTTGCCTCTTCGGAGCCGTAACTCGCCACAAAATCGTGCGGTGTAAATCAGGGGTCAGTTTCCTGTTCTTAGCTGTCAGGGGTGGCACCCGGTGTGGTCTTCTGCTGCTGTAGCCTATCCGCCTCAAGGTTCGACGTGTTGTGCGTTCAGAGATGCTCTTCTGTATATCTCGGTTGTGACGAGTGGTTATTTAAGTTACTGTTGCCTTTCTATCAGCTCGAACCAGGCTGGCCATTCTTCTCTGACCTTTGGCATCAACAAGGCATTTGCGCCCACAGAACTGCCACTCACTGGATATTTTCTCTTTTTCTGACCATTCTCTGTAAACCCTTGAGATGGTTGTGTGTGAAAATCCCACTAGATCAGCAGATTCTGAAATACTCAGACCAGCCCGTCTGGCACCAACAACCATGCCACTTTCAAAGTCACTAAAATCACTTTTCTTCCCCATTCTGACGCTCAGTTTGAACTGCAGCAGATCGTCTTGACCATGTCTATGTCACGGAGTGACTAAAGGCAGTGGAACTAAAAATATGGCGGAAGTAGTCCCGCCCGGACCGTTTTATCGAAAATACCCGGCCAGTTCCGGTAACTCCGGGCAACCGTAATCAGGTGATATGAGCATCAGGTGTGCTTATCAAGCGTGGCGATTGGGAAGTTCAGAAGAGAAGAGGAGTATAAAAAGAGCATCAGGAAAACAGGAAGACGAAGTTTATTTCAGCAAGCGTTGTGGGGAGACGGAAGTGTTTGGTGTGTTGGAGAGGCGTATTATTGTGGAGATTGCAGACTGGGCGAAGACACTTAGGAAATTCCTGCTGAAGTAATTGTGTTGACCTGTGCTGTTTACTTCGAAGAGAGTCATTGTGTAAAACGTTGGAAGGAACAAAGGAGTGTGTTACTAGCAACCTTGTATACGCTATTCCTCTGGAAGAGAGAGGTAAACGTCTAGAGTCAACAAACTGTGAGTATGTGGAGTTGTTGTTTTGCCAGTGACATTGCTTGCTAACTGTGTGTCCTAGTGCATCTCCTAAGTGCTCGCTCAGCGTGTATACAGGCACACCCATAGAAAGGAGTGGTGGGCAAGCCGAAGCTAGCTACGAAGAGGAAAGAGTGTGGTTACAAGTTGTGGATGTGACGTCTCCATTTGGTCATCCTCCGTATCAACCCCGTTCTGCTGCTTAGGACCAATTCCCGGCCCAACGTGGTGATCAGACCTTAATTCACCGTGAGTGTGTATGGCGTGCCATGGGGGAGTCTTTTGACGTTTGTACACTTGAAGAATTGTAGTGTTGTGCTGTGTCAATGTTGTCAGCAATCATTCACTAGGCTGAAGAAAAGAGCCCTGGATTGAAGGAAGTGAGCTGGTGGCTCTCTGTATACTCACCTGTACGCCCAAAGCCAAGCGCCCAGTGTAACTTCCTGTATTCTCACCTATACGCCAAAAGCCAAGCGGCCAGTGTACCTTCCTGTATACTCACCTGTAAACCTTCTAGACGTTTCCAGCTCCAAGTCTAGGCACACACTTGTATAGCTTCTAGAAGTCTCCAGCTCCAAGTCCAGGCCCACACTTGTATACCTTCTAGACGTCTCCAGCTCCAAGTCCAGGCACACACTTGTGTACCTTCTAGATGCCGTACTGTAAGCTCAGCGTACCCCTCTACACGCCGAAGGTGGCCTGTTAAGGTATTTACCTACCTATCCCCCAGTGTACTTACCTGCCTCTGTTTTACGCCCAGGAAGGGAGGTTGGAGCGTCCATCGGGAGCCAACCTGAAAAACACAAAGAGCGGAAGTTGAGAATATACCCCTGTAATTCACGAGAGAATAAAGAAGATAAAGACAGGCTAAGAGGACTTACCTGTGATCCCCGTGAGAGTCAGAAGCGACTCAGAGCTATTCAAAGTTCCCGTACTCACCCTTTTAAGAATCCCTTCCCCTTTCCCCCTTCTTTTAATATTTAATAAAGATTTGTTATATTTTATCTTGCTCTTTCATCTGTTTGGTCATTGGGGCATTTTGGGACTTCCTCGGGTGGAAACTGAGGGAGGGGCGTGACTCACGTTAGAAGTGGTCCTCTCCGCCCTGTGACATCTACATGCCTAAATGCATTGAGTTGCTGCCATGTGATTGGATGTTTTATTATGATCCTTTTATTATGAAAAAGTTCTGTCACCAGAAAATAAGTCAAGAAAATAAATCAAGTGTCCCAATGTATAGTGAGATATGGTCCTTACCAGTGCCCAAGTGCCCTTGTTTATAACCAAGGGAGCTAATAAACTGATTGAGACACACGGCATGTCATGTCAAACACTAACTGTGAAGTATTGATAATCCATTCACTTCACAGGTGTGGCATATTAAGATGCTGATTAGACAGCATGATTATTGCACAGGTGTGCCTTAGGCTAGCAACAATAAAAGGCCTCTAAAATTTGCACTCTTATGTGGAATTCACACCAGATGCGGAAGAGGCGGCAAACATGATTTACATGTTACATCAATGCAAAGATGTGAATAGGCAACATGCGGCGCGGTTCCTGTGGATGCCGCGTTCCGTGCGAATTGAACGGTGCCACGGAAAACGCTTGAGTTGAAAAATCTGAACTTTGGTCCGCATTAACCAATCAGGAGCTTGCTCTAGAAGTGACATGATTACAGGGAGCGAGCGGAGTTGCAAAAGCCCCTCCCATGACCGAATTTCAAAGTAAATGTCTCGAAAGACTAGAATTTCACCCGCGAGTAAACTCAAAATGTTCAAGCGTCCAACTACACGCAAATAGCACGTTCTTGCCACCTCTACCGCGACTGGTGTGAATGCCACATTAAACCACCATTTGAGGAATGGGGAATAGGCCTTATGTATAGGCCTCTATAGAGCAAATTTTGTTACTACGTTGTCTAATATGATGACGTGTTTGTCCTGTGGCAGCTACCATAGCTTCTCATTGCATTTCGAAAAGGAATTGTGACCTAAGCCAATACACCCTGCTGGATGCCGCCAAAATTTCCTTATTGCACCTTTAAGGTCACAATTGAAATGGTTACACTATAGCTGTGTCCAAATTCAAGGGCTGCAACCTTATAATTCAATTCAATTTTATTTTATTTATATAGCGCTTTTCACAAAAGTCAATTGTTTCAAAGCAGCCTTACATAAATAGAAGCAGTGAAAAGCACAGAAAAACGACAGATAGCACAACAAAATACATGATAGCATAAGCAGTTAAATTTGCTGCGGCTATGACTCAATATTATAAGTGAACGTATTACTAAAGTAACGTCTAGTAGAGGAAGCTAAGTAAAGCCCAAAAAGGCTGCCTCCCTGGGGTGAAAAACCCCCTAGGAGAAAAAAAAACCCGGGCTTTTATCAGAGGAAAAATAAGTCCTAGGAGGGAAAAACCCTTGGGAGAACGGATAAGGAGATTTAGCGGAGATTAAGCGGGTTCTGCCGGTGATAGTTGGTCAGGCATCAGCTGGGCATCACGTTGAAGGACGGCCAGTAGAACAGTTCAGCATAAGCATGAGACCTTAAAAGGTGAGCACTCGATCTTTCAAGGTGGAAGCCTCAGAAGTTCGCGAAGAGAAATTAAATGAGATGGTCTAACCTCGGAGGACCCATAATTGGCATCACCTGCTGCACGCGCCCGTTTCTGACTTATAAATATGAATCCAGAAAAATATTAATTTATTTTTAAAAATATGACACGTTGATGTTGATTAAACTATTCAACAGTTTATCAAATTAAGCAACCTTAGAAATATATGCAACATCAAAAGAATAATATTAACATAAAACATACCTTATAATACTAAAACAGCGACAAGAAAAAATGTTTTCTGATAAATACACTTTTATTTAATAAAGGTTTTATTTGTTTACTTTAGATTATACAACAGTTCTTTCTGGTTCTCGAATCTGATTGGCTAAGAGGCGTGCGATATTCTACTGATAACGGCACAGTAACAGCTTCACCATTTTGTATCATTCCGCCACCTGCTGGTCATTTTAAGTATTAGTGAATGGAGGTTTTTTTAAACAGGCTCATCTCTGATTGGAAAAACTGCACGCACACACACAGACGCGCTGTTTATGTGTCCCATTAATTCACTAGCTCGTAAATCAGTCTGTGAATCCCAATCAGAACTGATGATTCCGTCAAAGATCAGCGCTCTTGGATGTTATGTTAAACTTAATGGGAGTAATGTCTTGTCACATCGTGTGGACGATTAACACTTGAAAAGAGGAATGTAAACAATATTTTTTTCTGGAGCGATCTCTCTCCTCAGAATGCGAAAACACTGTGGAACTGCAGGTAAGCACCACAGCTGTTAAATGTGGACATTGATCATTTATTTTATTGTGACGTGACTATTAAAACATATTATGACAGTGGTTCTCAACTCCAGTCCTCGAGACCCACTGCTCTGCATATTGAGCATGTCTCCTTTATTTAACACACCTGATTCAAATAATCAGCTCGTTAGGATAGATTCCATGAACTGAACTGAGTGTGTCAGATATGAGAGACATCCAAAATGTGCAGAGCAGTGGGTCCCAAGGACTGGAGTTGAGAACCACTGCGTTATGAGATATCACCACTGATATATTTATAAGCAGCATGCAAAAACATCTCTCTGACACTTATAAAAAACTGTTTAATATAGTATTGACAAGAACAAAGTCTAATAACAAGCGAGTGCTCGTATCGCGTAAGATTAAATGGGAAAGCAATAGTAAAATTATATAATTATAGTTTTATTAACTTTTACGTCGCGTCAAAACTATAACAACGCAAAAGACACTTAATATGAGTAAGAAAACAAGTAATAATTTCATCATGACACCAAATACTGCTGATTTGATCTAATTTTTGACCATCAAATACAGACAGGGCCAACATCAGAGCCAGGGAATCCCTGTCAGAGATGTAGCCCAGAGAGGGCGGTGGTCAGCAGGGAGAGTGAACACTGAAGTCCGCTCATGCACTGGTTCTCATACGCACCGAATCTTGCTAAGCAAACGTTCAAACAGGCGCTATCTTTACTAATCGACTGCAGATTTAAATATAATACATATATATTCTCGACTTAACTAATCTTAAAACTACACTTTGTGACCAAGAAACGTTAATATAAAGAAACGGCTATTCCGTCCATTGAGGTGTTATGAGATTCAAAGCAGCCGAGTGTTACCTGTCATTCTGGTTGAACTCAAATCAGTGACGGAAGAAAGTAGTTCCCAAACAAAGAGGCTTTAAAATAACTCTGTTGTTGTTTTCTAGTTTTCTTTTTTCAAACATGTGCCGTCGAACTGTTGTATAAAAGCAATATCGCTTGTATAAAAGCAATATCGCTCTTGGAGTCGTGTGATATAGCTCTATATCATCACGGCTGTGATTAGGCCAGAGGCACAAGGCTGTAGGAGCTATATCACACTCCTACTCGAGCGATATTGCTTAAATATCCACCCATTAAATGCAGCTGTTGCAGACGCGCAATGACTCTTGGGATATCCTCGGCTGTTAAGGATCCATTCGTTCTATCCTTAACCCTCTGGGGTCTAAGGGGTTTTTAGGGCCCTGGGGAAGTTTTGACATGCACTGACATTTGTGCTTTTTTCAGTTGCTTAAAAACATATTAATGGCAAAAGTCTCATAACACTGTGTTCATCACAAACTGGGCTACAATATCATATAATCAACATGTATGTACATGTTTGTATTTTTGAGAGAAAAATGTTTATGCGTGGTTTTTGAAAAAGCAAAATTTTTAAGTCACTGATATAACACCACAAAACTCATTCTAAACATGTTTTCCCAAGACTTTTCAAAATAGGATCTAGTAGTCTATAGAGTTTTTTCTTCAAAATGATGTGAAAATCATATGGCCTACTCAATCACATAAAGCAATACATTGATTTACAATATCTAAGACACTTTTGCTTGGGAAAGGCTGTATGCGTGGAGGCGGGAAAGCTCCTGAATAATCAGTGATTGACAGCTGAGAGCCAAAAGAGTTGAATAATGAGCCACATAACACACACACACACACACACACACACACACACACACACACATTATATATATATATATATATATATATATTTCTATAGAAATATTTTCTATTAATATCACAAGTATAAGTTACCTTTTAAAAACCATAGTAGCCTAATCATGGTAAAGGTACTGTTTGGCCATCATAAAGTGAACACAGGGTTTGTGTTTGGTTGGCCAGCGAGAGGTTTACTTTTGTGCAGTAAAAAGCTCAAAAGAACAACTGCCTATCGTTGTCTGGACTCCTATTTGTGTTTTTGTAATCATTATAGTAGAAACACAACCAGGGACACGCGTTATAAACTTATCAATGTTTGTTTACAGCCGCCGCCATTACCTCACGTGTTGATCATGAAAGCAGTGAATGTGTGCACATGCGAGTGATCCTGTGTTTAATAAACGTGCTGTGCGGAGATGTGCGCTTAGACGCAACTAAATAAGGATTGTACTGTTTGCAATCGCGTATTTTATAAGAATACCAAAAAGCGCGTCGAGTTTCCTGACTCGCCTGTTTGTGTATGTGCGTTCCCGTCGCCTCAGCTGTTTGACGGAAGACAAAGAAAACACTCGCGTCTGGAGATATTGACACACATCCGCAAGTAAATAAGGATTTATATGTCGGACATTGATCCCGTCACACTGACGAAGCACACACACTCGCGTCTGTCTGGAGATTTAGGCGCGAGTAAACAAGTATGTGATGTGTGCAATCGCATCTTTTATAATGATACCAGAAAGCGCTTCAAATATGAGGCATTGTGTGTTTGTGTGTGCGTTTGGACGTCGATCGAGTCACACTCGCGTCTGGAGATAACTTTAGTTACAGTCACGAGTAAACAAGTAGATGTCATGTTTCCAGCACTCGGATTAAAACTCAACACAGCAGAGACGGAATGTCCATTGACTGTGGGGTTGACTAATGAATATGGATGATCTCTGCTCTTTTCTTCAATGGAGCGGGGCGTGGCTCATTATAGATAATGAAGCAACAGAAGAAAGACGGTACATCTCTCTCTTCTAATACAGTTAACAACGAATTACAATATTTGTTTTCGATTTCACTTACATCTTCCAAAAGCAGACATTCCAAGCATTATGTAGACATTTATATTTTGTTTATATGACAAATATTCGTTAAGTTACAGTTAATTTTCTGATGTGTTTCTGAAAGGACTTCACTGAGGGAGAGAGAACAAAACGCGCATCATGTTTATTTTCTTAATTTTGCAAAAAGCACAACATGCTGTTTTTATTGGGAGTGGACAGAAAAAAACTAGACAATTTAACGTTTTAAATGATGTATAAATCATATCTGTATGTCAAAAATCAGCAGAGTTATCTAAGTCTCTTTGGGGAGTGATCGAAAAATAAAGAGTTTGCGGCGCCCGCGCCGCAGCCGACCCCAGAGTGTTAAAAGCGCGGAGAAATGAGGACGCATTTTAAGGCTCCATTCTAAGCATCCTTTGAATTGGGACGGCCTTACTAGCCTCAAGTCGCGCTGCTGTGACGCAATCGGTCTTAAAATACATCCTTAGAAGGTCGCAGCCTTTGAATTGGGACACAGCCTATGAATGCATAAAGTTGTAAATAATACATGTACAATTAACTGTTTCCAATCTGTATAAAATATTACCTGAGACATAAAGAATTAAAGATAGAGTAAGAAAGAAAGAAAGAAAGTGTAGAAGAAAGAGGAGTAGTAAATATCCTGTACTTTGTGTCAAAATATTACATTTTATATTTAAGGGTTAACGTTGTTTTTACATAATGATTTGCTTCTTTAGACTACAACACTAAGATGGTTAAGACTATAATGCATAAAGAATTTATTTAATGAAATATTTAGTACATGTTAAGTTTTAATCAAAACCCTATACCACAAGCACTGGTCCATAAATACTACATTCAACATTTAACAAATGTACAGGGTTATCTGTTAGGAATCAGTTAGTCAGACACGGAATCTGATGCAAGTAAAAAGTTTATTTGAAGACAGACAGACAGCGGTAGCA
The DNA here is from genome assembly GCF_030506205.2 of Paramisgurnus dabryanus. Taxonomy (NCBI): domain Eukaryota; kingdom Metazoa; phylum Chordata; class Actinopteri; order Cypriniformes; family Cobitidae; genus Paramisgurnus; species Paramisgurnus dabryanus. Next base: position 52,600,337 of record NC_133339.1, read on the forward strand.
GCACTCAATAAATAATCTTCCGAAGGCCAGCCAGGTATTAAAAGGCTATAGTCCAAAGTTCTTAAAAAAGGGCAACCCTGTAAATCTCCTTATGACCAGCCAGGTATGAAGGCGATAATCCACAGTCACAAAGAGTCCTCGGTTCTATTCTGGAGGCGAGAAAAACGGAGCACTAGCTTGGAGAGAAATAGATAATCCACAGTCACAAAGAGTCCTCGGTTCTATTCTGAAGGCGAGAAACACCGAGCACCCGCTTGGAGAGGGAGAGGTTAATTCACAGTCACACGAAAGCTGGAAGTACTGGAGAGAGAAAAAAGGGTAAATCCACTTGTGATGAAACGGGAACTTTAAACCGGGAGCTCACGTTAAGCAGCGAATCCTGGAGGCAACCACTGAACTCGGAAAACACAGACTAGAAAATAATACAGAGCAGCAAAACATGGCAATGATCAACCGAACAAAACAACATGAGCACGCAAAGAGACGCACACACAGAGAAGATTAAATAGGCAGAGGGAATAAGCAGCAGCTGGAATAAATCAGCAGACGAAAGGGAGAGAGCAGGTGCACACAAGAGGGTATGACACGCCCACAAAGGTGAGAACACACACACACAGAACCATGACAACCCCGGGACGTAACAGTACCCACCCCCTAAAGGACGGCACCGGATCCAGGGGAAACTCACCCCGACGCCGACGAAGATCCTCAATCAGATTAGGGTCCAGTATGTCCCGAGCCGGTACCCAACACCTCTCATCCGCACCGAAACCCTCCCAGTCCACTAAATATCGATAACCTCTGCCCCTACGACGGACATCTAGTAATCTCCTAACTGAATAGGCAGGGGCACCATCCACTAGTTGAGGGGCGGGGGGCTTAGGGGCAGAAACAGGAGAATTAATGCGAAAAACATGGAAACATGAAAAACAGGGTAAACCCGACCAAGAGAAGGAGGTAACTTAAGCTTAACTGTCACCAGACTGACAACCTCAATGATACTGTATGGCGCAATGAATCGCGGAGCCAGCTTACGAGAAGGCTCATGGAAAGGCAGATCCTTGGAAGAAAGCCACACTTTCTGACCACATACATAACGAGGAGATGGTCGCCGGTTACGATCAGCCGCAGCTTTGGTCCGTCTGGAGTTCTTTAATAAAAGATCTCTAGCTCTCCTCCAAGTGCGTTTGCATCTTTGAACGAAAGCCAGAGCAGATGGTACCACTGCATCGGGTTCTTGTGACGGAAAAAGGGTGGGCTGAAAACCAATAGATAATTCAAATGGAGATAATTTAGTCGAGGAAACGGGAAGGGAGTTATGATATCGAGTTCGGATATAGAGACGACAGACAGCGGAGCGTACGGCCGAGATCCTGGTTGGCCCGTTCACATTGCCCATTGGTCTGAGGATGATAACCAGAAGACAAGCTGGCTGTGGCGCCGATCTGTCTACAAAATTCCTGCCAAAAACGAGAGATGAACTGAGGACCCCTATCTGAAACCACGTCAGTCGGAAGACCGTGTAAACGAAAAACGTGATTAATCAGAATCTGAGTCATCTCCTTAGCAGAGGGAAGTTTGGGCAGGGGAATAAAATGAACCGCTTTAGAGAAACGATCCACCACAGTCAAAATAACAGTGTTACAAAATCAAGAGCTATGTGAGACCAGGGGCGGGAGGGAATGGGTAAACGCTAACGGATGGCAGCCAACGTTCTCCGAACTCCGGGATGGCCGACAAATTTGGATTCGTGACGCCACCGGATGACATCGGAGCGCAACGCCTCGGGAACCCACAGACGACCCACCGGGCACCCCTCTGGAACTTCCACCCCTCGACCTGCCTCTCTCACTCGCCGCTCGATCCCCCAGACGAGGGCACCGATCACCCTCCCCTCCGGGAGAATGGTTTCGATCCGTTCGGATTCTGAGTGATCGAACAGACGAGAGAGAGCATCAGGTTTGATATTCTTAGAACCTGGCCGGTACGAGAGGGTGAAGTTAAAACGATCAAAGAAAAGTGCCCAGCGAGCCTGTCTGGATGTTAACCTCCTGGCGGAACAGATATATTCTAAATTTTTGTGATCCGTCCAGACCAGGAAGGGCTCCGATGTACCCTCTAACCAGTGACCCCACTCCCCCAAAGCGAGTCTGACCGCCAAAAACTCCCGATTACCTATGTCGTAATTTCGCTCCGCTGGGTTTAACCGGTGGGAGAAAAAAGCGCACGGATGCACTTTCCCATCAACAGGTGACCGCTGTGACAAAATGGCGCCTACCCCGACATCTGAGGGATCTACTTCCACTATAAATTGATTAGCCAGATCTGTAATAGAGAGAACCGGAGCAGAGATGAAGCGGGACTTTAAATCATCAACGGCTCTCTGAGCCTCATTACTCCAGCGGTAATAAGCTTTAGTGGAGGTAAGAGCGGTAAGGGGTTTAGCAATCTGACCAAAATTTCTGATGAATCGCCGATAAAAGTTGGCAAAACCCAGAAATCGCTGTAACTCCTTACGAGTGTCGGGAACTGGCCAATCAGCGACAACAAAACCCAGAAACGAAACCGATTCCTTGTGAAACTCGCACTTCTCCGCCTTTACAAATAACTGATTCTCTAATAGCCGTTGTAAAACTAGGCGAACATGTTGGGTTTGTATCTGCATAGAGGGGGAAAAGATGAGTATGTCATCGAGATACACAAAGACAAACTTATTGATCATGTCTCCCAACACTTCATTAACCATAGTCTGAAAGACAGCCGGAGCGTTCGGGAGACCGGTAAAACGGAAAACGGTAAAACGGAATATTCCCAGTGTCCGGAGGGTGTTTTAAATGCTGTCTTCCACTCATCACCCTCCTTAATACGCACCAAGTGATAAGCATTGCACAGATCTAACTTAGTGAACACACAGGCTCCCTGTAATAATTCAAAAGCTGATGACATTAACGGTAAGGGGTACTTATTCTTAACCGTAATCTCATTTAACCCTCTGTAATCAATACACGGACGTAGAGAGCCATCCTTCTTTTTAACAAAGAAAAATCCAGCCCCAGCTGGGGAGGTGGAGCAGCGAATGAGACCGGCACTCAGAGCTTCATTAATGTACTTATCCATAGCCTCTCTCTCAGGTTCAGAAAGTGAATAAACTCGACCTTTAGGCGGAGAAGAGCCTGAGAGAAGCTCAATAGAGCAATCATACGATCGGTGAGGAGGTAGTGAGGTGGCTCGGGCTTTACTGAACACCTGATGCAGATAAGAATATTCCGCCGGCACCCCCAAGATATCAGCAGCAGGAGTCTGAAATACAGAACAGACAGAACAAGAAAAAGCAGGACCAAGACAAGAGACATGACAAGACGGTTTCCAAGACAGGACAACACTATTCTGCCAATCAACATGAGGATTATGTTTCACTAACCAATCGTGCCCCAAAATGATGGGAGATAAAGATTAGCCTGGTCCAACCAGACTCTCGTACATTCATTTCATTTGTACAGAGAGTCTGGCCACGCTCCATTGCAAAGCATTACTTCCGTTAAAGAGGGTCCATTGTTGAAGTTTAAAACTATTGGATCTGCCCAGAGTCACTCAGGATCTGCCATAGCCAATCGCTAACGTGTGGTCGTGACGTATATCATGCACCGAAACCGGACGGAAACAACAAGTCAGAATAATCAGACAAACAAAACTTAGCAAACCTGGTTCTTGCTCCAGCTTTAACTTCTGTATATTCGGCAGTTTTGCAACAACGGACCGAATAGCTTTTCTCACGTCTTTCTCCGCTGCCATTACTGAACTACAACTCAAACTGACGCACAACCTCAACGTCATCGTTCTTAGCCACCCCCATCTGTTCGCTGATTGGTCCTGCAGATTTTTGCAGGAGAAAACGAAACTCTATAGAGCCATCCCAGATGTACTGCTGAAGCGAAATGAAAATTAAACGGAAGCACGTAGGAGGGCGGAGCCAGGCTAGATAAAGATGAGTGTAAAATGTAAAATTCAATCTCCTCACGATGATTGCCAGAAACAAATAGACTGGGTGATCAAAGCCATGTGTTGGCCCTTTAATGTCCAAGCGGACAAAGACTTGGTTAAAGGTTCAGCAGGAATGCCCCAGGATTCGGCTAACTTAGCGTCCAAAAAACTTGCCTCAGCTCCGGAATCCAATAAAGCCACAGAATGAAATTCAGAGTTATTAAAGTTTATGATCACAGAAAGCTGTGTACGGCCCCCGGGAGAATTATAAACTGGAGAAGCGCCCACCGGTACTCCCGACTCTACCAGCGGGCAGACCCTTTTACTGGACAACTGACAGCCAAATGTTGCGGCTTACCGCAGTAGAGACATAACCCATTAGATAGGCGGTGCTGCCTCTCCCTGCTGGTAAGCCGAAGTCTTCCTAATTGCATGGGTTCTCCGTTTGCAGCAGAAGGCGGTGTGTGTGAGTGACTAGATTCCTGAGATGAGGAGTTGGTGAGGTATTGTCGAAATGATTGACGATGACTACGTTGATGGTGACGTGTCTCCACCCGCAAAGCCAGCTCAATCGCCACCTTCATGGACACAGGTAGATCGTGTGATGCAATGTCATCTTGAATCTCATTCCAACCACTGGAGGCGGTGAGAGTCTTAAATCTGATGCCGTAATCAGAAACAGAATTATTGCCTTGATTAAGTCTGACCAACTCTGTGGCCGCCATATCACCCTGGAGCGAACGGTCAAACAACTTCAACATCTCGATACGGAGACTCTCAAAGCAGAGCGTGCATGGTGCTTTGGCCTCCCACACAGCCATTCCCCAGTCTCTCGCCCTCCCGGTGAGTAGAGTTAAAACGTAAGCCACCCTGGAAGTCTCCAAGGCGTAACGCTGGAGGACGAAGACCAGGGAACACTGTGCAAGAAAGGCTCTACATCCACTCGTATTTCCGTCGTAAGTGGGGGGGTTAACAATCTGAGGCTCTCGGTCCGAACCTGATGCTGCGTCTGGAGGAGGAGTAGGAAGCATACCACCAACAGCTGATCTTACTTGCTCCAGACGATCATTAAGGGACGAGAGCTGGTCCGAGAGCCGCTGAAAATCATGTGAAGCAGACGTGAGTAAGGAAGAGTGTTGGTCAATGACCACTCCCTGCTGGGTCAGAGCTGCTTGCATCGCCTCCAGACTGTCATTACTTGCAGATTCCATACTTTTGCCGTGTACGTACTGTTAGGAATCAGGTAGTCAGACACGGAATCTGATGCAAGTAAAAAGTTTATTTGAAGACAGACAGACAGCGGTAGCAGCACTCAATAAATAATCTTCCGAAGGCCAGCCAAGTATTAAAAGGCTATAGTCCAAAGTTCTTAAAAAAGGGCAACCCTGTAAATCTCCTGATGACCAGCCAGGTATGAAGGCGATAGTCCACAGTCACAAAGAGTCCTCGGTTCTATTCTGAAGGCGAGAAACACCGAGCACCAGCTTGGAGAGAAATAGATAATCCACAGTCACAAAGAGTCCTCGGTTCTATTCTGAAGGCGAGAAACACCGAGCACCCGCTTGGAGAGGGAGAGGTTAATTCACAGTCACACGAAAGCTGGAAGTACTGGAGAGAGAAAAAAGGGTAAATCCACTTGTGATGAAACGGGAACTTTAAACCGGGAGCTCACGTTAAGCAGTGAATCCTGGAGGCAACCACTGAACTCGGAAAACACAGACTAGAAAATAAAACAGAGCAGCAAAACGTGGCAATGATCAACCGAACAAAACAACACGAGCACGCAAAGAGACTCACACACACAGAAGATTAAATAGGCAGAGGAAAGGGAGAGACACAAGAGGGTATGACACGCCCACAAAGGTGAGAACACACACACAGAACCATGACAATCCCGGGACGTAACAGTTATCAACCATCTGATTTCAGGAGTACTAGGGGCTTGTCTACCCATCCAAAGCCCAAATGACATTAATGTCTGTGTTGATGCAGTTGACATGTTTCACAGCATCACACAGTAGACAAAGGATTTTTTGGGGGCGATTATTTTGGTTCTTGTGTTAATCATTATACTAGTCTTAAACATTTAACACAGCTCCTCTGTGTGCTTCATCAACACAGTAAAAAAGTGATTCCTACAGCATCTCACTCGCTTTGAGGCAGAGACGTCCTTTTAAAGATGTCTTTCCGCCTCTGTTCGACTTCTGGATGCGGCAAATATATAAATTTCATTTCATTTATTCATTTATAAAGCACTACTAAAACAACAGAGCATTGACCAAAGTGCTGTACAATGTACATAAAAAACAGCACGAAAAGGTGTAATAAATTAATAAAAAGCTAAAAAACAGACGTCACCATACAGACACATAAAACATACCCCAAAACAAACAACTCAACACACTACCGGCTGAAAGGCAAGATGTAAAAAATGAGCCTTCAATTTACTTTAAAAAATTGTTAGCGTTAGGGATGCTCTAATATGAGAAGGCAGACTGTTCCACCTCTTTGGGGTTGCCACTACAAACGCCCGATCACCCTTTCGTTTGCAGCTTGTTTTTTGGACAGCTAAAAGTGATTGATCCGAAGACCTTAGGTTTCTGAACGGTTTATGCCTTACTAAAAGCTCTGACAGGTAAGATGGGGCTGATGTATTCAGAGATTTAAAAACAAAAATCAAAAGTTTATAGTCGATCCGGTACTGGACAGGCAACCAGCCCAGCGACAACAAAATTGGTGAGATATGATCACGTTTGCAAGTTCTCGTCAGCAGCCTAGCGGCAGCGTTCTGGACTGATTGCAGATGGTTTAATACCTTTTGACAGACACTCACTTATAAAGAGTTACAGTAATCAAGTCTCGTACACACAAACGCATGTAACAGCTTGTAAGGGACCACTTAAAATACTGTATTTATGTATTTTATGCAAGTATGAATTAGGTCATGAATTATTAAATGCATTTGTGTAATTAATTTTGTAACTTGATTCACGATACAAATTGATGTCTTTTTACTTGGTGTATGTGAATTGCAAACGGAAGCTCACTGATATTTGTGTTGAAATTGTCCTCTTCAGGCACCGTAGTGGACAGGTGCACAAGTTATCATGATGAGATGGCAGGTGGACATATATGCTAGACGCCAGTTGTTTGAGTTGCTATTTTAAGGTGTATTTTTTATACTTCGCATCATGTGAATGAAATTGGACGCACGTTTAATGTTGACAACACGATTATGATATCTGGTTTGCACTCCTTGGAGAGCGTAGCAAGGTATGTTGATCGATTAATGAAATGAACGTATCAATGAATGTTTGTGTAATGATTGTGATGTTTATTTATGCAATTTGATGTTTGAATATGAATTTATTTTTGTATAGTTTTCACGGTGCTGTGGGGTGTCGCAAGTCGACGCACTGATTTATTAAATAAAGACTGTTTGGATACATCGCGTTGTTTCGTATGGTGAATGGAAACAAAACTTCACGCATCAGTTGAGGCTCTCGGATCCAAGGGGTTGTAACACAGCTTTTCACAATCAGAAAACGAAAGAAAAGGTTTAACCTTTGACACCAGGCGTAAATGAAAGAAACTTGATTTGACAACCGAGTTTATCTGTTTATCGAATTAAAGTGAGTTATCAAATAGTACCCCTAGATTTTTAATTACAAGTTTACAAAAAGGGGTCAGCTGACCTAACTGACTTTTCAGAAGAAGTGGGACCGTATAACCAAATAAGCTCAGTTTTGCTTTCATTGAAGTTTAAAAAGTTTGCTGACAGAGGCATGTAGTAGTGTCAGATGGGTTCATAACCCTACGTCCTCCTCTTCCTCTTTCGCCAGTGTAAGGAGCCAACCATTGGCCCAACGACGGAATCCAATGGCGTGGGTGAAGGGATCTCTGGCTACAGAGTACTTCCATCATAAACAGATACATTTCTAACAATATGAGCGCCCCTGCCTTCATGCAAAAAACTCCAAAATAAAGTGTTGACTCACTTTCATATCAAAAACTATTCAATCGGAATAATGACATGATATTGGTATCATATTTAAAACAGAAACGACATGTTTTATTTATTTAAGTTTTGTTTAATGACTGTATTATGAAATTGATGTCATTTTAAATCCATAAAGTATATAAACAACGAAAATGAAATAAGCTATAGCAATGTGATTGATTTTAATGTTCAATAATGATTTTTAAAAATATGTTTAGATAAAATGATTGGAGGAACGAATTTTTGCATTAAATTTCACCTCATATGTGAACATGTGTGATCCCGTGCCCACGTGAACTCTGGCGAGCTTTGGCGTTATGCCAAGAAGATGAATCTAGAAATTTCTACTAATATAACGTCGAGACGGTCACATTTTAAACCATACATTTTCTACACAGAGGCGGTTAACTGCACATTACCGTACTGGGGTTTGAAAATGTTGTGAGCGTTTCTTGCACGTTTTAATTCCTCAGATAGCCAAATGCAGCAGCAACATGAAAGCTCGTGAGCGCGCTCACGATGACGTCTGCAGCTGCTCTGACTGCAGCGCCTGCCGCCAGAAAGTAATGTAACATGTTCAAAACACTATCATAACAGCAAATATCTCTGAAAAGTGACAAGGATGCAGCACAGAATTAATAATATTGTGCATATTAAACAGATTAAAAGACAAGTTACCAATTGATGGACGCTTGTTTGATTTTCAGGTTGCATGCAAAATCCATTTGGCTCAAAAAACCAAGGGGACTGTGCCCCCTCAGTTTGAATGGGCATGACGCCTCTGATCATGAATATAATACACCCAAAATGGTGTAGGAAGATTCTTGTTAAAGATTTCTTCCATGATGTTTTAAGACACACATAGTGTGGGAGCTTCTGAACAAAATGCCTCCCAGAATATTTTGCTAGGCCACCTTTTATACACAGCTTGAGACAAAGACATCGTAAAACTACAAAAATCCAGTTTGACCTGTACCAAGTGACCTTAAAGAACACCCGGTCAAACTAGCCAGAAGTATCCTGGCAAAACCCCACCTCTACAAGAAATGCATCTTCTATCCTTAGTTCTAAAACCTTGATCCATCTTATCTTAGACTTATAGAAATGAGACCTTTTTACTCATCGCACCATGACCTTTAAAATAATACTAAACATAGATTTAAAATTACAATCTTAGAACCACATAATATGTATACATTACATCATATATTTCAGCAGATACCCATTGATGTGAGTGTCACCGGGTGACTATATAGGGCAGAACTAAATGATGGCGAAGATTGGTTCCGCCCGAAGATGGTTTCCAGCCAGACCTCATTTCACAAACACCTTTTAATTCCTGGTCTCCTGGGGCAACAAAATCACGGCTTACGAGCAACAGGTGCGGGAAATTAAGGCAGCAACTCGGATTGGAAGAGGTGGTGAAGATGGGACATATAAATAGATCGGTTAGAAACACAAGAGGAGAAGTTGATTTTCGGGGTAAGCTCCCTTACGCCTAGGGCGGACCAAACCACACGCTCCTTCCATGGAAGAGCCGGAGGGCGCCGTTGATCCGGGGATCGCTTAAAGCGAGTGGAAGAGTGCGGTAGCCGAAACAGGCGAAAAGAAAGGAGTTGTGGCCGTTAAAGGAGCACCACGGAAAAAGTGCTTTTTTCTGTCCGGGTCGTACTGCGTGTGGTTGGCCGAATCGATCCGGTGTGGATTAAGTGGAAAGCTGGCTATAGTCCTTATATTGTCCTGTCATGTGAGTAAACACCCGCTACTGCAATACGGGGTATTAAGGAGCACATATTGCTGAATGTGTGTAGTGAGTTGAATGAATAGATCAGCGGCCCCACTGTGAAGAGGAACGTGGGCGGGCCGAGAAATTCCACTAGGAGCAATACAGGAGGTCCGACGTCTACACTTAGGTACTTTTCCCCTCTACTGAGAACAACGCCCAACCAGCCACACGAGAGCCCTGGGACGAGTTCGGCTGAGTCCTTAGTTCACGTAAAGTGTGTGGAGTGCCGTGGGTGAGTCTTTGTCTTCATTGTGTGTGTGTACACTTAAAGCTTGCAGTGTAGTGCTCTGCTTGTGATGACAGAGGCCGCTTTGAGCCCAGAGGAACAGTGAGGAGATTACAGCACGTTGAGGCTAGAGAAACCAGAGGTAAAAAGCTGTTGCAAATAAGACTTCCTGTATACGAGCGACAACCCCTTTCTGACTCTGCAAAAGGGCAGTGGTGAAACGTACCTGCAAACCAGTGTGAGTAAAATATTTGTAAATCTTGTTCGGGACTGAGGGTCATTGCTATAAACGTCTGCATGAAATAACTATCTTATGTGTGGAGCCTCTTTGAGAGTTCGCCCCTGTTCAGTACCCCTGGAACCGTCAAGGAGGGGGAGCTAGGGAAGCGTTCGGCTCTGCACGGCCATACACGACGTCCTCCCGATACCTAAGGAGCCTCAGGTAGGCTGTGTGTTACTCCTGCCTTTCTGGAGGCCTGTAAATCGAAGGTACATTGTGTGAAATTTGTTGCCCTGTAAGTCCACTGCCCCAGAGTGAACGTTGCGCGAACTAACCATTGTGGTTGAGGAAGAAAGTAAAGTTCCAGTCTTGTGTATAACTTACCTCTGCTTACAGCACGAACCTGAGGAAGAAAGTAAAGTCCCAGTCTTGTGTATAACTTACCTCTGCTTACAGCACGAACCTGAGGAAGAAAGTAAAGTCCCAGTCTTGTGTATAATTTACCTCTGTTTACAGCACGAACCTGAGGAAGAAAGTGAAGCCCCAGCCTTGTGTATAACTTACCTCTGCTTACAGCACGAACCCGAGGAAGAAAGTGAAGTCCCAGCCTTGTGTATAACTTACCTCTGCTTACAGCACGAACCTGATGAAGAAAGTGAAGTCCCAGCCTTGTATATAACTTGCCTCTGCTTACAGCACGAACCTGAGGAAGAAAGTTAAGTCCCAGCCTAGTGTACTACTTGCCTCTGCTTACAGCACGATCCTGAGGAAGAAGGTTAAGGCCCCAGGAACCTGTGAAATGCTTACCTCCGTGTACTGAGAGGGGCCTACCGTGTTGGCCGGGAGGAGTCCATTCGAATCATCCACAGAGACCCTAAAGGGCGAGAGAGAGAAGAGCATCAGACACCGAGAAGACATTGGAGGGTCGAGTGTACCCCCATCGACCCTTGCAGGATCTAGTGTAAGGTAGCGATACATTGCTGGATTAATCCATTGATTGTGTCTCTCGTGTATTCTGCCTCCAGGGAAAGCAGAGGGCGCCACGGGTTCAAGAAAGCCATAGTAAAGGAACCCCGTCCCTTCGCCTTACACGGAACCCACTCCAGGAGGCTAGAAGAAAGCCAGTTTTAACCTACCCTTTCCCTTTCCCCTTAATATTTTTAATAATTTAAATAAAGATACTTTTAATTATACTCACATACTCTGTTTGTCTGGTCATTGGGGTGGCTTTGGGACCTCCTCGAGGTGGAAACTAGGAAGGGGCGCGGCTTGTTAAATCAGGCTGGACTACTGCAATGCGCAACTGCACGACCAAACCCCTACAGATGATTCAGAATGCAGCGGCAAGAGTGGTCTTCAATGAGCCAAAGAGGGCGCACGTCACTCCTCTCTTCATCAAGTTACACTGGCTTCCTATAGCAGCTCGCATCAAATTTAAAGCTCTGCTCCTGGCCTTTAAAACCACCACTGGGTCAGCACCCCCTACCTTCACTTGCTTATACAGCCTTACATACCCTCTCGATCCCTGTGCTCTGTCAACGAGGGGTGGCTTGTGGTGCCATCTCAAAAAGGGAAAAAAACATTAGCGTGTACCTTCTCTGGAGCTGTTCCACAACTGTGGAATGATCTGCCGGTCGCGACACGATCGGCTGAATCTGTAGCTGTCTTTAAGAATTGGCTAAAAACACATCTCTTCCGACATTACCTCACTTCCTAATATAAGACTTACTATCTTTTTTTTCAACAACAACAACAACAAAAAAACTAACCAACCCTTTGCTATGTATACTGTGTTAGACTTTAATTTTCGTTAGGGATCCCATTGAGATTAAGAACCTCTTTTGCAAGGGTGACCTGGCCAAGACAGGCAGCAGCATATAAAAAAATACAAACACATAAGTATAAACAAATACGCACACACACACACAAAAAAAACAATGCCTCATAAAATCAATTTAGATGCTTACAGTCTAAAAACATTTACATATTAAGGCGTCTGCCTCTAAGTCTTTAATTTTTACTTTAAAAGCATTTAGCGAGATTAAATCAGTTAGTTTCAAGTCCTTTTGCAACGTATTCCATGATGAAGGTGCAGAATACTGAAATGCCTTCTTTCCCATTTCCGTACGAGTCTTTGGCACAGAAAGCATAAAAAGGTCCTGAGAACGCAAAAAGTGTTGCCCATTTCCTTTTTGTATGACATAATCACATAAGTAATTTGGGAGCAAACCAAGAATTGCTTTATATATAAAAACGTACCAATGACATAGCCTTCGGGTGGCTAGAGGAGGCCATCCAACCCGAGTGTATAGCTTGCAATGGTGAGTCAGTGCTTTACAATTTGTAATGAACCTTAACGAAGCATGGTAAGCTGTATCAATCATATGAATATTCTGTGCAGACGTATGCATATATAAAAGATCACCATAGTCTAAAACAGATAAAAAGTGGTGGCCACAAGTCGCCTTTTTACATTAAAAGAAAAACACAACTTATTTCGAAAATAAAAACCCAGTTTTAGCCTCAGCTTTTTCACCATGGTCTGCACATGTGGTTTAAAAGTCAGGGAATCATCAATCAAAAGACCCAGGTATTTATAGGAGTTAACAACCTCTATTTCACTTCCCCCCATCGTGACTATTGGAGGGAGGCTTTGAGGCCTAATTCTGGATTTAGAAACAACATAAGTTTGGTCTTTTCTCCATTTAAAACTAATTTTAGCTGCATAAGGTTATTTTGAACTTCAATGAACGCAATTTGCAAATATTCAATTGCTTGTACAAGAGTTGGGGCTCTACAATATATGACAGTATCATCAGCATAAAAATGGAGATTGGCATTTAACACCTTTTTACCCATATTGTTTATGTAAATAGTAAATAAAAGTGGACCTAATACAGAACCCCGTGGTACACCCTTAGTCACTGTTGCAGTTTTGGAGCATAGACCATCACATCTAATACACTGAGACCTATCACTAAGGTCATTTGAAAACCAAGCAACTGCTTGCTCTGAAAGTCCTGAGTTAATGAGTCTACATTTCAAAACTTCCTGATCAACAGTATCGAAAGCTTTGGACAGATCAATAAAGAGTAATGCTGAATGCTGCTTCTTGTCAAGCGCAACCAAAACGTCATTTACCACCTTCATTGCGGCTGTGATTGTGCTATGTCTTTTTCTGAAGCCTGATTGATGTGTTGATAAAATAGCATTTGAATATAAAAACTCCTTTAATTGATCACTCACAAGACCTTCAAGAAGTTTAACTAGAACTGATAAATTAGACATTGGCCTATAATTATTTAAAATTGCGGGGAGACCTCCTTTCAATTATTTCCTTATTTTCCACTGTAAGATTAAAAAGATATGTAAGAGGCACAGCTACAAAATCAGCCGCCAGTTTCAAGAAATAAGGATCAATAAGGTCAGGTCCTGAGGTTTTTCTACAATCCAAGGATTGTAATGCCCATCTTGAAATGCCCAAGTCCTTCATTAGACTGGTCTTTGTGGATTTCTCGAGTGCTTTTAATACAGTGCAACCACACCTGCTGGGAAAAAAATTGCTTCAAATGGATGTGAACCCGCACCTCATTTTATGGACTTTATCATTTCTGCAACCCTGTATCACATGAAATACGTTCTGAGGAAACTATTTTGCAAATCGCAATTACGTTACATGCCAACATATAAGCAGTGCTATTACGTTGGTCCTTAAAGCAACACTATGTAGTTTCCATGTAAAAATGACTTACAGCTCCCCCATGTGGTTGAAAAGCGAAACAGTGCCTGGTATCAGACACTCTTCTGCAGGCAGGGGGAGGGGCGGAGCTGTGTTTCCTACCCTCCACCGCCACTTTCAGAGTGTGCTTTTAGGAGCTAGGAGGCTGCTCAGGTTGCAGCAACAGTACAATTTGTCCAGTTAAAAGTTGTTCTATCACTGAAATAATTTTAGAGACATTATTTAAAGGTAAAAAAACTACATAGTGTTGCTTTAACCTAATATAAGCAATGCTATTACGTTGGTCCTTAACCTAATATAGCCAATTTATTGCATTGCTATTACGTTTGTCCACAACATAATACATCCAAAGCAGGTTTCTTTTCACACGTAGCAGCTAATGCTGTTCATTTTGTTTTAATTATTTACTCCCTTTATCCTCATCGGGCTACAAAATATTATCTGTGCCAGGGGGAGTCACATTGCGGCACCCAGATAATTTTTATCTGGCCCTCCAACTGGTTTTTGATGTTTAAAACCCCTCGCAATCTGATATCAAAGTCCCCGCAAAGGTTTAGCGTTTTCAGCGGTGCGTTTAACAACGCACGTGATCATTCAGCGGTTGCAAGTAAGCCGCTTTAGCGTTCTCTTGTCATAGGATAACGTATCACGTATTAAAAACTGTTGAGTCAGGACAATACGTTGTGTTAAGAAACTTTAGATTTGTAAGGTGGCCATTTCTTATGACGATAAATTTTATAGAAGAAATTATAAAAATATAGCTTTCTGCACCAAATGTGCAGCTTGCGTTATTCAAGTTTAAGTAGCCTATTATAGGCTGACGTTACATTAGCTCACAACTATTATCCAACATTATACAGTTATTTATTTTATTTATTTGACTGGCTGTCAAATTTTGTTATAAATTGTAATTAACAACTTTCACTGTATAAAGCGAATATCACATTCAATCTAGCCCATTCTGGCAACACAGATTAAGACAATACTGGGTCTGAAATGTTCAATTCTGTTTTTTTCCTCTTTTCTTCTTTAGGTCCCTCAAATTTGGCAGCTTCAAAGCACCATAGACATACACTAAGGCACTTTTAAAAGCCACGCCCATCTTGTTACTCTGTACTCATCAGTCAGTCTCTCTCTCTCTCTCTCTTTAAAATATTTTCAAAACTCCGACAATAATAGATGTCATGGCAACGCGTAGTAATGCAGTCGTGGAATCGCGTGCATTCCCCCCTTGACGTACGTGTAGCAAATAGCATTGAATTTTTGGCTAACTACTTGCATTTTCATTCAACAGCTTGGATGTAAACCCAAAACTGTATTAGACAATATGGAGAAAAACTGTTAATTCCCTGTTTGTAAAGTGATAATAAAGAATATGTTTCATTTCATGTTAGATGTGAGATTTTGAATAGGCTATTCTTTTAGATCTATTCATGGGACCTATATGCAACGTTTGATTACGTTCTGCAACTTTAGTATATAATTGCATCCAAATATATAATGTATTGGTTAAGCCTAAAAATATGATTAGGCCTATGATTCATCATGGGACGACATGACTAGAGTCAAACCTGTATATTTCATGATACAATTTATGTCATTTTTCATCAGCTAATATACAGTATTTAGGACGTGAATTTGCGGGGCACACATGCATCCCTGATCCAACCTGTCATTGGATCCAACTAACGTGTGTGTCAATGAGTTATTATTGTTTGGGCACTTACTCTTCTTCGTTTGTTGATTGCAATAGTCCAGACAGCCTTCCGACAAACAGCGCCCCGTGCTGTGTCTGCAACCACTGCGCACTTTTGTCACTACTAGAATGTTGTGCAGATACAGATTCTCCGAAATAAATACATGACTAAAGTAAACCCATTTTAAAACTGCATTATATTACTCAAAATCTAGACTGCAATTTAAAGAAACAGGGAAACATTATGTAATGTGTTTGACCAATTACATCATTGAAAACCCCAGGTGATTTGATTCTACAAATAAATTAAAAAGTACACATAATAATGCTTCCAAATCTGACCTTTTGTTAGACATTTAGATGTGACTTAAGTCAAAACATTGTCCAATAGAGCATAATACAGTATACAGGCCTTTGTTCTTTTGATACTTATATTATGACCTCAACACTTATGCACAAAGATATATTTATTAATGGCTATACAGAGTAAATGTCCAGTAAAATAAACCATATTACGCTCATTAAAAAATGGAAAATTAACAAATGAATTATATTCTTTTTTATTTAGACTGATTAAAATTACAATGGCAAATTCCAAACTGGTGCTAACTCCAACATCTCAAAGGCAGGACAAAGGCTCCCAACTGTTCTTCCATTTGGTCCCACTGTTTCAAAAGAGAGTAAGAAATCATATGAGAAAATGCAGCATCTGTTTTAATCTGTCTTATTCACTCTCCTATTTCCTATCCACTGCATTTTCAAATGTAATTTTCACAGCTGCTGTAAACAATTTCAGTGCTGCTAAATCTGTACAGTGCCATCTGTGTATAAAAGCCATAAAATCCAATAGCACTGTGTATACAATTTTGATTTCAGTGCATTCTTACCTTAGTAATTTGTACATATTCATATTTCTTTAGCATTATATAGATGTATTCTGGTACTTTTGTTTTATTATTCTACTATAAAGATTTGTATCAACCGAGAAAGAAAACATAACCAAGTATTGCACTATAAAAGTACAACCTGATTTTGAAAAAGTTGACAGTATTGAAAATGCAAAAAAAATTTCAGTCACTCTGTACTATATTGAAAACATAGTAGTATTCCATTTATTTTAGAAAATATACACTAAATTTAAAAATGATGACTGCAACACAAGTCAAAATATTTGCGACTGTTTACCACTGTTTTATGTAACATCAATAACATTTAATAAGCTTTTGGGAAGTAAAGATGCCAGTTGGTTCAGTTTAGCAAGAACACTTTTGCCCGTTCTATTATACATGTCCTCTGGTGAGTTTTTAATCCAAAGCAGACTGTGGTTGTCATTGTCCTGCTGGAAAATGCAAGGACTAGTGTGCTAGCAAAATGACTGTGAAACCAAAAAATGTATGTATAATGTAAAATGTATAAAATGTACTAAAACACAAATGTTAGTCCGGACTTTCAGGTGTGAAACTGCCCTGAGATGTTTTCACTACTCCAGAGCCCAGCGGGAGTGTGCTTCACTATCTTATGCCAAAGTTTGCAACCAATTATATATTTACTAATACTGTGAGACCGTAATACCGTGATCTTTTTTCTAAAAAAAAGTTTTCTCATGGGGTCTCATTCATGAAACACAAGCAGAACGAATGTGTAAATCTGGGGTAAAGACGTTCTGGCGTAAATTTTTGGATTCATTAAAATGTTCGTATTTTCCAAATGTTAGTTGGTACAAAAGAAATCTACACCTGCTCCCAGCCACGCGTTAATAGTGTGTTTACATCCGAACGTTTTGCTCATTAATAAGCTGCATTTTAATTTACCTTAATCGGTAAATATGTACACTGCATTTTGAAAAAAATTTATATATAGTAATTACATATATATATATATACTCATATATAGTTGTCAGTCGGTTTTAATGGGCGGGATTTATGGTTAATTGAGAGAACCCACACACACATTTCACTATCATATCTGACGATTACGAAGTATTTGTGAATCAGGGAAGAATTTTCGGGAATGTATCTTTACGCGCAAATCACTCACATATTTACTCATATATTTACGAATGTTTCATGAATGAGACCCAATGTTCGGTCAAATGGCCGTTTGAATTAAAGTGATAGGGGCATTGCTATGATGGCATCAAAACTGATATTCCTAAAACACTAAAAAGGCTCAACATAACATTAAACTTTTCTCTAAGTATCACCAGGGGCTCTACACATGATCTAAAGCATTTAGAACATTGTTTGTGTACACAGAGTTTACTAAAAATAAATGTTTTTAACAAGTCAACATAGCTGTTTTTCTCTCCAGCCCCCTCTATGTTGACAGTCCAAAAGTGTCGATCTCCGAATGCAAATGAATAGACTCCATATTAGGAACTACAAGGTCAATATTGTTGTTCACTAACGACAAAACAACAAATTACCCATGCATTTATATGGAACTAAGCTTTAGGAGCTTTTTCATGTTTACTCTCCTCCCTGTCACTTTGCAATCAGAGATCGACACTTTTTGACTGGCAAAATTGGCAGACACCGGAATCACGAACTGCAAAAATAATTTATACAAAACCTTGCATTTTTGTAAACTTTTTGAACACAATGTTCTCAATGTTCAAGTTCATGTCTAGAGCCCCTGGTGATAATTTGAAAGAAGTTTCATGTTATGTTGAGTCTTTTTAGGGTTTTAGGAATAGCAATTTTTATGCCATCATAGCAATGACTATCACTTCAATTCAAACAGCTATTTGACCGAACAATGAGACTACAATAAATCTTAAACGTGGCTTTTACATCCAAATTATGCTATTAATGAAAAGGTTGACTCGAAAACATAAAAAAACCACCGTAGGTTAAATTTTGGCGAGAGTTACACTTGAATTATTTTCTGTTGAATGTGCTGTAATTGTTATTCTTAATAATGTTTCTTGTAATTATCTTTTACATATTCTGTCCACAAGGCTCAGCTGTAAAAGAGACCAAGGACTCAGTCTGATTCTCTCTTTATAAATAAATGTAACATAAAACTTAACTACATGGAATCTAATTGTGCAATATTGTGGTAAGTGAAGACAAAGACAACTTAAATACTGCGTTGACAATAATATTTCCTGCTCCAATCTCTACCTGTTTCCCAAGGCCATATTAAAAAGTCTTGTGCTAAAAGGGTGTCTGCTGGATCCACAGCCTCTGCATTTGAGACCAGAGCATTGTATGATGTTATGGCCTCTTCTAGTTTGCTCTTCTCTTTAGCAATGGCAGATCGCTTGCGTCGCCTGTCTTTGTTGCTGTCTACAAGGAGGTAACACATGAACACAGATTTCAGTAAAATGTCATTTTAATAAAGTACACACATTATGACATTTCCATTCAGATTTATAGATTACTTTCACAAGAATGTGTAGCATCCTACAAAATGAATAATAATAAAAAAAAACTCAATCACAAACCTGTCTCTCTGTACAACTCCATTTTCTTTTGGTGGATTTTAAGGACCAAGCCTTCCATTAGACGCTGCAGCCCCTGTGGATCATTTGAACTGATGGTACTCGGAGCTGTTTGCAAACAAAATGATAAGCTTACAAACATAATATTAAAAAAGTTATAACATTCAAATTTCACAAATGGAGGGGCGTAGGAGCGGGTGGGGAAGGGGGGACATGATCCCTAGTGGCAGTTAACCTAGTGGGTCCCACCCAATAAAAACAACGATTGTTGAATAAAATGAGTCCCCCTCAATATAAAACTCATTCCTACACCCTTGCACACATGACATGATTTCTTTAGATTTAGTAACAAACTTACTTGATGCTGCCCACAATTGAACATCTGTGACCCACTGCTGAAGATCTTCACTTGTTTTGTTCAGGTGGGATTTGGTCATCTCAATCTCCCCTGCCACCTCAGCTGTTCTCTGTAATGTCTGTAACATACATGAAGTTATACATATAATGCAAACAGTGTTGGGTCAAGTTCTTGAAAAGTTTATTTTAGTTCATTTTCTGAGTTCACAAGTTTTGGGAAGTCCCTAATAAAAGGTCTCATATTGTAACCTTTTATTATAATTGTATACTTATGAAATTATATTTGCAGTTATAAGTATCAAACGCCAAGTAAATAGCGTTTTGCAAGCTCTTTTCTCAGTAGCTCTGCTAAAAAAAGGTCGATTTGGTCTGTCTAATTAATGTTCACGAGCCTTTCTTCTGATTTGCCCATTTGAAAGATGCACAAGCAGGCAGCCACAGGGAACAATTAACTGTAGTGTGTGTGCAGTGACTGAAGGAGGAGCCTAGGCATTTGTGACATCTCAAAATGCAGGAATTCAAAACGGCTCGTTTTCAGACACAGCTTCTAAATCTGTTCTATATATAGGCAGTGTGCGTTTGTCTGACAATCGTCATGTAGACACTTGGAAGGTAAATACATAGCACCTAGACCTTCATAATGATAATAAAAGCCAGAAAATGTCGATTTTGACAATATGTGACCTTTAAGACAAAATTATCAGGTATATGGAGTTCATATCTTACCGGTGACTATGATTAATATTTTCTTTACTCTTTGTATTTGGTTTATAGAACACTGTTAAGATATGAACTCCATTTACCCAATTATTTTGTCTAAATTAGGTATTTCCCAAAACTTGTGAACTTTACTAAAATGAACTTTTCAAGAACTTTACCCAACACTGAATGCAAAGGTTAATCTAAATTAGAATTAATAAACAAAAACATAATTCCAAATGTACCTTAACATATCTTTGAGCAAGATAATTGTGAAGATTTAACTTTTTCCTTAGGTTCCATCCACGAACATGGATAGTGATCATATCTGTGCGTGCTGAATAAAAAAAATGAACAGATCCATTTTAAATATTGCACATATTTAACAATGATTTTAATTAAACCCAACGACTCACCAGATTTGGTCATATATTTTGTTGTCAATGCAGCACGAGACATAAATGAATTGACTGCTTCCACTTCCTCCCCAACAATCAAACCTGCATTAGTAGGAAATATAAAAAATGTTAAGGAACAGATCCATCGGGGTACGAGTGGCATAGGGGTCAAAGTTGCTGCCATTAAATTACGATATGGACATTTAACCTGTCTATGAGAATAATCCAATGACAGGTTTATCAGTAGATCCTCTAAAGCAGGAGTCTCAAACCGGTTCCACAGAGGGCTTAGTGTATGCTTGTTCTTGGTCTTTCCCTTCAATAGTGACCAATTAAGATCCTAACCAATTAGTGACCTACTCAGTCTGGTACAAGGTAAAAGAGAAAACCTGCATACAATAGGCCCCTCAATGGAACAGGTTTGAGACCACTGCTCTAAAGTTAAAACTCACCAGCTCCCTCTTGGTTGCGGCCACCCCACTCCACCTGTTATGCTTAATCATTGCAGCATTGTATCAAAATTACTCATATAATACTCATTATGTATTTGATTAAAAATAAATATATAATAAATACAATTACCTCACATTTGGTTGAATGACCTTTTGCATGCATAACTGATAAGAATGGTCGCATTTGCAAAAGATACTGTAGATCAGGAAAGGCCTCACACACTCTTTTTAAGTATGGGTAATATTTGCACATTACATCAGTGCAGACAAACTCAATCTTTTGTGTCTTGCCAAGCTCTTTTTGAAGATAAAGAGGGTATGCAAACACTTCTCCACGGTACATCTGTAGTCCTGTTACAAAAGAGTTAGTTCAGAATTCTAGTATAATCAAAGACAAGAAAGTCTTGGTTAGCTTGGCTTCATCAGAGTGCTGAACCTACCATTCAAAAGAATGCAGTGTCTACAGACTGAAATCATCACACCCTCTTCATCAAGTTTGGATTGAGACTTCTTGTTAGACTCACTACCAGCTTTAAAGTGTGAGTTTCCACAAATGGGTCGGCCTGGTGACTAAGAGAATATTTTCACAAACAATTATTATTGTTGTTAAATCATCATAGATGACCTGTAAGTTGTACATGATAAAATTGTCTCTTATGACTGAAGCATTAATTGACTGTATTTTTCCATAACTTACAGTTTTGATTTTGTCTCTGATAGTTTGCAAAAACTCTGCAACCTCTTCATTTTTGGCAAAGAAGGTTCCGTCAAAATATGGATTTTCATTTATCCTACAAAAATACAAAAAACACTGAATGGACTCTGACAGGTTTAGGTTTTGTCTTTTAAAAGTTAAATTACTTTGTTAACTTACCCGTTGCGATTAAACCTGTACATTTTCCTGTTCCCATCAAGAGACACTGCCACCATATCCTGACTGCAAGCTGGACAGGAGAAATGGTCATCTCCAAGAAGTGTTTCCATCTCATGTCTACAGTACGTCCATTCCAGAAAACTGCGCTGAAAACAGTCCACTGATATTGTACCAACCTAGTAAACATAAAATAGTTATCGTGAGAGTTGATTAAGAAGTAACAGATACATTTTTGCATTGAACTATACAGTACAACCTGACATCTAGCCACAACTTTCTTATTTATAAAACAAACCTTTATGTCAATGGCTATAAACCCCCTCACCCATTTATCCTCTACATTATTACATTTTGTAATAATCTGACTTACTCTGCCAGAACGCATTGAGCGGCTTTGCAGCATTCTCACAAAGGCCTGTCTGGATAGGCCAGGTGCTGTGACTTTAAAGTCTTCAAAGGTACTGAACAGGTCAACAGTGTAAACTGTTTGAAACTCAATGGTTCCAGGCCAGTACCCATTTAATATAAGGTCTTTGACCTCAGGTGTCCACGATTTTAGGCAAGACTTACAGGTTACCAAAGGAAGGGAGAGATCATAGCGACCTGTTGGGTCAAACAGAGATATTCATCACAACCATACATTCAACTATACAAAGCCTGTGTACTTGTTTTACACACTTTATGTTGTAAGTTAAACAAAGGTAAGCACCATTAATATTTATGAAGATAATGGCACGACCAGCATTCACTGAAACATCCTCAGCACCACAACAGCAAATCTTGTTGGGCAAAGCGATCGGTAGGAGACAATCTGGAAAAACAGACATCAATATTAATTTTAACAGTTTACACTTGATATGTAATGTAATCCAATCCATATAGCGGTCACATACCTTGCTCACTAACTACATGTTCACCAGTGCTGTCTTTTGTAACGATGCATTTCGGTGAAATGGCTTTGTAAAAGCCTCCCACAAATGACTCCCTGTTGTGTAGAACATACTGGTGATGCACTGACACATCACAGTTACTGCAATACAGTTCTTTGGGGAGGCAGTCTCTGCATCGAATAACAGCCTCTTCCACATGACACTGTTGGCAAGCTTGTTGAGGTGTCCTTCCGCTTGTTAACATGGCTTGTAAAAGATGTGGTCTTGATTTTTGCCACTTTTCGCCAGATAGTTCATGCCGCAAACCCCAGGTCCGTATGTTGTAAGTTTCTGATCGATAAATGTCTGGGCTGTCTAAGCTCTCCTTGAGTTCTTGAATATTTTTGTCTTTAGAGGAGAGGGATAAATGGAGTTAAAGTATTTCACAGTTTTTTCCAGCCCTGTACTAAATTAGCCTGACTACGTCAGACTTTGTACTTCCGCTAAATTTCATTACGCTTCTGTACTCAGTCTGAGATACCTCCCATTCAAACCGTTTTCCTCAGGTCTCAAAACAACCGGCAGAATCAATGAACAGAGGGCGGGCTGAGAGCCGTGACGTAGACGCTAAGCGCCGAATGTACGGTTGTAGTTTGTAGTGGACATGGAGGCACAGAAAGCTATTTGCTCTGTTGTGGAGAACCGGCACTTGCCAACTTAATCCCGAACAAGAAAAGTGTTTGTTAAACATTTTGAAGGGAGATTATGTTGTTGCCCTACTCCCGACAGGTTTTGGGAAAAGTTTAATTTATCAACTATTATCGATCGTCAGCAAGAAACTGTGTGCAGCACAGCTTGACGTGCACAACAATCGAGATATCATGGAAGGAAATTTCATTGTTCACAGTTAATGGTGGAGGACGCGTGGGCAAACATTCTTTGGTGACGTTCCTGATTAACCAGAAAAAAAGGTAGGAAGATTTAATTTACATATGGTTATGGCCGTCTGGTGGAAGAGTTTGAGAGGAGAGAGGGGCGTTCCTCCACTTAGACGTGAGTGGAAAGACACCGTAAGGATAGTGTTCAACTAGCTCTGGCCCGATTTACTTTACATAATCTGCAGAAGTCGTTCATAGCCATGTTAACTTCGGTATTTCGCTCGATGGGTTTGTTTTCACATCATGCATGTGTTTTACAGCAGAAATTTGATGCGGCTGAGCTGGCGCATAACGCACATCATATCCAAACGTTATGTGATTGGCTTACGTTTAGACCAATGATTTTAAACTTCAGACAAGCCCCTCCCATGAGAAGGAAAATGATTGTCAATTATGCCCAGCCAGACTCTGTCTATGAAGCGAAGCAAAATAGCAGAGGATGGTTCTACCAGGCTAGTACTAAATGGCGTCAGCCATAGAATTTTCATATCCTGTAAAATGCAAAATTAGTTATGTACATACAGTATATTGTATCTGACATTGTCTCTTACCAATCAATTGAAGTGTCTCCTCAAACCGTCGGGGTGAAGTGCCTGTGTAGGAATACATACAATAGGTACACAATACAATCAGCAAGAATACATGCAGTGCTAAAATGTACAACAGTTCTGCATGTTGTTAGTTATAAAAATTAATAATAGTACATTCTCACCATCTGTTGTATCAGCAACGTCTTCTGATGAATCTTCATATTGAGGTCGTGTTGACCTCATTCGACATTCAGGTGTGACTAAACAACATATAAAAACTTTAGAGAATGTCTAAAAATTCATGACAATTTAGAGGAATGCCGCTTATAATTGACATGGCACATACTATCTCTTGAGGGAGTTCGATTCTCAATAGTCAATCGTCCCAACTGGTCCCTCTTTCTCCACCGCACTGAGTCAATGTTCTTGCTCTTACATTTATCTTTACATGGATCCTTCTGGAATAAATGTACGGATTAATAAATTGCAGCTAAATGAAATTGTACTCATTGAATTGTATAGTCTAGTATGGAAATAAATGGCAACAGTTATCATTTTTATAATTGCATCCATTTTGAGAATGTGTCTAGTTACATTTCTTTATATTTGAGTAAATCCAGTTCATATTTGGGTTCAGATGGGTAACTTAAATCTATGCTCAAAAGCATTTCTCAATCTGTAAAGGTTATTCATTGGAGTCTATTAAATATAACAAAAATTGATATCTCACTAGAAAGGCACCGCAACCTATAACAGTTGTTACCATCCTTTTTGTGTGACTGTAGCCAAAGTACCTCTTTAGTACCCTAATATTACAGTTTATCTCAGTCGCTTTGGTGCATTTCTCACATCACTATTTACATTTGCACAACAGTTAGTTCAACCTCCACATCATTTAGTCATTGGTGCACATCATAGTAGCAGTTTCTCATTCTTTCGAACAAATTACAAATGCTTTTGGACATGCATCAAATGCTTTCATACAATTCTCTGCTGTTTTATAACATTATCATTTGATTATGTCATGTCAGTCAAAATTAACTATACTTGTGAATGCTGAATAGTCATTACATATAAATCTAATAGTCCTCAATTCACTGCTTGAGTCATTACATACAAAAATGTTGAACTAGTTGTCAAAAAAAAATTTCCCCCCCGAAAATATCTCCTAAATTGAGCATTTTCTAAAATTATGTGGCCAGACAGAGAGGAATGTCTGGATGTGCATGAATGATTACAGTACTATATGTGTTGTATGTTCAGTTCCAATATGGTTCACAGTTCCAATAGGTACTGCAATATTGTTTACAGTTGTTCAAAGCTCTACCCAACGAGAGTGCATGTATGTTGTAAAGAAGGGTGTATTTTTTTTCTTTTGCACAATGCTGTGAACAAATTAGAATTGCAAAGAGCATATGCAGTAAAAATGTGAAACATACATACAATATTCAGTGTCTTGTACTCACTAAATACAGTAAGGTGTAACTAACTGAGGTGTACTAATTGTTTTGAGAACTGCATTAACTGTTGTGCAAATGTAAGTAGTGATGTGAGAAATGCACCAAAGCGACTGAGAAAAACTGTAATATGCCTACGTGTCTTGAATTATTGGCCTACAGCTGTTTGTGAAACACTGATCTAAAACGCTTATAAATTGTTATTTTGGCTACCACTCGTTTGGGCTAACATAACGTATATACTTCTTTGCTTACCTTTTCATGTACTTTGTCTCTTAATTCGGAACTAATTATATCAATTAGCCGCCTATCAACATAATCGTCCACGTCTCCAGTGAGTGTAGAAACGTTAGGCCCATCAAGAGCCATCTGTTTCGGTAGTCTTTTCCTTCTTGCCATGTCACGTCTACTCCAGAAATACGCAATATTTTACGTTTGCTTATTTTTTAGATGTTGTCTATTCAATATATCGTTCAACTGGATTAAACTCGCAGTGGTGTATCTTCATATATGCCGCCCGCGTCATAGATAGATATGGCCCGCGTAACTTGCGCGTAAACCCCACTTCCGGAAAATTAGGGTTCAGGACAGGTTCAAATGGCACCATTACAAATTTATTTCCCGTTTCATTGAATATATTAGCTACATTTCTATTCTTTCAGTATTGTACAAAACATATAAAAACAATAAAAAAATAAATAAAAAACGAATGTACAAAACATTAAAAATAAAATGTATATCTTACATTTACCTGTGATAAGCGAATAGGTATATTTTATAATTGTTTATACAATTGGCATTATTTAAATTGCGAACTGTCAACGAAACTGCTTGAGTAACATCCTGACCTGACAACAGATTACTCTGTGGTGTGTCTTCAGCCTGTTAAATCCTCATTAGTTTTTGGTGTTTTATTTAAAGAAGACAACACCCTTACAAAAAACACATGAATTTCACATGTGAACGCATGTGATCACATGTGGATGCATGTGAAGTGTATAAAAACCACATGTAATTTATTGTGACATATTGCTATATTTGAAAATCATGAATCACATGTGAACGCACATGTGAATCATAGGCGTAATTTAACCCCCCCGTAAATAATCAAAACTGGTCAGTGCAACCAACCCCCCCCACACACACACACACACACAAAATAAAAATAAATAAAAATAAAAATCTTATCATGATGATGAATTATTAACTTAGATATCAGCCCCCCCCCCAATGTGGAACCCAAAGTTACACCCTTGGTGTGAACACAGGTGTGAATGTGAAGTGTTTAAAAACCACATGTGATCACATGTGCTTTTTCACATGTAAAATGCATTTGTTTGTTTTTTTCTGTAAGGGGCAGTTTTGCCCTCAGGCCTTTTGCCTGGACCTGTCTGTTGCTAAAGCCAAACCTTCATGGGTGCTGCCTGCTAACCCTAAGCATTGAACAATAAAGTGCATGCACAATCATGTTTATTGTAGATGATGTGCACATCGCTTCCTAAATATAAAGGAACTGGACAATATATTTGTGAGGTATTTTGGAAGTTACTCAAATTTTACTATATTTTTATTGCTTTGCTAAAATGTTCAGACACAAATAAATGTGTATATTCAGTATTGGTCACTCAGACTGAATGAAATGCATCAACTTCTGTGTTGGACAGAACACATGTATTCTGTAGCAGGTTGGTGGAGTTTTATGCACACCATTGTATTTCAAGATGCTAAATATCTCACAGAGGAACATTGTAGAGTTTTTCCTCATTCCTCAACTTCTAGAAGACTTTGTTGGCTGTTAGGTTGAGGATTATATAAATTCAAAACAGAACACAACCAATGTGAATACATATGCGGAGTGTACACGCATAGTGGTTAAAAAAATATATACTGGTGCATCTGAAGTCAGCACATGATTGTGGTTGTACTGAACCAGATTGACAGATAAAAAGTCTCTGCAAATGCTTCTCAGGCTGATTTATTATTAGTATTTCTGTATTAGAAAATCTGTATTCTGATTTTTTTGAGATACCATATCTTTGATTTCTATAAGCTGCATTAACACACACACACACATTCTGGTTTCCATGTTCTATGGGGACATTCCATGGACGTAATGCATTTTATACTGTACAAACTGTATATTCTATTTACCTAACCTACCCCATTCCCTAACCCCAACCATCACACAAACCCTTCTCCTACTTCACATTTTCAAGAAACCTCATTTTGTTTGATTTATAAGCTTGTTTCTTCATGTGGACATCAAAATGTCCCCACAAGGTCACAAAAACACTGGTATTCCTATCTTTGTGGGGACAATTGGCCCCCACAACGTGATAATTACCAGGTACACACACGCACGCACGCACGCACGCACACACACACACACACACACACACACACACACACACACAAAATGGGTTACCCAATTTTTCAGCTTAATCAAATTCTAATGTTCAATTCACACTTTAAGTGTTATCTTGTTAATAACAAGGTACGAGATGGTCTGATTCTTTTCACAGCTCATTCAACATGGAAGACTTAAGTCAGAACATATATGATTACATATATTCACACTTAACAACTGTGATGGAATTCACAGGGACCCTAACTACAATTTGTAATGAGATCCCTGGCATAGTATAATAGTAAGAACACTTACAAATATGAAATGTGTCCCCTCCAACATCTCATTTAGTCCAACGCCCCAGTGGCAGTTGTAGAACAGTTCAACTGGGGGGCCAAGCTGGGGCCAGTTGTACTGTTAGGGGGGCCAGTTACAATATACATTTTTGTTTAGGCTGGCCACATGCAGGGGGTACAGCTTGTTCTTACAGGGGCACTAAATACAGTACTTTTTGCTAGAATAATTTGCAAACATTTATTTTCCTTAAAATATTTTGAATGCATTTGGCTTAAAGGCCATTTGTCACATTATCACTCCATTTAAATTGAGAGTGGAAACAGCTAAATACGTGCTAATAAACTGTAAGTCTCATTCTGTATTTCAGATTTATTTTACAAGACGACTGATAACTTGCTGCAAAAATGACAAAGTTTAACATGCATTACACACACAACCAATGGATCTATTTTAAATGTGTGCAACATACTTATGTGATTTCGTTAGGATACAGCAATTCTGTTTATTCAGTTCACATTAGAATTAAAACCCTGATTTAGACGACTTGGATTCAGTTATTGTGAAGTGTGAACGCACTCAAGTCGGACGTTAAAGATTACAATTTCAGAACTACACTTAGAATAGCCTCGCCAGACATCGTGCGCGCAAGGCAGCAGCAGCATACAGTCAATTGGCTTGTTCGACTTCATGCAGCGCTGCAAGAATGGACAGCCGGATGACATCGAAGTACCGCGAGAGCGAGACGAAATTAGACTTCGTATGATTTCTCTAATCGGTCACGCGGTACTTTGACGTCATCCCACTGTCCGCTCTTACGCCGCCCCATAAAGTCGAAGAAGCCTAATGGGAACCCCAGGCTACTTAATAAACTACGCCTACGCGCATACTGATTAGAGGATTATAGCGGGAGGCCTTGGCGGGAATCGATTATTGTGACATCACACATCTGGACCAGAGTCCATTCTCGCCCATCGTTACTGCAGACGATCGCGAAAAAAATCGATCAACCGAACACATTAAGAAGTAAGTACAATAGTTCTACATTTCGACAGCCTGCTTTACTGATATTGGGGTCCGGAAGGTCGGGGCATTTTTTTATTTGTTTTTATTAAAAGCTGTGTGTATTTATCCAGGTATGCCGGGAGGTAAGAAAAACCAACGTCGGTGTGTTGCTTGCCAGCATTTAATATATGTTGCATGCAAAAAATGCCCTCACTGCAAAGCACAGCAGCCTTACAAGAAAAGACTGATTGAGGCCAGAACCAAGTTTGCAGCTCAAAAGTCTGAATATGTCAAACGCATAAAGAAGAACTGTAACCAAACCCATGTGCTTCAAAGTGGTAAGTGGTGCATACTAATAAGAATGCAATTTACTGTAAAGTTTGACTTTTTGAATTAAGATTATTCTGAACATTTTTAATCTGCATGGTATGTAAGTATACTTACACTGAAAAAAAAGGAAAGCTGGGTTGTGAGATTGACATAAAAATATTATGTTTGATTTACATAACTATATTGTGTTAAACACCAAAATACAATAACTGTTAAACACAATATAGTTATGTTAATCAAACATAATATTTTTATGTTAATCTACAACCGCAACTGTCCATTTTTTCAGTGTACTCACATTTATTTTTTACCCAAATACTCTTAGTAGGTGAACTCTTCTGAATTCCATGTTGCAAATCCTGCCTTGTCTGCCACTTCGCTGCTACTTGTATAGGTCTGTGGGATGACAAGGGGCACGTACATGGTTCATCCAACAATATGTCGCTTGAACCAACAACTTTTTCTCACTGTTCACCTTTATTCGGATCATGCACAGAATGTTTACTTCAGAGATCTCAAACTGGTTCCACGGAGGGCCTAGTGTATGCTGGTTTTTAGTCTTTATCTTCAAGTAGTGACCAATTAAGACCTAGACTGCCAGATGATGGGAGATCCTAACCAATTACTGACCTACTCAATCAGTTTTGTTCAAGGTAAAAGAGTAAAACCAGCATACACTAGTCCCTCCGTGGAACTGGTTTGAGACCTATGGGTAACATTAATTGAATATACTTCAATAAAGGAGTCGCTGGAGAGCCACATGACAGGATAGAGAATCTGATTTAAGTAAACAAAACCCTGGGCAGGTGGCCCAAGGAAAGTCAGACAGTACATGTTAGACTCGAACTTACGACCATCTTGACGCAGACTGTCCGGCAATGCAGCGACTTAGCCCACTATGCCACGCAGACCCCTGTAATTACAGTACACTATTATATATTATGTAAACTTTTACCTAATCTTAACCCTAACCTCTGTAAGTTCTTGCCTAACCTTAACCGTTCACAATATAAAACTATGTCATTTCTATAGCACACAAAAAATGTAATTTGTTGTATGAATAACACATAAATGTACAGTGTAATCCCATGTTAGCAAGGGGTGAAATCGGGTTGCAGAGCCATATGTCCATTATGGAGATCATATTGCAGCTTTTCATATTCACAGAAGAAATAAGTAATACAATTACTAGTTTGTTACTAGTTTACTAGTGTACTTGCAATGTAATTTACACATATCTTGGTGTGATCACATTTTAGCTGGATCGCCTTGAAGCTGTTGGATACTACCCCATATTACTTTTGGGGAGTAAAAAAAAATCAACATTTACTGCAGATGTAATCAGCAGCATTGGGCTGAATCTTCACGAGGAGCTTCTGGGAAAGCTGAAGGAGGTCTTTGGGTCAATCCTGAAGTGTGAGTGAATGTTCAAAATCGAAACATGTATTTGGTGGTAATTACTGTACATTTATGGTTAATAATTTAATTTAGAAATATTTCATATTTGTGATTTCTAAATGTTCATAATTATTGTCTGAAGTGTTTGTAAAATTGTTTCTATTTCTTTAGTACACTCTCGAAATCTGGAGAAGGAGAAGGCAGCTGAAGTTGAAGACAGTATCCCTGCTAGGGAGTCAGCTGGTCAGGAAGAGGATATGATGGAGCAAGGTACAGACTGTTTTCCAGTCAACGCCACACTGACGTAGAAAGGGATCTGTGTGTATCCTATAGGTGCAAAAGAATGTACAATGGGCTTGCAAATAGTTGTCCAAATTCTGTATTTCATATTAATATTATCTCACATTGTAACCATGTAAAACCAATTATTCTATTACTATTTTCAATTTGAAAAAGAATTGTTGCTACCCAGCCACACATCTTTAGAATCAGCTGTAGCATAGCTAAAATATAGACATTGATGGGTACCATAACAGTAATTTTAGCTGTAATGGCGAGGTATGTACTAACAGGCCGCATCGAGGTGGAAAGGCAAACTGCCTGGCGCTGAAACTGAAAATGGCTAATAGCGCCTTCCGTGTAATGCATATGCATTCATGGGAGGATCACATAAAGAGATGGGAGGGGAAGCGTTAACTGCGCCTAATTATGTATTCGACGTTATGTAGCCTACTAAAACCGCTACTATTTTGCAGTGAAAATTCTCTGCCTCGGGAAAAGCAGGTGCGAACCAGGATATGCGCCCAGACGTAGTACTCTTTCTAATAGGCTAATATACCAAATGCAAATCACAATTATGCTTTATGACATTTTCTATTATCCTTATTAGCTAGCGGAGAAATTACCAAAATGAAATGACCAAACACAAAATCGATTTAGTAAGCTTACATTTAAAGATGGCCAATAGCCTAACCAAAACTCCAAATGTAGCCTTAATGTCCAAATTAAAGATGGCATATATTATAGTTACGTTTCATTAGCATGTTAGACATTTTAATTGGAAAATACAAAACCATGTGTGGACAAGTATAAATGAACATTTTAAGTGTTGCAATAATCCCGGTAGCTTTTTTTAATATCAGCAATGGCTGGGTGGGTGAATTTTACTCAGCTATCGATTCATTCCATGCATTCCACAGCAACCAGCGTTTATGCACAACCTCTTAAATTGTGGTACATTGAATTTGTGTACTGCGGGACCTGCATCGTCTGTTAAAGCCAACTTTTTCTTCATAAAGTTTAAGGTCCTGCCATCTTTTTTCACCTTTTCCACCTACAGTATTTGGGGGTCGAGGATATTACAACATCATTTGTAATTTCGGTCCAGATGGCATTCATTTTTGACGGTGTGGAATTCCGTCCATGTATAATATTTAAATTCGATGCCTACTCATAAACAAGCAGATCATATCGCTAAATCTTTTTTTCACCCTTTTGACCGGACCGATAGAGAGAGAAAGAGGCCCATTCAATTGTTTAAAGGGCGCAATGTACAATGTAGTGGGCGGAGACAGGCGCAGACTACACAAACACCTGAAACCTACATAAATATGAAGCAAGGTGCGGTCTCAATAAAAGTGCTTTCTGCATCTTCTTCAAGGTGAAAATAACACTGCGCTTGCAAATGTAAGTACATCTGGCCCTCAGTGTCTTAAATGACCCTGCAGAAAATCAAATAGGCCTCAAGGTCCTAAATGCACAACACTCTCATCTAGTAAACCATTCTAAACTGTTTGAACATTTGAATTGAATTCCATTTCTCAACAAGCATCACAGTATTTTGGCATGCTCTCTACCAGTGTTTGACATTGATATTGGGTGATTTTATGCCATCCCTAGTGCAAATATTCAACCAGCTCAGCATTGTTTGATGGCTTGTGACCATCCATTTACTCTTAAAAAGAAAATGCAGGTCTCAATATTTTCCTGAGCTCTAGGGTAATTATTCTGAGAGTTAATGTGGAGATTCATTTTCTGCAACTATGCTCTTATGAAACATGATCACATTGCCTGTATCTGTGAACTCTTTTTGTAATGTCCACCTATGAAAAATGTTGTTATTATGTAATGGGTAGAACATTATATGACACTCTTCTTTTGTTATAAGGTCCTTTAGAATCTGACACTGTGGTGCTCACCCTTACCCCATGTGTGGAGGAAAATGAGTCTGACACTGTGGTGCTCACCCTTAACCCATGTGTGGAGGAAAATGAATCTGACACTGTGGTGCTCACCCTTAACCCATGTGTGGAGGAAAATCAAACTGTGTGTGAGGATTCTGCTGGACCAGATGCTGCAGTGACAGAATCCACAATGGATGTTGCTGAATGTGAAGACATGGCACAAACAACATTCAGTGGTGATTTGGTTCAGCATGCAGAGCACGGTAGGCATTCATTCACATTGGGTTTAGGCCCACTTTAGAACCATGAAAAATAAATGTAAATAACCTATAAAAACTGTTGTCCATCATAACTTGTTGCAGTCAAGGACACCAAAAACACAGAAGTTGTCCCAAAAAAGAAAGGGAGAAAAAGTTGTCAAAAGACACATAAGTATTTGGAACGTCTTGGCCCTTTGCTGTGCTTTTCTTGCAAAAAAAGCGAGACAGAGATCAGAGATCAAGGTATTCCTAGTGTTATAATTGCCTGTACATGTAAAAGTGAGGTATCTGTATAATATCTTGTTTCCTTTTCCTTATCATCTTATTGATATACTGCATTCTGAAGTGATCAAATAATGTTGATTACAAAACATCAATGCTTCCGTAATGCTTATGTCAGTTGTGATCATATAGGTCTGCCATGCGAGGAATGTGCAGAGCGGACATCGTCCGGAAACTTTCTTTATTCAAAGATCCTAAAAAAAGAGGGGATCTGGTAAGTTATTGATTCTTCTATTTCATAAAGATTTTTTTTGTGGGGGTGGTATTTTTTTATGACAGTATGTTCTTTTTTAAATAAAATCCCCAAATCTGGAAGCTCAATCTGCTTTTGGTTCATAAAATATAAATTTTGCATAATAAATGTCAGTAATACATTTAAAGTGATGGTTCGGAGTTAGTTAACCATAGGTTTTTTTGCAACTTGACATCGTTCCAAACAACCCCTCATCAGCTTATATCCTTATATGTTAAAACATTGGTCGAGAAAGCGCTATCAGCTGATGGACTAAATGCATGCGCTAATAGATCCAAACATGCTTCGTACATTACCCCACTAATAATGCCCAGAATCGTACCAAACTTCGACAGTAGTACAAATAGTTTTTGTATTTATAAAATGAGGCATAGCAAAGTTGGTACTATCTTGTCTTATTTTGGGGTGTTTTTTGGAGATATCTTCATATACACGTCTAAATTGTAAGTAGACAAGCATAAGTTTATAACCATGCCTTTGTTTACCAGAAATGTGTTCATTAAATGGGCCTTGAAATATAAATGCGACTTATAAACCAAAGCAAGTTATACAGTATATGTTTTTCCCTTGCAACAATGTGTTTTTTGCTGAGTGCAACTTTGTGCGACATATAGTCCGGAAAATATGGTAGTCTCTATGTTCAGCTCTAGGGATTGGTACTAGCAACTTTGGGAATGTGGTCTGTTTCTACACTGTAAAGATAAAGCCTGCTGAGTTTCTGTTCTATGTCTTTAATTGGACTCACCTGATGAGCCAGGTCTAAATATGTACCAGACCAGACAGTAGTAATGAAATATTGTGGAACTGGGCTGCATTCCCCGAAACCCTTAATTCATTAGAATTAAAACCCTGATTTAGACGACTTGGATTCAGTTATTGTGAAGTGTGAACGCACTCAAGTCGGACGTTAAAGATTACAATTTCAGAACTACACTTAGAATAGCCTCGCCAGACATCGTGCGCGCAAGGCAGCAGCAGCATACAGTCAATTGGCTTGTTCGACTTCATGCAGCGCTGCAAGAATGGACAGCCGGATGACATCGAAGTACCGCGAGAGCGAGACGAAATTAGACTTCGTATGATTTCTCTAATCGGTCACGCGGTACTTTGACGTCATCCCACTGTCCGCTCTTACGCCGCCCCATAAAGTCGAAGAAGCCTAATGGGAACCCCAGGCTACTTAATAAACTACGCCTACGCGCATACTGATTAGAGGATTATAGCGGGAGGCCTTGGCGGGAATCGATTATTGTGACATCACACATCTGGACCAGAGTCCATTCTCGCCCATCGTTACTGCAGACGATCGCGAAAAAAATCGATCAACCGAACACATTAAGAAGTAAGTACAATAGTTCTACATTTCGACAGCCTGCTTTACTGATATTGGGGTCCGGAAGGTCGGGGCATTTTTTTATTTGTTTTTATTAAAAGCTGTGTGTATTTATCCAGGTATGCCGGGAGGTAAGAAAAACCAACGTCGGTGTGTTGCTTGCCAGCATTTAATATATGTTGCATGCAAAAAATGCCCTCACTGCAAAGCACAGCAGCCTTACAAGAAAAGACTGATTGAGGCCAGAACCAAGTTTGCAGCTCAAAAGTCTGAATATGTCAAACGCATAAAGAAGAACTGTAACCAAACCCATGTGCTTCAAAGTGGTAAGTGGTGCATACTAATAAGAATGCAATTTCCTGTAAAGTTTGACTTTTTGAATTAAGATTATTCTGAACATTTTTAATCTGCATGGTATGTAAGTATACTTACACTGAAAAAAAAGGAAAGCTGGGTTGTGAGATTGACATAAAAATATTATGTTTGATTTACATAACTATATTGTGTTAAACACCAAAATACAATAACTGTTAAACACAATATAGTTATGTTAATCAAACATAATATTTTTATGTTAATCTACAACCGCAACTGTCCATTTTTTCAGTGTACTCACATTTATTTTTTACCCAAATACTCTTAGTAGGTGAACTCTTCTGAATTCCATGTTGCAAATCCTGCCTTGTCTGCCACTTCGCTGCTACTTGTATAGGTCTGTGGGATGACAAGGGGCACGTACATGGTTCATCCAACAATATGTCGCTTGAACCAACAACTTTTTCTCACTGTTCACCTTTATTCGGATCATGCACAGAATGTTTACTTCAGAGATCTCAAACTGGTTCCACGGAGGGCCTAGTGTATGCTGGTTTTTAGTCTTTATCTTCAAGTAGTGACCAATTAAGACCTAGACTGCCAGATGATGGGAGATCCTAACCAATTACTGACCTACTCAATCAGTTTTGTTCAAGGTAAAAGAGTAAAACCAGCATACACTAGTCCCTCCGTGGAACTGGTTTGAGACCTATGGGTAACATTAATTGAATATACTTCAATAAAGGAGTCGCTGGAGAGCCACATGACAGGATAGAGAATCTGATTTAAGTAAACAAAACCCTGGGCAGGTGGCCCAAGGAAAGTCAGACAGTACATGTTAGACTCGAACTTACGACCATCTTGACGCAGACTGTCCGGCAATGCAGCGACTTAGCCCACTATGCCACGCAGACCCCTGTAATTACAGTACACTATTATATATTATGTAAACTTTTACCTAATCTTAACCCTAACCTCTGTAAGTTCTTGCCTAACCTTAACCGTTCACAATATAAAACTATGTCATTTCTATAGCACACAAAAA
Source organism: Paramisgurnus dabryanus (assembly GCF_030506205.2). Classification (NCBI taxonomy): domain Eukaryota; kingdom Metazoa; phylum Chordata; class Actinopteri; order Cypriniformes; family Cobitidae; genus Paramisgurnus; species Paramisgurnus dabryanus. The sequence continues at coordinate 52,637,049 of NC_133339.1, forward strand.
ATGTAATTTGTTGTATGAATAACACATAAATGTACAGTGTAATCCCATGTTAGCAAGGGGTGAAATCGGGTTGCAGAGCCATATGTCCATTATGGAGATCATATTGCAGCTTTTCATATTCACAGAAGAAATAAGTAATACAATTACTAGTTTGTTACTAGTTTACTAGTGTACTTGCAATGTAATTTACACATATCTTGGTGTGATCACATTTTAGCTGGATCGCCTTGAAGCTGTTGGATACTACCCCATATTACTTTTGGGGAGTAAAAAAAAATCAACATTTACTGCAGATGTAATCAGCAGCATTGGGCTGAATCTTCACGAGGAGCTTCTGGGAAAGCTGAAGGAGGTCTTTGGGTCAATCCTGAAGTGTGAGTGAATGTTCAAAATCGAAACATGTATTTGGTGGTAATTACTGTACATTTATGGTTAATAATTTAATTTAGAAATATTTCATATTTGTGATTTCTAAATGTTCATAATTATTGTCTGAAGTGTTTGTAAAATTGTTTCTATTTCTTTAGTACACTCTCGAAATCTGGAGAAGGAGAAGGCAGCTGAAGTTGAAGACAGTATCCCTGCTAGGGAGTCAGCTGGTCAGGAAGAGGATATGATGGAGCAAGGTACAGACTGTTTTCCAGTCAACGCCACACTGACGTAGAAAGGGATCTGTGTGTATCCTATAGGTGCAAAAGTTTAAGGTCCTGCCATCTTTTTTCACCTTTTCCACCTACAGTATTTGGGGGTCGAGGATATTACAACATCATTTGTAATTTCGGTCCAGATGGCATTCATTTTTGACGGTGTGGAATTCCGTCCATGTATAATATTTAAATTCGATGCCTACTCATAAACAAGCAGATCATATCGCTAAATCTTTTTTTCACCCTTTTGACCGGACCGATAGAGAGAGAAAGAGGCCCATTCAATTGTTTAAAGGGCGCAATGTACAATGTAGTGGGCGGAGACAGGCGCAGACTACACAAACACCTGAAACCTACATAAATATGAAGCAAGGTGCGGTCTCAATAAAAGTGCTTTCTGCATCTTCTTCAAGGTGAAAATAACACTGCGCTTGCAAATGTAAGTACATCTGGCCCTCAGTGTCTTAAATGACCCTGCAGAAAATCAAATAGGCCTCAAGGTCCTAAATGCACAACACTCTCATCTAGTAAACCATTCTAAACTGTTTGAACATTTGAATTGAATTCCATTTCTCAACAAGCATCACAGTATTTTGGCATGCTCTCTACCAGTGTTTGACATTGATATTGGGTGATTTTATGCCATCCCTAGTGCAAATATTCAACCAGCTCAGCATTGTTTGATGGCTTGTGACCATCCATTTACTCTTAAAAAGAAAATGCAGGTCTCAATATTTTCCTGAGCTCTAGGGTAATTATTCTGAGAGTTAATGTGGAGATTCATTTTCTGCAACTATGCTCTTATGAAACATGATCACATTGCCTGTATCTGTGAACTCTTTTTGTAATGTCCACCTATGAAAAATGTTGTTATTATGTAATGGGTAGAACATTATATGACACTCTTCTTTTGTTATAAGGTCCTTTAGAATCTGACACTGTGGTGCTCACCCTTACCCCATGTGTGGAGGAAAATGAGTCTGACACTGTGGTGCTCACCCTTAACCCATGTGTGGAGGAAAATGAATCTGACACTGTGGTGCTCACCCTTAACCCATGTGTGGAGGAAAATCAAACTGTGTGTGAGGATTCTGCTGGACCAGATGCTGCAGTGACAGAATCCACAATGGATGTTGCTGAATGTGAAGACATGGCACAAACAACATTCAGTGGTGATTTGGTTCAGCATGCAGAGCACGGTAGGCATTCATTCACATTGGGTTTAGGCCCACTTTAGAACCATGAAAAATAAATGTAAATAACCTATAAAAACTGTTGTCCATCATAACTTGTTGCAGTCAAGGACACCAAAAACACAGAAGTTGTCCCAAAAAAGAAAGGGAGAAAAAGTTGTCAAAAGACACATAAGTATTTGGAACGTCTTGGCCCTTTGCTGTGCTTTTCTTGCAAAAAAAGCGAGACAGAGATCAGAGATCAAGGTATTCCTAGTGTTATAATTGCCTGTACATGTAAAAGTGAGGTATCTGTATAATATCTTGTTTCCTTTTCCTTATCATCTTATTGATATACTGCATTCTGAAGTGATCAAATAATGTTGATTACAAAACATCAATGCTTCCGTAATGCTTATGTCAGTTGTGATCATATAGGTCTGCCATGCGAGGAATGTGCAGAGCGGACATCGTCCGGAAACTTTCTTTATTCAAAGATCCTAAAAAAAGAGGGGATCTGGTAAGTTATTGATTCTTCTATTTCATAAAGATTTTTTTTGTGGGGGTGGTATTTTTTTATGACAGTATGTTCTTTTTTAAATAAAATCCCCAAATCTGGAAGCTCAATCTGCTTTTGGTTCATAAAATATAAATTTTGCATAATAAATGTCAGTAATACATTTAAAGTGATGGTTCGGAGTTAGTTAACCATAGGTTTTTTTGCAACTTGACATCGTTCCAAACAACCCCTCATCAGCTTATATCCTTATATGTTAAAACATTGGTCGAGAAAGCGCTATCAGCTGATGGACTAAATGCATGCGCTAATAGATCCAAACATGCTTCGTACATTACCCCACTAATAATGCCCAGAATCGTACCAAACTTCGACAGTAGTACAAATAGTTTTTGTATTTATAAAATGAGGCATAGCAAAGTTGGTACTATCTTGTCTTATTTTGGGGTGTTTTTTGGAGATATCTTCATATACACGTCTAAATTGTAAGTAGACAAGCATAAGTTTATAACCATGCCTTTGTTTACCAGAAATGTGTTCATTAAATGGGCCTTGAAATATAAATGCGACTTATAAACCAAAGCAAGTTATACAGTATATGTTTTTCCCTTGCAACAATGTGTTTTTTGCTGAGTGCAACTTTGTGCGACATATAGTCCGGAAAATATGGTAGTCTCTATGTTCAGCTCTAGGGATTGGTACTAGCAACTTTGGGAATGTGGTCTGTTTCTACACTGTAAAGATAAAGCCTGCTGAGTTTCTGTTCTATGTCTTTAATTGGACTCACCTGATGAGCCAGGTCTAAATATGTACCAGACCAGACAGTAGTAATGAAATATTGTGGAACTGGGCTGCATTCCCCGAAACCCTCTTAGCTCTAGGTCGTTCTTAAGTTGTACCTTTAGTTGTACGTTATCGTTAATACGTGTTTCCCGAAACGTTCTTAGTTACGCATCCCTTCTGTAAGTCATTCGTTCGGAAGGTTGGTCTTGAGCACTCTTATATCTTATTCCACTTGACTCCGCTAGGGACAATCACTGTGATAAAAGCTTGCAGTCTATAAAACTAAATATTTGTAAAAAAAAAAAAAAGTTGCAATACACTCCATGTTCAATTAGACAAATATTTATATATTTAAAGAATAAAACATTCACACAATTAGATATCATTACACTGATGGTTGTTAGATTTTTTTATTTTGTTTCCCAAAGGAACATCAGCTTCAAACTATAAAATGCTACAGACTTAAAAAACTATTTAAAAAATATTTTGGGTGGAGCAGTTGGTAAAAATATGGCAGTTGTACAGCGAATCTCACTATTTCATTTGTGCATTTCATATCCGTTAAATCTTTAGTCTACCGGCTAGTATTTTAGCTGCAAATAAATAAATCAGGTAAAAATCGAATACCACAGGAGCACATTCATCAAGAAATCATAATTGTTGATTTTTCTAATTATGATTATTAATGTTATTTCGACTTTGCGTCAAAGTTTTTTTATGTTTTATAACTTTGAGGCAACTGCATTCAAAAGAAACTGCTCCACCTGATTACTGCTTGTCAACAAATTTTCCACATTAAAACTAATCAAAGCATAAATCTAAAGCAATCATAATATATATTCATATATTATATGATACTGTATAGATTTGTATATGTTATATTTGAGGTAGACAGACAGGCTCCAGACATGCGTCCATATGCTTTATCCGCATTGTAACCGCGCTGCTTGGCATCCAGTGTCCAAGCACAATAAACACGTGAACTAATGAACAACAACAGTTTGTTTTTATATATTTTAAGTGTAATGCACAGCCAAGCCAGGTGACTTGCATGACCCACTTTATTCCCCTGTGCAACGCACTTATTGAGAACCCTTGATATAAATTACCCTTTAAAGTGAAGGCATAGAGGATGCATTGGAGCAGTTTATGCATTATACGTTTGGAAATGAAGTTACAGGTTTTGCACGGGTTTGTTATAAAATAAAATATATAAGGTTGAATTTAATTGTTTGCAATTTGAAATATTTTTACAAGATATTCCTAATAAATTTAACTTGAACTATTTCTAAAATGTTTCTTTAATAAATAACACAGCTATCTCATAAATCAGCAAAACCTATACATAAAGTGAATAATTGATTGTCGAGCAATCGATATCAACCTATTCAGCACCATCGCCATGGACAGCACCTGGTAACATCGTACGTAAGAAAGTATACCTTAAGAAACCCGCTAAGGTACAGTTCAGGAAACACGCCTAGAAAAGGTATTCCTGTAGTTAAGGTTAAACTTAAGAGTCTTCGTAGCGCGCTAAGAGACAACGTTATCGGGAAACGCAGCCCTGGTTTTTTGGTCCAGAATTGGTGATGAGGGTCATTTTGATGATGTTGGTAAATGGTAGGTAGGAGGGAGATGCATTAATCCATAAAAATGCATTGTAATGTTGATTAAATTTAATACACAGGCACAAATAGAACATATTTTGGGCGAGACCAACGACGGAATGTTAACAAAGGCTTAAACTGAAGACTTAACTTTATACTGAATCCACTAGCAGCAGCAAAGAAGGCATGTAACGTGACACATGATGTCACAATGACAGGAAACAATGATGGACAAGTGAATTATTAAACAGGGGGTTCTACTAATAGGGGAATAGAAACCTGGTGTGAAGGAGACAAACAAGACAATCCATTGCACAGTTGATGTAAATGTCTAATGTAAATGTTGAATGATTAAAAAAACATATGCATATTTTTCAGGTATTTATTCAATGGCGTCCGTGTGCGACCTGGTATGTATGAATTTTACGCAACATTACAACACACTCTATGTCCTGGAACAGTGATTTTCAAAACTCTCCAAGGAGACCCCTGATCACCACACAGTTTTGTTCTAGCCCTGAACAAGCTCTCCAAGTAGATTCAGGGTGTTACTGTAGCTCTGGAATACATCTAATACAGGGGTGGGGCAACCTGTTCCATGGAGGGCCTTAGTGTATGCTGGTTTTTGGTCTTTCCCTTCAATTAGAGCATAATTAGGACCTAGACTGCCAGGTGAGGAGAGATCCTAACCAATTAGTGAGCTTCTCCATCAGTCTGGTACAAGGGAAAAGAGAAAACCTGCATACACTTGGCCTTCCTAGGACCGGTTTGACACCCCTGGTCTAATATATTGCATGGCTGGGGGTTTCTTCGAGAGGTTTTGAGAACCATTGGTTTTGATGTTTTCAAGACCAGTTTTTGGTTGCTCTGTATAGTTTTAACCCAAGGCTACAGTAAAGTGTACAAATTCACTTATTAGTGAATGAAATCAGTAGAGAATGAGTAGGTAGAAAGTGTAGTTTTTAGTTTAGTGTCTTGTCTTGCCATATTATTGGCACACATTTAAACATGTATGATCATTACTTTGGATCACCCACATGTGGTGCAGAACTTTAAGTCGCTGTTTGGCAGCACAACCTCATCAATATGGCCAGTGTTTTTGAATCCTGCTCAGCTCATTACAATTACGCCAGGTGGGTCTGCTTGGGGTGGCATTAATTGGTACAACACTGCCCAGGCTAGACAAGGAGACAGACACAATCAGGCTGTCAGTCTTGTGGGATTTCTTATGTGCAAGTCTGCCACCTGTAAATTCCATAATGGTTGTATACTGTTGAATATGTAGAACCTCGGAAAACCCCTAGATTTTAAAGCAGAACTTGGTAACAATTTTAAGTTAATAAAACTGTCTAGAAATCATTTGGATGGTTCAAAAACCTGTTCTGGGCTTCCCGAAACCTTCTTAACGCTACGTCGTTCTTAAGTTACACCTTAAGCTGTACCTTATCATTAATACGTGTTTCCCGAAATGTTCTTAGTCAAGTATACCTTCTGTAAGTCATACTTTCGTAAGGTTGGTCTGAACCACTCTTAGCTTTACCTTATCACTGTTGCAGGTCTATATGAATATAATTCTGAAGTTTTAATACACCAAGACAGTGTTCAGTTAGGCTAATTCAAGTGTTTTTTCATGCAAATAATAAAATTGTCATTACACTGATTGTTGTTAGAATTTTAATTATATTATTGTATATAATACAATTTTATAAATTTATTTTAATTAACGAGCACTTTTAAATGCCAGTGAAAGCATAGGCTACTGTCAGTTAAGTCCTATTCGGACAATAATATTGTTTCTCATGGTCATGGGCTCGTACAGTAAGTCGGTTATTTTAGTGCCGTCCAATCCATAATCAGTGTTTTTTTCTCACCCAACCCGCGTAAAAATCCCTGGGCAAATTAGTACCTACTGTTTTTTGCCAAACAGGTCGTACGATTATTTAATTGCCGTCTGAATCCACATCTCCGAGTTTACAAGAAGAGATTCAAATTCTACTGTTTAAATCCTTTTTGATCACTGCCGAGCACCATACGTATGATGTACACTTTTATTACTGAAATGCTGTAAAGTATTTACAAGAACAATATTTAATCACAGCTCCATCTAAGCAAACAAAAATAGGAAAGAGAAGAAACCACATAAATAATTGAAATTGTTATTATGGCAGCAATATATGATACAATGTTAAAATATGTCGGCAAGGCTATTATAGGCTTTTATAGTTTGGGTTATTTTTTATAATATCCCATGAGTCCTAATAAATGCATCTATTATAATTTTTAACTATTTATGAAGTGCCTTTTTTATAAAGAACACCGCTTTCTCACATAAACAGCCCCTGCACAAGAGAATAATTGATTCTCGAGCCATCGATATCAACAGATTCAGCAGCATCAATATGGACAGCACCGGGTAACGTCGCACATAAGAAGTTATTTCTTAAAGCAGACATATCATGCTTTTAAATCTGTCCTTTTTACATATAAATCATCTATTTGTGGTCTATGTAAAGCGAAACTGCAATGCTTGGGTCTGAATTCCTCATTATTATAGCCCCACAGGCCCCCTTTCTACCCCTTTTCTGATGTGCATCTGAGAGCAACTCGTTTTGGTACTGTCTTTTTAAATGCACGTCATACCCTGCCCCCTCTCAAGGTTGCAGAGGTGACACTCGGTTAAACTCCACCCCGTTCGGCCATTTTTGTAGTTTTATAGCAGAGATACGATTATCTAGCTGCACAGAAACTTTTTATTTACTCGTTATTCACAAAATGTCAACAACGGAAGACTTGTCCATCCAGCCTTATATGTTCGCGCCAGAGTCGGAAACGGACTGAGAGGAAAATGAAGACGACGAACCTGCAGAACAACGTCTTCATATTGAGGTATCGCAATGGTGTGAGGCTGCAGCCTCCGGAGGTCGCATATCTAGGCTGCATGCGTCATCAAGACGGTCTTATTTCAGAATATTAACAATTATAAAGTTTACTATTATTCTTAGTTAATCGTAAGTTGTTGTAATATGCTCATGACTTGCAAATGTAATGCTCAGTTAACTTAAACCAGGCTTGATGCCCAAAAGCGATCTCCGCAGGCTGCAGCCTTCGGAGTGAGAAACAGCACTGCTAAACCATGACCACCGTGTACTTTACTTTTTTACTTTAAGTTATAAACTGCTTACCGAAGTGCTCTGCTCGTCGTCTCCAAAGAAAGAAGTAATTGACCCCTCAATCAGACGAAGTCTATCGGTAAATCCTTCTTTATACTGGCGGAGATTGGTGAAGTAGTTATCCTTAAAGTGCCTCGGGCACACAAAAATGACTTTATCCACAGATGTGAGTACATTTCTTACGCTCTCGTAACTTCTGCATCCTTGAGCTTGGACTACAATATCGCAGCGAGAAATATAAAATGGCGGATTGCTCGTAGTGTTGGGCTGGAAGTCGATGTCCTTATTTAGCAGTTCCGCTGCAAATACTGTGACGTAATTGTTCAAAAAACGTAATAGATAATAGAAAAATCAGAACCGGTTGGAAAATATGACCAAAACAGAATATAAAGATATCAACAAAGCACCTGAAGAGACTAATTTCAACTTTTATGTACTTATAAACACTACAAATATACAACAAAATGCATTTAAGAGCCAAGAAAGTGGATTTAGCATGATATGTCTCCTTTAAGCAGCTTCCTAAGGTATAGATCGGGGAACACACCTACAAATGGTATACCTTCAGTTAAGTTATACCTTAAGGGGCGGTTTCCCGGACCAGGATTAGCTTAATCCAGAACTAGGCCTTAGTTTAATTAGGAAATATAATTAGTTTTAACAAACATGCCTTACTAAAAACATTACCTGTGTGCATTTTGAGGTAAAACAAAGGGCACTGATGTATTTTAAGATATGTAAGTGCAAGTTGTTTTCAGTTTGGAGAGCTCTTAAAACTGTTTAAGTCTAGGACTAGTCTAATCCCTGTCCAGGAAACCGCCCCTAAAAGTCTTCGTAGCGCGCTAAGAGACAACGTTATCGGAAAACTTAGCCCAGATCTACCGAGTGTCACGATCGGTAACAGGAGTGAGGACGCAATTGCTGGGTTCACCATGAAATAAATAACATTTATTAACAGAACGGAAATAAAACAACAGGTGGGTAACACAGGAACATCCAACAGACGGAACGTGAACAGACACGAACGTAATGACAATAACAATGATCCGGCGACAGGTGAGAAACAGACAGCAGTATAAATACACAACACTAAACAGGGAACAGGTGTGATGAATCAGTCCGTGAATGTCCAGGTGACGTAATCGGAGAGACAAACAAAACATGACACGGATCACCGTGACATGACCCCTCCCTCTAAGAGTGGCTACCAGACACTCACATGAACAAAACAAACACAAAAGTCTGGTAGCAAGAGTCCAAGGGAGGGGTGGAGGGCTTGAGGACCCTGACGCTGCCGGCAGCCGCCGGGACGAAACCAACAGGACGGTGGGCCGGACTGCGCCAGGAGAACCGGAGCGATCGCTCCGAGGACCGAGGCAGGCGAATTACCCCCCTCCTGGGAATCGCCGACGATCCGATGCCCCCCGGAAGTCATCTCCCGTCCCCTCGCGGAAATGGGGACCCTCACTTCGGTAGCCACCCCGGGGAAAAGATCGGGCGTGGTCCGTTCCGGATCCCCCTACGAGCGGGACGGTGGTCCTCCGAGGGACCGTCGACGACGACGACTCAACCGTTGGGGGACCGCCTGGGCCGATCCTCCTCCCGCAGACCCGCAGGAGCGAGCGATCGCTCACGGTGGTCCCCAAGAGACATCGGGGCTGGTGGAGAATGAACCCCGATGTCACTACTCCCCCTCGACGAAATTCCTGGGGGAGCCGCCCTCCGTGAACCCGCTGCGTCCAGTCTGGCCGGATCATTCTGTCACGATCGGTAACAGGAGTGAGGACGCAATTGCTGGGTTCACCATGAAATAAATAACATTTATTAACAGAACGGAAATAAAACAACAGGTGGGTAACACAGGAACATCCAACAGACGGAACGGGAACAGACACGAACGTAATGACAATAACAATGATCCGGCGACAGGTGAGAAACAGACAGCAGTATAAATACACAACACTAAACAGGGAACAGGTGTGATGAATCAGTCCGTGAATGTCCAGGTGACGTAATCGGAGAGACAAACAAAACATGACACGGATCACCGTGACACCGAGCTTCTGCTTTAAAACTTTGGAATCACCAGGAAATGTGTGTGTTTCTTTGAGAAAATTACACCTTCATTCACCAAGGTGACATTAAATTAATAAAAATATGTATTGTTTACCAGTGCCTATGTTGCAAATGTCTATCACTGTTGGAAATGACAGATTTATAATTAATTATTTAAATACAACAAAAAAGACTTGTGTCCTAATAAGTGTTTTAGCTCATCCGTAAATAATTAGGTTTTTACTAACATTTCTGATCAATTTAACAACACCTTGGTGAAGGAAGGAATAGATTTTTATCAAAACACTTGAACATTCCTGGGTCATTACAAATTTCTGAATGGTGGTGTAGAGACGTCTGGGTTGAACAAGCATTTGCACCCAAGTGAGGTTCCTGATGAGACAAAGCTTAGAGAGGAATTGTACTTGAGAATTGTGTGGGAATACAAACAGAGGGAACAATGATCATTATTAAAGACAAAACTATGTAACGATATGAATCTAACCATATCTTTTATAGGTGAAACATTATGCCTGTTAACTTGGACAGCTATTAGAACAAGACTTACATGACATAATATACATTTTCTTATTATTGCAGTCCTATATATAGTAAAAAAATCTCTATGTCAATTATATTACTGAAATATGGACACTCGGTCATGTGCATATAAAGCTGTGCATGCTGAATGGTAATACAGTATTTTCTCTTTCGTTACATAAACAGAAGCCCCTACTGTACTTAGGTTAAATAGGAGAGTGAATAAGACAGATTAAAACAGATGCTGCATTTTCTCATATGATTTCTTACTCTCTTTTGAAACAGTGGGACCAAATGGAAGAACAGTTGGGAGCCTTTGTCCTGCCTTTGAGATGTTGGAGTTAGCACCAGTTTGGAATTTGCCATTGTAATTTTAATCAGTCTAAATAAAAAAGAATATAATTCATTTGTTAATTTTCCATTTTTTAATGAGCGTAATATGGTTTATTTTACTGGACATTTACTCTGTATAGCCATTAATAAATATATCTTTGTGCATAAGTGTTGAGGTCATAATATAAGTATCATGCATGTATTATGCTCTATTGGACAATGTTTTGACTTAAGTCACATCTAAATGTCTAACAAAAGGTCAGATTTGGAAGCATTATTATGTGTACTTTTTAATTTATTTGTAGAATCAAATCACCTGGGGTTTTCAATGATGTAATTGGTCAAACACATTACATAATGTTTCCCTATTTCTTTAAATTGCAGTCTAGATTTTGAGTAATATAATGCAGTTTTAAAATGGGTTTACTTTAGTCATGTATTTATTTCGGAGAATCTGTATCTGCACAACATTCTAGTAGTGACAAAAGTGCGCAGTGGTTGCAGACACAGCACGGGGCGCTGTTTGTCGGAAGGCTGTCTGGACTATTGTAATCAACAAACGAAGAAGAGTAAGTGCCCAAACAATAATAACTCATTGACACACACGTTAGTTGGATCCAATGACAGGTTGGATCAGGGATGCATGTGTGCCCCGCAAATTCACGTCCTAAATACTGTATATTAGCTGATGAAAAATGACATAAATTGTATCATGAAATATACAGGTTTGACTCTAGTCATGTCGTCCCATGATGAATAATAGGCCTAATCATATTTTTAGGCTTAACCAATACATTATATATTTGGATGCAATTATATACTAAAGTTGCAGAACGTAATCAAACGTTGCATATAGGTCCCATGAATAGATCTAAAAGAATAGCCTATTCAAAATCTCACATCTAACATGAAATGAAACATATTCTTTATTATCACTTTACAAACAGGGAATTAACAGTTTTTCTCCATATTGTCTAATACAGTTTTGGGTTTACATCCAAGCTGTTGAATGAAAATGCAAGTAGTTAGCCAAAAATTCAATGCTATTTGCTACACGTACGTCAAGGGGGGAATGCACGCGATTCCACGACTGCATTACTACGCGTTGCCATGACATCTATTATTGTCGGAGTTTTGAAAATATTTTAAAGAGAGAGAGAGAGAGACTGACTGATGAGTACAGAGTAACAAGATGGGCGTGGCTTTTAAAAGTGCCTCAGTGTATGTCTATGGTGCTTTGAAGCTGCCAAATTTGAGGGACCTAAAGAAGAAAAGAGGAAAAAAAAACAGAATTGAAAATTTCAGACCTAGTATTGTCTTAATCTGTGTTGCCAGAATGGGCTAGATTGAATGTGATATTCGCTTTATACAGTGAAAGTTGTTAATTACAATTTATAACAAAATTTGACAAACAGTTAATTAATGCAAGTATAGGGAATTTTTATATATATATATATATATATATATATATATATATATAAATTCCCCATTTATTTTAATATAAAAAATTACCAAACAAAGCCACAGCAGAACTTAAAATAAATAAATAAATAACTGTATAATGTTGGATAATAGTTGTGAGCTAATGTAACGTCAGCCTATAATAGGCTACTTAAACTTGAATAACGCAAACTGCACATTTGGTGCAGAAAGCTATATTTTTATAATTTCTTCTATAAAATTTATCGTCATAAGAAATGGCCACCTTACAAATCTAAAGTTTCTTAACACAACGTATTGTCCTGACTCAACAGTTTTTAATCGTCCCCCCGATACGTTATCCTATGACAAGAGAACGCTAAAGCGGCTTACTTGCAACCGCTGAATGATCACGTGCGTTGTTAAACTCACCGCTGAAAACGCTAAACCTTTGCGGGGACTTTGATATCAGATTGCGAGGGGTTTTAAACATCAAAAACCAGTTGGAGGGCCAGATAAAAATTATCTGGGTTCCGCAATGTGACTCCCCCTGGCACAGATAATATTTTGTAACCCGATGAGGATAAAGGGAGTAAATAATTAAAACAAAATGAACAGCATTAGCTGCTACGTGTGAAAAGAAACCTGCTTTGGATGTATTATGTTGTGGACAAACGTATAGCAATGCAAAAAATTGGCTATATTAGGTTAAGGACCAACGTAATAGCATTGCTTATATTAGGTTAAGGACCAACGTAATAGCACTGCTTATATGTTGGCATGTAACGTAATTGCGATTTGCAAAATAGTTTCCTCAGAACGTATTTCATGTGATACAGGGTTGCATTTCTGACAAACAGACACCAAAGGGTCAGAGTCAACGGTCACCTCAGCTCGTCTAAGATAATTTCCACCGGTGCACCACAGGGCTCTGTAATTTCACCGGTTTTGTACACATTATATACTAATGACTGTAGGAGCAATAATCCAGGTATAACATACATTAAATATTCTGACGACACTGTGATTATGGACACCACTAATTCATTACGAGAGTTGCAGACTGATATGGACACTTTCGCAGTGTGGTGTAAGCAGAACTGTGGTCTCAATGCTTTGAAAACTAAGGAAATGGTTGTTGACTTTCGTAAGGATATCTCCATTATCCCCGCCTTGTTAGTCAACAATCAGCCAATAGAAAGGGTTGAATCATATAGATACCTTGGGACAATACTTGATCATAAACTTTCATTCAAATTGAACAGTGAGAACATTTTTTCTAAGTGTCAGCAGCGACTCTTTTTCCTGAGGAAGCTACGTAAACTTCAAGTTCATCAGTCAGTGCTGATAGCTTTTTATAAATGTTTTATTGAGTCTATAATAACTTTTAATATATCAGCTTGGTTTGGATCATTATCTAACATTCAACGTAATACACTAAACAGAGTAATAACACTAAGCAGTAAAATAATTGGACAGGTGCAGGAACCACTTATTAGTATTTATTATAGGAGGACTAAAGCAAAAGGTACACAAATAGCCTCAGATGCTACTCACACACTGCATAGTCACTACTGTCTTTTACCTTCAGGCCAGAGATATAGATCACTTGTATTCAGAACCAAGAGAGCCATGACAAGTTTTGTGCCTACATCTATTAGAATTATGAATCAATGATGAATGATACATTTCATATTTTAGCTGTTTCTTTATTTTTTATTTTTTTATTTTATTTTTTTAATGCCTAATGCTTACTATTTTTAATGCTTACTTATCATGTATTTATTTACTGTATTTTACAAGCTTTGGTCACTACTTATATTTATGCTGCTATTTACCGGTAACTATTTACTGTTTGCCTATATGTTTGTGTGTCTGTGTCTGTGTGTGTGTTGGATCATGGGGATCATGCTGAGTTGTGGGATTGTACATGCACTGATGCTCAAAACAAATGAAGTTCCTAACGGATAAATAAAGTTCATTGAATTGAATTGAATTGAATTGAATACCAAAAATGGTACGAAATTAAAAGGCTGATTAATATATCCTGGCTTATCAATAATGGGATTCACAGACGCAGAACAAGTATTATCAAATAGAGAACCTGAAGATATGAAATGCTCATTAAAACTATTTAAGATCTCCATTTTGTCATGAACAGCAACTGAGTCCTTCATAACAAAGGTGGGCACTACTTGCGAATTTTTGCTTACAGAAAGTGATTTTATGGTTTTCCAAAATCTTCTGGGATCATTTAAATTTTTTGTAGTAATAGACAAATAATATTCAGATTTGGCGGTCTTAATAAAAGAGGTGCATTTGTTTCTTAACTGTCGAAATGCAAGCCAGTCAGATGTTGAACCTGTTTTTCTTGCTTTGGCCCAAGCCAAATTACGTTCATAAATAATTTCTGCCAGCTCTGTGGAAAACCAGGGGTTATCACGCCCCTTTACTCTATATCTTCTAAATGGGGCATGTTTATTTATGATTTGTGTAAAACCATCATTAAAAAATGTCCAAGCTATCTCCACATCAGGGATAAGCTCTATTCTACTCCAATTAAAATGAGATAAATCATGATAAAACCCACGTTCATTAAAATGTTTAAGATTCCTCTTACAAATGACACTTGATTTTGATTTAGGGACCTTAGTGTTCCTGATAGCAGCCACAACACAGTGATCACTTATGTCATTGCAAAAGACACCAATAGATGAAAATTTATGAGAAACATTGGTCAAAATCAAATCAATTAGTGTAGACTTCTCTGGGCATTTAAGATTTGGATGTGTGGGAGAATTGATCAACTGTGTAAGTGGGACAGAATCACAAAAAGTTTTAAAATCATCAGATACTGGTTTAAGCCAATCCCAGTTTAGATCGCCAGCTATAATAATTTCACTATAATTTAACCTACTTAAAAGTTGTATTAGAGACTGTAATGCAGAAATTGGGGCAGATGGAGGTCTATAGCACCCAACAACTGTTATACTGAGGCCCTTAACAATGTCAATATTTACTGCCAGAAGTTCCATTTGTTTGCAGATTGATTCAGACAAAACTACCCTGACATGAAATTTAGTTTTCACATAAATAGCAACTCCACCACCTTTCTTTGCTCTATCAGCTCGATAAACATTATATTCATCCATGCTAATATCTTTATCCATAACTGATTTTGTCAGCCAAGTTTCAGATATTACAACAATGTCTGCATCTGTTGATTCGACCCATATTCTAATCATATCCATTTTGGATATCATACTGCGGACATTGAGATGAACAATACTTAGACCAGACAAGGATTTACAATCAGATGGCATCTGAATACATTGCAACTCAGGCCCAGGATTAGGTTGCACATTTCCAGATATCAGTAAAAGTAAAACAATCAACATTCTTCGTCTAGCAACATTACATGATGATTCCTTAGACAGTTCATACGTAAAATCCGAATGAGATCTCTCATTGAATATAAAGTAATTATTCAAAGCCAAGAGACTTTGAAGATGAGGTAAGTCTCTGGGTAGCATGCATGCTAAGTTTATGTCCTGATCCAGCCGTTTAGGAGTTTGCACAGATTGTACAACATCCACAGAACAAGTGCATCCAAAAGCAAAGTTCAGTGGGCAATCCACATTGTTTGATGTACTCACCCCGAAACGATTGCTTGCTCGTAAATCCCACACAGCCAAGGCGCATAGTAAAATCTCAAAAAGCGCCATCGACTTAGTCCAGAAAATGCACATCTGTGTATGTGAGTGCACCACAGGTCACTGACAATAAAGTGCAAAATGAACAAAAGGCACTTCAGCAACCCTGGTCCAAAGGAAAGGCCAGGCAGGTAGAGAGGCAAACAATGTCCATGAGATCCAGAATTCAGACAGCCACAGGGATATGTTCAATTAATGTAAAGCAATATCCCAGTTAAATAATCCACTAAGGAGCATTTACAAAGTACTATATAAATGCTTTACCTTACTTTAGAGTAAAAAACAGACAACACTTAACACTGACACTAACATGTTGCTAACATGCTGCCATCTTGGATTCCCCAAATGAGGGGAATTTACTTACTTTTACTTAAGTTAAATATTATTAAAGTAACTTTACTTTTACTTGAGTACAATATTTTATTACTCTTTCCACCTCTGCTCTCGCATCAGTCTTTAAACAGAAAAGATCGCTAGATTTGTCCTTGTCGTTTTTTTAAAAAAATAAAGTCATTAAAGGGGTTTAGAAAGTTGCTAAATCTAGCGACAAAGTCACCAAGTTGGCAACACTGCACTGTTCATGTGTTTGTGTATGAACTCTGCCTGCCTCTGGTTGGCTAACAATGGAAATTAATTATCAGTTACTGTATATGTCATCCACTTCCACATTTATTTGATTACTTGTTACTGAAAAAAATAACGCCGTTAGAAACACTGTTTATTTATAACGCTGTTATTCCCATCGGTGGTGGTAGAGCATTGTTTTGGCAGTGCAAAAGTTTGTGGGTTCAAACCCCCCAAAAAACTCAAATACTTATAAAATGTATCCAAGCTGCTTTGGATAGAAGTGTTTGCACAATGCATTAATGTAAATCTATGGATTGTGCTAGAGGGAAAACATTTCAAGTGGATTAAAATACTCATGATTAAATATGTATTTAAACTTTTATTCTATAAAATGACTTCAAAATGACAATGTGACCAGCTAGACGGAATAGTGTATGTCCAGGACTGATAATAATATGATAATAAACATTACACACCTCCTCATATATAACACTTTTCAGTCGTAAAAAATACTTTTGAATCTTCTGAGCACAACAATTAAATCAATCACATGTATGTATTTATTTTTCAGATTTTAGTTTGTATTATTCAATACAGTTTTTGTTAGCAGTTGATTAATAGTGATAAAGAGTTAAACACTGACATCTGCTGGCCAATCGCAGCTTCACTAGTTCGGGTGCCCATTCAGCCTTAATCATTAATAGTAAACAAACTTGTATTGCTGTCCTCGAAGGGAGCTCTTAACCTGAGCTTTGAACCTTCAAAGAGAGCAAACCTGAGGCTGGGACTCGAGACCAAAGTTTTACTGGAGAGCACCGGACCTGCATATTTTAGTTTCAACCCTACTTTAATATACCTCCCTCTATTTTTTAGGTGCCCTGAACAACTTGATTCGCAGGTTTAGGTTTATTTGAGTGGGGCTGGAAGTGAAATCTGCAGGACAGGTGCCCTCCAGGAACAGGGGTGAAGACCAATCATATCAAACTCATTGTCATTGTGAGTCAATAACTGGACAAAACATGTTTTGTGTCATTCACCACAACAGCCAATGACTTTGTGTGACCCACCTTATGATGACTCAGTTTGAAAACCCCTGCAGTATGCTGTAGATTCTTAGTACTGTATGATGGGATTTTTGACAGATGTCAAGCTAGATATGTTTATCTTGTTCACTAGGTACTGTTTTCCAGTCTAAGCTACAGGGTAAAGGTTTGCATTGTAATACAAATTCATTTAAACATAATTGAAGGAATCATTTGCATTTTATAATGGACAAATTGTCTGGGTTGCAGAGACTTATTTGACTATTTAGGATTTGTTTATTCATGGTTTCTCCGAAATATTCAGATTTCTGTGGGTCTATATGGGTTTTTCACTCTGAATATGTGGTTGTACAGTAAGGTGACCAGATGTCCCAGTTCCTTTTTTTGGTGTTTTGTCCTGACGAAAACATTCAAAAAGGTTTTGTTCAAAAGAATTGTTTAATTCATAGATAATAACATATTAGATTTCAATGATATTTTGACAATTGAACTAGGAAATGTCCCCGCTTTCTGGTCACCTTTTTGTACAGTATTATTGGATTATCAAGGGAATATTCCTCAAATAAAGATAGATACAGTTAGATATGTTTAATAAACAATTATTATAAACTGTAATCTCTGACGCATTTTGCATCCACATGGTTTCACCCATTATAAAATAACATTATCTGGATCTTTTCAACAGCATAACAGAAACACAAGTAAAATCATTTCTGCCCATTACACAGACTGTGCAGTAGCGTTGACTACTTTAAATATTCAGTTCAGTCTTTAACTTCCTAATTATTCCAAACATCTGATCGATGTTTATTGGTACAGCCATTTAGTAAGGAACGATGACACAAGCTGCCTGATTACTGAAATATTTTTTGTTTTTTTATTTACAAGTTTGTCATCACACATAGGCTACAGTACAAGTTAAGAGTTGAAATTCTCATTCTTTTATTCCTAAAGCCATCAGCATTCACCACATTTGCATGGATTTTCATTTGAATTACGATGATGAAGGCAATAAACAAATACGAAAAGTACACAGGAGACTTTGTTGTCAATGTAAGGAGTGTGTTCAGGTCAGATCATTTGCACTTCCGAACACTGAGGACATCTGGAGTGTTGCTGTGATATCAGATGTCAGGCACCCATTGACCCTTGTTTACAAAACAAACATATGACACAAACTGGGTGACGGTTGTCTCCCAGGCTTCTTTCAATTCAATTTGATTTTATTTATATAGCGCTTTTCACATTTGTTGAATTGTTTCAAAACAGTTTTACATTAATAAATGCAGGAGAAAACAGAAAAATCAGTGGACAACATAAGCAGCAAAATACAGCGGCAAAGATTAAACCGTACTAGCAAAGTGAAGTATTTGCCAATGTATGGTAACCCATACTTGGAATGTGACCTCTGCATTTAACCCATCCAGTGAATAGTGAACACACGCACTGCAAGTCTTGAACACACATGTCAGCTCACTCGCTAGAGGTTAGAAAAATTCCTAGGAAGAAAAAAACCTTGAGAGAGAGCCAGACATAGATGATTCTATAGAGGATATACTATATAATATATATACACACGAATAAGTAAACGTAAAGTAATAAAAATATTATTACTTACAGTATGTCGCTTGTGTTTTTACTGGCCTTGCAATGTATTTCCCCCTTTTAGACTTTGGGAACATAACTTGTACTTTCCCTCTCCTGCTTATGTAACTGCTTGGTGACATTCTACATTTTCATTGTAATGGATGGCTGCAAGGTACAACCTGTTAAAATATAAACAACCAATACATTTTTTTGTAAATGTAAATGCTATTTTATATAACACAGTTACTAAAATACTTAAATACCTGCACAGCATTCCAATAAATGGGAAAATCACACTTTTTGCTGCAAATCTGAGAATCAGGCTACAGAAGGCATCCACTGATGATGGTGATGGAAACATTGTGAAACGACGCTACTGCCTGGGTTCCTATGATTATGCAGAGGAAAAAAACTTTGTCATCATCAGTTATACATTTAAGACTGGTAGTGTTATCACTAGCTAAATGCATCATACCTTTTACATACCTTTGCTCCTCATATGCCAGTCTGACTCCTCGTGTACTGTGTGCCCACTGATGTTGCATGTTTGGCATTATACATCACGTCTACTACTGCCTACAGTGTAGAAGGATGTGTCCTGCTGCGAATCTAGGATATAGACAAATAAAACAAACCTGTCATTAGTAAAAAAAAACATATTATAACAATAGGGTACAACGGGAATAAATCGTTAAAACTATTCATTACAACGTTCATGTATTACATATTACATGCCTCAATAGAGCAACACACATGACGTAACAGTTTAGCTGGTAACTTAGCAAGTTTGTAAACACGTCTAAATCAACATCTTAAAACAAATTAAAACAATAAAAACAACCGATATTCTGCATAATTCAACAAACATGTGGGTAAATATGGTATGTGGTTTATGCAAGCTCGCTCTAGACAGACGTAACGTTAAGCTCCGGTAACGTAAAAGGTTAACAAAAAACATGAATACTTACAGCCTGTGATCCAGAAGTGCATGGTAATCCAACTTTCAGGATTAGACCTTGCGTAAATCCATCTTCAAATTCATTACGGTTCACGAAGCAGTCATTGTGAAAAAGCTGTGAACATATAAACAACTTCTGACTGGATTGTGCCGGAACCGTATTAAACATAAATTCTAACCACTGTTTCCTGATGTCCTCTGCCTTGGGAAGGCCATAAAGTGCTATTTGACAAGCAGAGCATTAAAGGATTTTTAATGCACGTCGCGGAGCCAAAATCATTTAATGCACTGCATGCCGTTGTTAATTCAGCTTATTCCTTGGTCATTTGCCAAGTTATAGACAAGGTAAAACTAGTATTGTTTTAACCAGTGCAATAGTTGACTGAAATGGTAAAAATTAGTTATTTTCGTCATTTACGTTAGATCTGCCCAGACAAAGACGCTTATTAACCCTCTGGGGTCCAACCATTTTGGGACACTCTCAGAGGTTCTGACATGCTCTTACATTTGGTCTTTTTTCAGTTGCTTTAAAACATAATAATGGCAAGTGTCTCATACCACTGTGTTCAGCACAAACTGGGCTAAAATATTATATGAGCTACATGTATGTACATGTTTGTATTTTTGAGAGAAAAAGGTTTATGCGTGGTTTTTAAAAAAGTAAAATTTTTAAGTCACTGATATAAGTTCACAAAACCCTTACTAAACATGGTTTAACAAGACTTTCCTAAACATAATCTAGTAGTCTAGAGTTTTTTCTTTAAAATGATGTGAAAATCATCCTGCCTACTCATTCACATAAACCAATATATTATTTTAGAAATTGTAAGACACTTTTTGTTTAGAGTGGCCGTATGCGAGAAGGATTGATTGACAGCTAGCAAACAAAGGCTCGCATAATGAGCTGCATAATAATGAGGCAGGAGGGAACTACAGTAAAGAATGTGAGGACAAATGGACATGTTTGTTTGAGGTTTATTAAGAAGTTAACAATATAATCAAAATAGAAATGAAGGTCAGTAGGACATTTTCAATTTATTTGGAAACAAACCCTATTAAAACACTGAACTTGTATAAGAAACTGATAAACAACAGAGCTGTAAACTTCATGTGGCTCATGTTACCATATAACTTTATGTCCAAAGAGTGTGAATATGTTTTTCCACTTCATAGTTTTGTACTGATGAGAGGGATGCAGACCTCTAAGAGAGTTATGAACAGCTGTCATCACAAATTGTCCACAGAAATACCCTTACATACATAACTGATGGGTAAATGATAGCACTACATTCAGATAAACTATTATAAACTAAATTAGTATCTCAAATAAACATCTGCAATGATTAGTTATATAAAAAGCTGTTTTCAGATGACTGTTTTCAGATGCCCATCCCCTTATCGTCTAGCTTCTGTTTTAAACGCGTTTCTGTAAGCGAGTATGAACTTCAAAAACACATCGCAAATGGATGTGCGCGAGCTCGCGTCTCCGTGTAAACAACGCGGAGCTCATAATAAAACAGTGTCGCGTGTAAAGCGCAATGTATGGAATGCGTTGCATGTAAACAATATCATATTACAGCAGATCCCCCAGTGCAGTATTACTCAAAGTTGCCATGAAGGATACGAAAGTGAATAACTGCGTCTAACACTGTACACAGCATGTAACAATGAAATCCGCCATTACGTGATCACGCGCGTAACTTACTCGTTTGTAAACAAGCATGTAAACATGGAATCATATTACAGCACACACTTAAAAGATACAGCAGTGCAGCTGCATTACTCAAAGTTGCCATGAAGGATACGAAAGTGAATAACTCTGTCTAACACTGTAACTTACAGCATGTATCAATGAAATCCGCCATTACGTGAAATCACGCGCCCTCGTTTGTAAACAATGCGAACGTTTTTAAATCCGAAGCGTGCAGTCTGCTAATGTTGCTTATGTAGGCTGAACTGCACAAGCCATAACATATTACATGATAGCAAATATAAATGAAGACAAATGACTTACAGTTTCTTCAGGAATAAGTTATATCCTTCTCCAATGCGTCTTCCATCGTTCCTCTTCTTAGGTAACGTTAAAGATAAACGCTTCTCTTCCTCAATGTCCAAACATAAATGAAGATATTCCTCACGTGTGTGTATAAAGTTTATAATCCAAACATGCGGTAAAGTCTTTAAATCTGATAAAACTTCACGCTTTGTTTATTATTGTTGGAACTGCTGTCTCTTCATTACCATGTCAACAGCCTGAGGGCGTGGCCGCATTAGAGATAATGAGCTCAGCCAGGAAAAACTGTACTCTCTTTACTTCAATGCAGATTATATAAACAGGAAATATTTGTTTTTGATTATAATTAGCTTGTTTAAAAGTAGACATTTCAGGCTTTCTTTGGATATGTGTATTATGTTTGTGTGACGAGTATTCGCGGAGTTTCAACTGATTTTTGTCACGTGTTTTAAGAGACAGCTGGCGGAGACAGAAATGTCTGAATGCGCACCCTGTTTATTTTCTTTATTTGACAAAAACACAAAGATCTCTTGTTATTGTGAATGTGAACTAATTAAAGAGGACCCTTCAGAGTTTCAAATGATGTCAAACACGTAAGTGTTTGATTATTAATGATGGAGTATTTTAAGTTGATTCTGCTATGATAAGGAGAAAACACGTCAAAACGCGTCCCCGCGTTTTTGGACCCCTGGGGGTTAAAATGAACCATGGTTTTAATACATTTAAAACCACCATGGTACCCACAAAATAACCATGGTTATAACAATCATGGTTTTCAAAAACCATAGTTAAACCATGGTTTTGCTGAAAGTAATCAATACACCAAAAAAAAAAACATGGTTACTACACTTTTACCACAATGAAACCATAGTTCATTTTCATAAGGGAAGGTATGGCGATAAGATTACATTTATTTAAATGAATAATTTATTTGAATTAACTTTTTCCCCGCCATTGGCAAGGTATCTCATCAATGAAGAGAAAATATTTGTATGAAAAAAACGTGTTCCAGATGAGGTTTTATGTTAATCTGTAATAGCGTGATTCTACTAGATCCACTTAGCCAATTCATAAAAAACTTAAGCAAATATATATATAATTTTAAACTCTGTATGTTTTAAAAATCGTTCTGAATGTGATCTCTAAGAAAATTCCTTCACAAAAATGCAATTATTTCAGCTTTTTGCTAAAATTATATATTTTTCTATCATCTACATAAGTGAAACTTACTTTGGCAGACACGTCAACCACTTTTAGCAATAAGGAGCTTACAGAAAAATCTGACTGCTCTGATTCTGCTGCTTTGTCACCACTGTTGAGATTCATACTCTTATTCTTGATGTTTGTGTGTCTTCATGTCACAATGTTTTTTTAATGTGCAAATTGTCTTAAAATTGGTCAGAATTATAAACTTTAAAGGGGACAGAGAATGAAAAACCATTTTTACCTTGTCTTTGTTGAATAATGGTAGTCTACCCACATTCACAAACATACAAAAAGTGCTAGACATGCTAAACATCTCAGTCTCATAGAAATTCCTCTTTTAGAAATGTCAGCCAGAAAACGACCCAATCTGAAAAACTAATGCTTATGACATCACAGGCATCTATCTGCCCCTCCACTTTAAAATAATTGGCTACATTTTTTGAGTGGCAGCAAAGTCAGCCAATCAGTAATGAGATTGCAAGTTAAGCCAGTAGGGGGAGCCAAATAGGTGCAAAACCACTTGTTTAAAATCCCCCACCCTAATAGAGCTATCTGAGAGAGGTTTTTAGGAAGCTTCTAAGGCATTACAGACCCAAACAAATTTTTTTTTTGTTTACATGTCACATCACAGAACAAGGATAAATACCCCGTTCAATCATTCTATGTCACCTTTAATTAAAGTGCTGGATCTCATTTTACTTACAGAAAAAAATGCTTTTTGGTTGATCAAACAGTAAATGAATAAATCAACTCACTAGATGATGATTTTATGCATCAAATACTAACCACCACTGTGATTATTAAATTATTTGCTGCTTTCCGAAAAGATTCGGGGCTTTTGACAAAATATTCGGGGCTTGAGCCGCGGAAGCCATTCCTTCGCTCTGCCCCGGCTCAATGTAGTTTTTGCTACGCTTTAGCTATGATTAGAACAAAGGTAATCTACTTATTATTTGCTTGTTATCAGAAATAAACTACTCTAAAAGGACTCTGATGTTATTTATTCTTTGCAGAGTTTACAGAAAGTTATGTTTGTTCCACGAAAGCCGTTTGTTTATCTTGTTACTCCTGAAACCATCTATAAACGTCCCTACACTCGCCAAGAAAAGGAAGGCTGAACGAAGATTTCTGCGCAGTGAAATCTCTCATTACCGATAGTGATGACCTGTACATCAGGAAGTTGCTCTTCTTCAGAGAGGATGTAGCAGCCGTCATCTCCTGCTCCGGCACCACAGAGCACAGAATCTTCATGAGAAAATCTGTCAGGGTCCGGCTCGTTGGGTCCATACGAAGGATGACGTAAGGAAGCGCGAAGCCTTTATAGATGGGCATGATATGGACTCACTGCATCTTCTTAGTCCATCACTAGGCCTGTGGTGCGGCCTGAGGCATATAGTGAAAGAACCGCTTGAATGGCCACGTGCATGGGAAGAGCGTTGAAGGTCTCGAACACAATTTGGTTGACAGGGAATTTTTTTTTTATTAGCCACAGGTTTTACTGTGAAATAAATTAAATGATGTCAGCCTCTGCAGATATTTAGATTTTCATTAAATGTATGCACTGTTTTGCCAATGGACACAGCAAAAATTGGAGATTTAAAATTTCAGTGCTGAATTCAACACCTAAAGAGTAAATTGTTGTTCAGAGTTTGAGTTACATCCCATACATTTCATTCTTCTGTTTCCATGTGTCCTGCAGATTGAACGGTAAGTAAAACTAAATTATTTACACAAATTTTTTAATGCTCAAATGCTAAAAATTGCATTTTACATCTTGCTTGCAAAGTTTGTTGGCTGTTTTATTTATCTCATAATATGACCCCTTCAACACTTTTGTGAGAACAAGAAACTCTAGCATTGTGTTAAATATCTTGAAAATGTTAAAATCTAACTCTGATAAGTGTGGAGCTATATAAACTCTGAAAATGTGTTGAAATCAACTCTGTTAGAATTATTTTAACACCGGACTTTTTTCTGTGGAGCGAAACGGGCATAATTTTTTTTGTTGTTGTTATATTTACTAATATCTGCAGACTGAGTTTGAGTGTCTGCTTAAATCACATTATTACCATGTTTAATTCAAATTTCAATTGCAGTTTGCATGCCATCATTGTGGCTGTGATTTGGTTAACAAAACTATGATTCATTTGTCTCTGTTTGTACACTTCGTCTCTGTTTGGACATTCAGAAACAAATGTAGCATTTTTTATCTGTAGTCCTGCATTTATGATTGATCATATATTGAAAACAGCTCTAGAGCATATATGAAAGACGATATGCTGAATATTAAACTGTTACAATAGAAATGGGCATAAATAATCAAAACTGATTATTGGTTGGACATCCCACAGACTTGGCACTGCACACAGGGCATCATCCTCTGCTAATCCATCTTCATGCAGACCTAATCCATCAATCACAAGTGTAGTAATCTCTTCATCAGTCATTCATTTAAATGACAACAGCATTGCTCACACAGTTGGTTGAACCTGCGTTGCAATGTTCAGTATGTAGTTCATCTTATTCAAGACTTGTATTTACCTCTCTATATTAAGATGAAATAAAAGACTATACTTAAACATCTTTACATATTTCAAGGACTCACTGTTATTTGTTATTTTTTGTGTTTCTCTTTTTACCTGAGCAGCTGTGAGTCTGAGAACAATACTTCTTGAACAAACTATAGCACAAAGTTAATTTGCAATTCAAGCAGTAGGGCGTGTGTGCATAAAGTATCTGCTTTGCTTCTCACAACCTAACACAACAACTCCATGACCTAATTTTTTGGCCTAAAATTGAGTAGCCAGATCGATATAAAGAAAACAACATATTAGATTGTAAAACAAACCCCCTGACCACCCACCAAGTAGATAATGCCAAGATAATATATACATAAAAAGAAAATATACATAATACAAAATAAATTGTACATCAAAAAGAAGAAACAAAAGTTTTAGTAATCAAAAGTAGCACACCAAGAGACATATTACAGAAAAATCTTAACTTTAAAATCTTATTTTAACTGTTTGGTCACCATATTAATTTCAGTTAGGACCTCACTTAAGGCCAAATCTATTAGAGAATAACGTCTCTAAGTGCATTATCTTCTTTTCACAGGACAGTAGTTTTACGGAAGCACATCTTGACTCAGCATCTATTTCTTCTTATGTCTCTATCAAATGTTGAAATGTGCATTCGTATCCTAGCACTTAGAGCCTTAGGAAGAATAGTTCTTATTTTTGTAAGTCGGATTTGCTAAATGCTTAAATGTAATGGTAACTCACAGATGATGTGCAGCACACTGATGCTAAAACAATAATAAAAACACAGACTATTGTCACAGAGTGACTTTTAGGGCGGAACCAAAAAGAGAGAGGAGAGGTTCCGCCCGGACCCAAACTTTAAAACACCGTCACTTCCTGGTTCCCCCGGGCAACCCAAACGAGGCTGAATGCACATCAGCTGTGCATGATGAGGTGGCGAATGCCGATTGGACAGTTCACATGTGCTGTGGAGGATAAAAGAAGCGTGTGTAACACAGGAGGGAGAAGACTTTGGGCGAGTTCACTTCCGCCATGGGCACTACAACTACACGACCCCGCTGAAGAGTCCGCGAGCCCCGCTGATCCGGCAGACCCTAGAGCGAGCGGAAAGAGTGCGGGCCGTAGAAGGACGAAAGGAAGGGGTCGTGTTGTTTAAGAAGTAAGGAAGTCAACCCGTTCATTGTGAATTGTTTTGTCCCATTGTTGGCGGTGGTTGCAGCTTGCGTTGTGACAAGTGGCATTGAAGTGGACGAAGAGGAGTTAGAGAGAGAGCGGACCTGTTGGAGGAAACAAAGACAGAGGAATTGGTTATGGAAACAGGTTTGAAATACCATACATTCAATTAGAGGATATGTGATCACGTGAATGTGCTTATCTGCATTGAAGGCCGATACACAGGACGATCTTTGAAGGAGAGTGCGCACAGTTTGGCGCCTTCTTGGGAGATCGCTGGAGCAGAGAGGACAACCTTAAAGGGGAGAGATCACCATAACAGAATTGTGAGTACAATTGCCACATGTATTACGCTGAAAACTTGAAGCTACGGACAGCCATTGCCGTGTGAAGAGAGTGTTGTTACGTAGTGGCCCTACCGTGGACACCGAAGCCGGTGGGTGAGCCAGTGGATTGGAGGATACCCAGAGCGTGGTGCGGGGACTCGTGTAATCCGTCCAGAGCGGCCGCAAGTGTAAACATCAGTTCCCCAGTGAAGTGTAATGACCCAGTGTGGAGGTATGAGCCTTAATTTTCACTATTAGAAGTGTGATAAAAAAGGAGAGGTCCCGCACACTATCCACTTGCAAAAATAGAAAAGATTTATTACAACGTTTCGATCTTTCGATCTTCTTCAGGCATCAAAACATCTATTAAATACATATGTCACTTCCGTGTATTTAAAAGGATTATCTTGACCAATCACATTGTCAAGGTCAAAACTAAACCAATCACAATGAGCAATAAAAAAACATCATAAACTCCTCACAACCAATCACAGGGAATGGAGAAATACATCATCATAGATTCATCACATTACAATAAATGGTAGACACTCATCATATTACAATGGATAATAGAATGTAATCTCATAAACTCATCATATCACAATAGATAAAAGAACACATCCTCAAAATAAAAGTCAATGAATGGTAGAACACATCTTCATACAGTCACCATCATAATAAATAATGTTTCCTCATACATTTTAGAAAAAAATATAAGGTTATAACATTACATTATAAATTGCCTCATCATTCATCCCGAAAGGAGATAACGTGTTTAAAGTAAAAATCCAAAAAAGTTCTCGTCTCTGTAAGAGCAATTCAATGTTTCCGCCTCTAGGTGGCATTCTGACAACCTCTATCCCACAAAACCGTAAGGTTGACACATCATGATTATGAGATAAAAAGTGTGCCGCGACTGGATAATTTAAATCTTTTCTCCTGATGGTGCTTTTGTGTTCACTGATTCTTTGCTTTAGTTGACGTGAAGTTTTGCCAACATACCCCAGTCCGCAAGGACAACGAATCAAATATATAACATGTGTAGAGACACAGGTAATCACGGACTTAATCATGAATTTTTTTCCGGTTCTGGGATGACAAAAGAATGATGTTTTTGTGGTGTTGTTACATTGAGCGCAATTACCACACCGATAACTATTAGAAGTGTGAAGTGCCGTGTGTGAGTGCATTATTGACGTGTGTGCACTTGAAGCATTTGCAGTGCTGTGCCGTGTCCCTGTTGCTCGTACTGCCCCTAGGGAAGGCTAGTTTTGCTGTGAGACACACTGTGGAGCCGCTGGGACGTGACTATCATCGTGGATGTACTTGTTATTCTGCCCCGCCTGCGTGTCTTGAGTCTGTATGCCGTGGGAAGGACCACAGTGGAAGTGTAGGCATTGGGTGTTGACCCCGAGGGAGAGCAAAGCGCCAGGTCCGTTACGGACATCACTTCCCCGTCCTACCTGTGTCTCGACGTGGACCAAGGCCAGGTGATGTACATTCTTTCATGCACCTTTGCTGTAACACTGCTGTGTTGTGTCTAGAGTGAGGTAGGAAAGAGTAAAGCTAAGATTCATGCTTACCTGAAGAACCTGTGGAATGAGAACTTAAAGTAAAAGTATACGTACCTGTATGGTCCCGCTGACACCGATCAACACGCCATTGAGTGACTGAGTTTGAGCTAAGAGCTATATTTCCCTGAACTGTCTTGTCATTGCAGAGCCGCACGCCATCGAGCCACAGAGCCATCTTAGAGTCCACGCCAAGAGCCACACGCATCCAGAGGGTCCTGAAATCACAAGAGCTGTATGTCAGTGAAGAAGCGAGCTAAGAGCTATCTGTGTGTGAAACTGTCTTGTCAGTACAGCACTGTATGCCACTGGACCGACGACTGAGATTGTCCCTGTGTGGAAGAAGAGCCCCCTCCCCTTCTCCATTGGCTCCTCTCCCCCGACAAGCCTGTGGGGGGAGATAAAGAGACTTTTAAATCCCCTTTTTCCCTTTCCCCCTGCTTAACAGCATTTTAGATAATTTAAATAAAATTTGGTTTAACTTACCTGTGTTCGTCTTGTTGGTCATTGGGGTGTTTTTGGGGACCTCCTCGAGGTGGAACGTGACGGAGGGGCATTAGCAGCCCGCTCAGGCTGGTAACACTATGATAACAGTCAGTTTAATAACAATTTCTTTTTCTGCTCTATTGAATAATAATAATTAAATTATTTAGTTTACTGTACAGCAGCAGCTCACGCATTGTTGGTTGCTTGGTAACAGACCTAAGAGTTGATAGCCGAACATGATTAAAGATGCAGTTTGTTTTATCTGCGCCGCTAGATGGCGCCAGATCAAATCTATAATAATGACGTTGTTTAATGACGCTCTGAAGCAGCGTGGAATAATGGGATTTGTAGTCTTTAACTCAACCGCTGACGGCCATCAATCAGACGCGAACGAGAAATCACGTTTGACTGATAAGGTAATCAAGTTTTATAAATGTTGCGTTTGATGACATCGTTTATTTCATTATGTAAGTTTATATGTGATGTTCAAAACGAAATTGTTAGTCATATTGATATTACAGTATTAGTCTAAATTCGATGGTAAACACAGCACAGAATTAAGTTTTCAACTTACAATCTACAATGATTTTTCACATAATGTATTGACAGTACAAATCTTATTTTGAAGCGTGTGAAAATGACCATTTATATTGCTGTACAATACCTTTTGATGTGCATATCGTCCACGGGAAGACGCTCTCATTACAATCTACACACTAATGTTGTGATCAATATAATAGCAACTCACCCATCGCGTAAAACACAAGCAGGATCAGAATCTCTGTCTAGTTAAATGTTATCGCGAAGCTCTCTCTATTCAGATAATGCAACACCAAATTGATCCCCTCTCGTTTTGTTCCAAACTCTTCTTGGGTCGTTTGGTTGACCCGTACGCTGTCTTTGCTGACACAACCAGCGGCAGACGGTAAAGATAAGTCCATAACGCATAGTTCTGCATTTATCCACGACACTGGCTGCGTCCAAAAGACTTGTTGCCTCGCTGCCTCATGAGGAAATGACTTCGGAGGCATGAAGGCAGCTCAGAGAAAGGCTTTTAGACGCACTTCAAAGGCAGCGTGTTTGAAATAAAAACAGAGAGCGCCTTTGTGATAACTAATCACATATTTGAAAACTACACTACTAATTTCTCACTAGAAATGCAATTAAAATGTGTAAAAAGTGAAAATATACATTTATTTACACTAAATTTGTGCTCCAGTCGCTTCCTTGGCCGCCATTTTATTTTTTCGAACTCGACCACTGTTGTCATGTGGTTTTAACGTCAGTAAAGGCGGTGACAAAGGGTCACATGGATATTAACGTCATTGACAGGAGATTACACTGCCCCGTGTCAATGTTTTGAATGGAAATTTTCTCACAATTTACAAGTAGTTGAAAACATTACAGATATTGATAGTAATCAGCTGGACAAAATATATAACACTGACCTAGTGGTTTTCGGACATTTTACTGCAAATATCCCTGCTGGAAAAAACAGCATACCAGCAAGACCAGCATACGTTGTGTTTTGGAGCTGGTTTGCTAGTGAACACCAGCTAAACCAGCACCAAACCAGCATTAGCACCAGCTAAACCAGCACCAAACCAGCATTAGCACCAGCATCCCATGCTGGTCATACCAGCAAGACCAGCATATGTTGTGTTTTGGTGCTGGTATGCTGGTGACCACCAGCTAAGCCAGCATAGACCAGCATAATTCCCATGCTGGTTCATGCTGGTTTGATGCTGTTTTTTTCAGCAAATTACAAATTGCACCTTTAAGAAATTTAAAGGAACACTAAAAAAAATTACTCTCTTTCTTAGTATTTTTGTATTGTTTTTAGTACAAATATCTTGATGAGCAACATGACCTTAGAAAATAATACTAGTTTTTAGACAAAAAAAAATTACAATATAAGTGAATTTGTGCTTAAAACAAGCAAAAATATCTGCCGATGGGGTGAGAAGAAAAATCTTGAAATAAGTTTACTTTTTCCCTAAACACTTAATTCAAAAAAAAAATGCTAACCCCATTGGCAGACATACACGTTTGACGCATGCGCACTGCGACAAAATTCAATGCATCTCCTGGGCTACATACTATATTCGCATGTAGGCAATGTACGCACAGAGTTTAAAAAATCTGGCGTTGCACGTAAAGTATGTGATGAAAATTGCACCACACACACTGTAAGCGAACCCTCAGGTGCATGTGGACTATACTTCAGCCTTTAGTATATGCTCTCATTTAAGTGGGCAGTGGGACCATAATAACTTTCCATTTTTGGAAGGTAATGTGTCTGTTGGTGGTTGAGAAACAACAGGAGGGTTAACACTAGGAATCTCAATCCTATCTTAGGAGACATGCCTCGTAATCAGGGTCCTCTTCAACATTATCAGCTGTCTCAGACACATTCTCATCTATGTCACTTTCATGGTCAAAAATGTGTTATTATTATAAAGTTGTAGCATGTTATAGTGACCTGAATATCACACAAAAACAACCAAAACAAACGTATGTATAATTGTGATATTTCCTATATTTTTTTTACAAATTGACCTAAAAGAACACAGATGCTTCAAAATGTGTACAGGACATTGAAACAATATCATCATGTAAATTTTAGGTTTACCCCCTTGTCCTCATTAAATTAGAAAAAGTCCTTAAATCTGAAGGAAGAACAAATACGTCAATCGTGTATTTACAAACATTAAACTTTGAATGGAGTGAAATTTACAATAATTGCATTGAATTTAAAACCACACACTAAAACTTAAGAATGTTAAAAGAAAGGAATACAAAAAAACCAAACCTTAACATCATGTTATACCCAATAAAACTTAAATATACACATCACCACTGACATCCTTAGACCAAACAGTTATTATGGATAATGGTTGGTATGAGTTTTTAAAAAGAAAAGCAAAAATATGTGAAGCAGAAGTACAGTAACAGAATTATCAGTTAGGAGAATACATTTTTGGAATAGATCTACAGGCATCCCAGGGAACTCTATGCAGTCTAAAAAAATGCTGGGTTATTTTCAACCCAACAATGGGTCACAACATCCCAGAATTTTGGGTTAAAACAACTCAGGACAGGTTAAGTTACAACCCAGGGGGCTGGGCTCATCCCTTTTTGAGCCAAAGCGGGGTTTGAAAATAACCTGTCCTAGCTTACCATGAAGTTGACACAATTGGTTTAAACCAGACAGTGCAGCACAAAATCACTGTATAACTTAAAATTTGGAAAGGGCCATGCCCCATCTGTTCTGCAATGTTGTAAAGAAGATAACCAAATTTGGGGAAGTTTACCATTCCAAATATAATGTTTATAGGATGTTTATTTTAACAACAGATCAGTGCTTTAAAGGTTCTCTAAGCGAATTCACGCGTTTTAGACCATAAAACATTTTTTGTTACATACAGCACACATCTCCTCACTATCTGCTTGCTACCTGACCGTTGATCAAACTGTAAAAAACCGCGATCTCTGTAGACAGCCCAGGCTTTACAAACTTCAATATACACACAGTGGCCAAACCTGCACCACGAAACAAAACAAAGTTTTACAGCCAATAAACGCCAAGAAGGATTTGGGGGTGGGGGTTGGTCGCGTTCACGAAAGCACGAAAGGGAGGGGGAGGAGTTAGCTACGCTCCGTTTGTTTGAAAACAGTTCAAATATCAACAACAAGTGACATCGAACATATTCGCTTAGGTCTTGTACACACTGCAAACTTTCGGGAGTGACAACCGCATTAAAATGCGGGAGTGAATCCCCTAAATGTTCGTCTCATGTCTGTACGGAACAAGACTCACCCCCGAAAATGCGATGATTGATACAGAGATAACCATAGCAAAGTTCTGCCGTCTCGCGTGCTTATCACAGATTTGACCAAAATAATAACAGCATTGTGTTTTGCAATAAACCTCCGTCTTGGCGTTGTGTATTTTATGCTTTTGTGAGGCTGCTTCACAGCACGGAGCGCGCGGTCCTGCAGTGTTGCCAGGTCCTCGTCTTTTTTGTACGTAAACACCGTTTTGGTGCTTAACCCTCTGGGGTCTAAGGGGTTTTTAGGGCCCTGGGGAAGTTTTGACACGCACTGACATTTGTGCTTTTTTCAGTTGCTTAAAAACATATTAATGGCAAAAGTCTCATAACACTGTGTTCAGCACAAACTGGGCTACAATATCATATAATCAACATGTATATACATGTTTGTATTTTTGAGAGAAAAATGTTTATGTGTGGTTTTTGAAAAAGCTAAATTTTTAAGTCACTGATATAACTCCACAAAACTCATTCTAAACATGTTTTCCCAAGACTTTTCTAAACAAGATCTAGTAGTCTAGATTTTTTTTTCAAAATGATGTGAAAATCATTCGGCCTACTCATTCACATAAAGCAAGATATTGATTTACAATATCTAAGACACTTTTGCTTGGGAAAAGGCTATATGCGTGGAGGCGGGAAAGCTCCTGAATAATCAGTGATTGACAGCTGAGAGACAAAAGAGTTGAATAATGAGCCACATAATGAGCCTTGTGGGGATGTTCAACAGGAATGTAACTTTCTCTGTAGTAAAACCATGATTTTACTTAAGGTTTACTCTTCAATACTTTTACTTTTACACACACACACACACACACACACACACACACACACACACACACATTATATATATATATATATATATATATATATATATATATTTTCTATTCATTTCACAAGTATAAGTTACCTTTTAAAAACCATAGTAGCCTAATCATGGTAAAGGTACTGTTTGGCCATCGTAAAATGAACACAGGGTTTGTGTTTGGTTGGCCAGCGAGAGGTTTACTTTTGTGCAGTAAAAAGCTCAAAAGAACAACTGCCTATCGTTGTCTGGACTCTTATTTGTGTTTTTGTAATCATTATAGTAGAAACACAACAAGGGACAAGCGTGATAAACTTATCAATGTTTGTTTACAGCCGCCGCCATTACCTCACGTGTTGATCATGAAAGCAGTGAATGTGTGCACACGCGAGTGATCCTGTGTTTAATAAACTTGCTGTGCGGAGATATGCGCTTAGACGCAACTAAATAAGGATTGTACTGTTTGCAATCGCGTATTTTATAAGAATACCAAAAAGCGCGTCGAGTTTTCTGACTCGCGTGTTTGTGTATGTGCGTTCCCGTCGCGTCAACTGTTTGACGGAAGACAAAGAAAACACTCGCGTCTGGAGATACTGACACACATCCGCAAGTAAATAAGGATTTAGATGTCATTTTTGGTGCAATCGGATGGAAATACAAGGAATAGAGAGACTGGATTGTGGATTGCATATCCATTGACTGCAGGAGGCACGAGTCATGCATATGGATGTTTCTGCTCATTCACTTCAATGGCGCGGGGGTGTGGCGATCTCTTCTCATTACAGATAATGAGGTAACTGGAGAAATACGGTACTTTTCCTCCTTCTCATACAGTTTACACCGAATGACAATATCTGTTTTCAATCTCACTTACATCATTTAAAAGGAGACATTCCAAGCATTATGTAGACTTTATCTTTTGTTTCTATGACAAGTATTCGTTAAGTTACAGTTCATTTTTCTGACGCGTTTCTGAAAGGACTTCACTGAGGGAGAGAGAACAAAATGCGCATCATGTTTATTTTCTTAATTTTGCAAAAAGCACAACATTCTGTTTTTATTGGGAGTGGACAGAAAAAACTAGACACTTTAACGTTTTAAATTATGTATAAATCATATCTGTATGTCAAAAATCATCAGAGTAATTTAAGTCTCTTTGCGGAGTGACTGAAAAACTAAAGAGTTTGCGGCGCCCGCGCCGCCGTCGACCCCAGAGTGTTAACCGTTTATAGCTTTTGGCTCATGAAGCGATCAAGTTTTTGGTGTTAATAAAGCTTGAAGGGGCCGGTCCCAATATTTTGATCTTTGAGGTAAAGCATTTAGATTTATTTCGGTTTATTATTGGATTCTTCTTGTTCGCTGTTTTTTTAGTGCAAGATCTGGCAACACTAGTCAGCAAACGCTTGTGCCTCTGTCATTTTCTGAACCGCGCATACAGAAGACTTTTTCCCCTTCTACGCATTTATTTTTTCAGAAGAGAGACCTGTCCTGTTTATTATGCACGTTTAAACACTCGATTAACTACTAGTTGTTCAGTTCGGTTATGTACACACTGTGAAGAGTTTCTGTAAATGCGGTTGTCACTACCTGCATTTTGCGGGAGTTAATTCGGTTGTGGAATTCGGTTGTACAGAACAGGATTAAGCATTAAAAGGTGAAGTGACAACCGAATTAATATGCAGTGTGTACTGGACCTTAGAGAGCCTTTAAGTGGGCCGGAACGTGGCGGTACTTCTAAATATAGCTCTTGAGCGTACCACCACCTCTCCCTGAGCCCAGAACGTGCTTTTAGCGTACCGGAACGGTGAATTTGCACATCTGTTTAAATCAGAGGTTTTAATCCTTTGGCTGTGCTGCCGCTTTTCAGAGCATAGACATGGTCTTGTTGTCATTTTAAAGTTTTTGTTTTCAAGCTCTTTCTATCTGAACAACTAGTTTTAGCATTTAACCATGTTGAAAATGTTACTCACATATCTACCTTTTGGACATTTTATTTATGTTCAATACAATAGCTATTTCTAGCTCAAGCAAATCCACAAACTTATATAAGGATTTATTATTTTTTACAAGGTTGTCTGTTGACTGCTGAATATAAAACCCCTTAAATATAGGAGTCGAGTCAGCAAAAAATAAATAAAAAAATAGAGTACCTGAACTTCTTTTGGCCCACTTAAAGCACTGCAACAGATATTCTTGTCATGATTTCGGTCTTACCGGCTGCTGTGTTTTTGTTTCCCTTTGTTTTGTGTTCTGTTTTGACAGCTTCACACGTGCAGCTTCTCACATGGGTGTCATCAGTGTGATTTCCTTCACATACGTCACTTCACAGCTGCCCCTCATTTTGATGCCCCATCATCAGCTGTCCTCTGCTCCATTCTACATATTAAAGTCTGTTATCTCTCCATCTACGAGCAGAGGATTCTCGCTGCGGCTTTGCTGCTGTCCAGCAGGGCGGTCCTTCGCCTCGGGAGCTGTCCAGCTTCTCCCCGTCAGCACTCAGCACAACTAACGCTCTCTCTCTCTCTGCCCGCCACAAGATCACTCCTCTCGCCTGCCGAGTGTGGCGTTGTGCCCAGGCGAGTTGTGGATTTTTTCTCGCTGTGCATTGTGAGATATTATATCTCGCCCGCCGTCTGTTGAAGTGTGGCTGGTGCCCAGACGTGTGTGGCTTTCGCCCAGT
This sequence comes from Paramisgurnus dabryanus, assembly GCF_030506205.2. Lineage (NCBI taxonomy): Eukaryota > Metazoa > Chordata > Actinopteri > Cypriniformes > Cobitidae > Paramisgurnus > Paramisgurnus dabryanus. The sequence goes on from NC_133339.1 coordinate 52,673,797, forward strand.
TCCAGTGTGCCCTCCTTCCTCTCTCCCAACGTCCGTTGAAGTGTTGCAGGAGCCCGGACGTGTGTGGTTCGCGCTCTGACCCAGTGTGTGTGTGTGTGCTCATCGCCTTTTTGCCGTCTGCTTCAGTGTGGCCTTTGTGCCCAGACGTGCTACTGACTCTCCCATTTATATTGTTTTTTAATAAATATTTCTGTTCATCTGTGTTACGTCCCCAGTGTTCTGGGTTCGTTTTGTAGTCATTTTTGTTTTTGGTATTGCTTGTGGTTTGTGTGTTTGTGTTTTATTTACCAGGAAAGATTGCCTCTGTTAGTTCTGGCAGATGATTGGTGGTTCTACAGCTGATTGGGAACTGGAGCTCCACCTACTCATCAGTGGCTGCAGCTGCCTGGGCTCTTTAAAAAGCTCAGTTTTGGACCAGTTCACTCTCTCTGCTGCTGCTTCTGGTGTTGGTTGTACCCTTTGTGGGGATATTTATGACATTTAGACAATTTTCTGACATTTTGATATCAATATTTAACATTTTACAATAGTTTTCAAACTATTGTGTGTTCATAAACCTAGCTTGTGTTCCATATTTTTTGGAATTTGTAGCAGCAGGAGGGAGCATTTTGTTTGTGTATCCTTATAATTTGTGTTAATTATCTTTCTCTTTTTTTCACAGGGAGTTGGGGATTAGATTTAGAGCTACCCTGGGGTATACATATAATCTGTAGGTATACTTCTCTGTCTAGAAACACTAGGTAGATCTGGGCGGACCACCAACTGTAAGTTTGGTTAGGGTGCCTTGACCGTGTGCCAGGCAGGGATCTTTTGGGGAACAGTACAGGTTAGGGGTGGGGACTTTTGTTTATTTTTTTGTTTTGGTCTGTCCAGCCCTCCCCTTTTCCCAGAAAGTTATTATTGTTTATTATTCATAATAGTATTGTACAAAAATAAAATCTTTGTTTTATATGGTATCTGGTTTTTGTGTCCTTTTCTCGTGCCGCAATTCCATGCCTCCTTGCTTGCATCGGTGGTCCCGAGTAGTGGGTTGTCAGGCTCCTCTCCTTTTGGGAGCTAGAACGTAACAATCTGCACTAGGATCTTTCTGTGTTTTTTGCCTAACAATTCTAGCATGGTAATAAGTAGGAAGGTGCGTCCAATTTGCAAGATCTAAGGTGACTCTAGCCTCAAGTTGTTATTCAAATGTTTTAAAACAACATCTTGCAGGAATGAAAAGATATCAATCTATATCCAACTATTTGAGGACATGAACCCCTGGATTGAACCCAGAAATGGCCTTGTTTACATTTGGAAATAAGGAAATTTAATCAATTGAATGCTGCATCATATGTAAAAAGTAAGGTTTGGTTAGGTTAGATTAAACTTTATTTGTCCATGAAGCAGAAAAATCTGCCAATGGAATAAGACATTTTTTCCTTGAATTTACTTAATAGAAGATAAATTAACCAAACATTTCTTATTCCATTGGCAGATTTTTTTGCTTTTGTTTTAAGCACAAATACATCTTGATTTAAGAATTTTTTGATATTTCTACTGAAAACAAGACAAAAGTATTAAGTAAGAGTAATTTTTTGCAGGGGAGTAGGTACTTATTTGAATCAGTAAATGCATAACGAGGTTATAATAAGTATGTTCTATTATATTATGAATTTGTGTAGTATGAATGAAATCTGGACATTCGCCATGTTGTCATTGTAATGTGACCTTCCAGCGTCAGTTGTGTTGCATCAAATCCTCTCCCATAGCCTCGTGGGATAGAAATGTGTCCATCGAATGAATCTAGCCGTAAGTAGCAGGTCATTGACTACTCTTTTACTGTGGTTTGGACACACTTTTTTGTCACATACTGTTTCTCACCTAATATATAGTAGGAAAGTAGGCTATGTTGTTTGGAACACATCCAGAGTCTGTTTTTGAGTAGAATAATAATAGAAGATTAAAAAAAGAAGTATACGAAGTGAGTTCCCTTTATTTTTGACCAAATTGTCATTTAGTAACTTTACATGAAAGATGTTTAAACTAAAGTATATCAGAAAAAAGTGAATGTGAGATGTTACTGTATTACTTTATTATTACTTTATTACCTGTATAAAAGTTCTAAATGTTATAACTTTATACAAATAAAATCAATGAGCCTGCAAATGAGTATATGGAACTGTCTTAGGTTTTCCAAGCATTTGGATCTATGGTTTATTTTAAGCATCAGATTTGCAAGAAATATTTGCAAGATATTTGTGAGTATAAGAAAGCAAGTTTCCTGTAAAGTATGTGCTTAAATTTAAGGGTAAAGTAGGTGGTTATTTACAAAGTCTCCATGTGTGAAACACTAGTGACAGTGTCATAAAAGCTCTTAACATCATATTTCACCCTCTACTCTCGTTGATGGACATTTACTATATTAAAACAGCTCAATAATAACACACACACACACACACACACACACACACACACACACACACACACACACACACACACACACACACACACAATATTTATATAATGTTCACTGGCTCGTTATCATAGGGGAACCACTTTATTTCCCCCCTTTGATGTTAGGGTTAAGGGTGGGGTTTTGTTTTATATGATAATACTATGGTTTTTTTATGATTCACATTGCACAAATGCATACAAATTAACCAACTCATAAAAAATTTACAAATTCTTGTGAGATCAGGCTGTACTGTAGATGTTATAGCGTGTGTATGGAAGGTACAGTCATGAGAGAACGAATACAACAATGAACTTTTATAAGAAACAGCACGACTATAAGAGGGTTAGAATTATGATGGCCAATATCTGCTCTCCTAAGCACTCCTTCACGGTTTGAACCCTGTGAATCTTACTATTGTCATTCTGGAATACCGTATACTGGTACTGGTCTTAGCTGGCCAGCTGATATTATGTTTATTAGCAAAGACCTGACCAATGAAAACAACCTCCTTCAGAAGCTTGTACTGTACAGCAAACAATATACATGACAGATTAAGCCTTTCTCTTCTGATCCTGATTAACCCATGGCTCTGATCAATCTGGACTTGTATGTAAATCCAGTCTTCAGCTTTTTTGTTTGGCCAGGCAGTGTAGTTCATTATTTGAATGTCTGTATACAGACGTAAATGCACAAAGCTGAAGGTAATCCTTTATTTTCCCTAAATGACATGTATGTAATGAGGTTTGAGAATTGATTTGCCTTCTTTTCACATGAGAAGATGACATGTAATCTCCATTCAAAACCCACTGTGGTTTCACTAATGTGCTGCTCTAGCATGAAATAGTTTCTGCTGAATATTCATATTCAGAAATGAATGGAAAAGTGTTTCTGTCCTCTTTCTGAAGTCACCTGATTTTGTGTGAACAAATAAAACAAGCTGCATTAGAAGGTATGATTCGTTCTGGTTTATTTGCTCTTTTTAGGTATGAATCCTTTAAGCAACCAAACAGTGATAGTTCTGCAGATCATTGCTTATACCTCTGCTATAAGCTGTGTTAGCGTTAACAGTTTGTTAGATCATCTTCAGGTAATGAACCAAAAAGGTTTTTTATACAACCTGAAACCTATTGGGTGGTGACCAGAAAAATAACATTGTGTCATTGAGTGCACTTTTACGAGCTGCAGATTATTTGATCAAAAATCAGAAATACAATCGAATTAAATGAAAGCTCATAAAATGTAACTTTTAAAACATGCAGGTCTTTATGTTGTAATAAAAATCACTAATTGCGTAAGAGACAGCATGCATTTGAGTGTCTGCATTTATTGGATCTATATAATCGTATATAATAATGATAAATATTATAATATGGAAAGAGATGGACTTTACAAGGGACTGCGTCATATTGAATTAGTTTGAGGACAGGAGATTCTTCACAGTTAATAATGATCTCAGTATAGAGAAAGACAACTGTATGCTCTGTTGTTAAACTTCTGAGATCTGTTCATTCTTTGGTTTACTGTTGGTTGGCTGTGCACCTGTAACAAGTTCATGAAAAAGAAAACCCTGCATGTGTGTACATCTGCAGTAGATGTTTTAACCTTTAATGTTTTATTAGCTTTCATTTAGATTTTATGCCTGATTTTGATTAAATTTAATATGCAGCAGTAAATGCTAAAAGTGCTCGGTAATGCATTTGACTTTCTATGTTGACCATCTGCTGAAATCAAAATCGAACTCTCTATTATAGTGTTTTGTTTTGCTTTGTTTGCGTGAAAACAATGTTGCTGCCATTAAGTGCATCTGTATACAAAGAATCATTGAGGAAATACTAATACTGAATACAAGTATGATCAAGGTCAACATATATATATACAATGACACACAATCTCTTCTGAATACAAATCAAATTAAATGTTTATCTTCTACTGTATGTAAAATGAGACCCCTGGTATCATATAACATGAAAGCAATGTATTTGTATTGTCTCCTTATGGACTGATGTGTCTTTGTCATTAGCCAGCAAGGCTTTGCAGGACTGTATAACCTTTGGATATTTCAGGACCTGCAGATCAAATATTTACATTGCCATTGTGTTTTATAAAACTCTTGGTATTATATTGCATAATGGATATGCCATTAACATGAAATAAACACAATAAGACACGTTTTCACCTTTACAAAATCTGTTAAAGATCAAAAGATATTTTTGTTTATTTTACATTTGTTTAATGTAAGGTTTATAAATCTATATTACAATAAAATAGAGTTAAAGTTATTAATGCACGTTATATGTTCTATGAATTATACGATTTTGACAGAAATGTGTTTGAAGAGTTAATGTTATATTAGAATGTGTGTTCACTAGAAATCAAACACATGACTTTATTGATGTTAGTGACATACTCTAGGTTGCATTATACTTTAAACATTATATAATTTAAATATGAAGTATGTATAAGGTAACACACTTCAAAAACACCATTCTTATATATAAATATAAAATATGACACTTATTTGTGCGCCACATTCATGGAGGGCAGAAATGGTCAGTAATACCTTTATATGGACAGAGAATGGCAGGTGCAATGTAAGAGAGGTCATTTGCCATCTTTGTCTTTTCTGCTAGAGGTTAAAGAAAAAAGATTTGACTGGGAAATTAGGAAGATCAAATAACAAACGTTTGCTCACTAGAATCTTTAACACTGCACATAAAGGTCTCCAAATATACATATTTTTGATCGTATGCAAAAAAACATCAGTGAATATTAGTAATAACAAGAACTGTCCTTCAAAATGTTGAAACAAACAAATGGAGCAAGAGAAGGGATGAGTGATACAAATGTTGGAGTGGAGCGGTTGGGTTGAGAGAGAGAGAGCAGGAGAAATCTGTTGACGATGAAGAGGAGGGACTTGCCTGTGACATCAGCAGTTTGTTGGATTGCGTCTTGCTGAGTTTAACCTAGGCTGACTAAAAACTGGCAAGCAGTCACTTGTGTGAATTCATGCACAGGTGACCTGGGGCTGATGCTTTAATGCCAAAATAAACAGCAACGTCAAACTCCAGTTGAGTAACAGCTGAAAAGGAAAAAGACAAACTGTCAACTTTTAATAACTGTCAAGAAGGGTTAATAACTTTTTTATTCTGTAACACTAGTGGTCTGCGTGAAGCACAAAATGTCTACGAATCGAATGAACGCACCTCTGAAGCTCCAGTTTGGACTCATCAATTATGAAAATCGTTACCTCACTGCAGAGGCTTTTGGGTTCACTATAAATGCATCTGGAACAGGCATGAAGAAGAAACAGATCTGGACCTTAGAGCAAAACCAGGAGAACCAGGTGGTTTTCTTGCGCAGTCACCTCGGACGTTACCTGGCCACAGATAAAGATGGCAAGGTAAGCTGTGAGACAGAAGTGCCGGACGCAGCGTGCCGTTTCTTGATTGTGCCCCAGTCGGATGGACGTTGGGCTTTGCAGTCGGAGCCGCAACAACGTTATTTCGGAGGCTCCGCAGAATACTTGTCCTGTTTTGCTCAGACCATTGGGGAGGCTGAGCAGTGGACCGTCCATCTCGCTCTTCACCCGCAGGCCAGCATGCTAAGTGTACCCCGCAAACGTTACGCTCATCTGTCCACCGTCGCTAACGAGGTCTGCATGGAAAGAAACATCCCCTGGGGTGTGGACTCTCTCATCACCCTGGTCTACCTGGATGGAAAGTATAGCATGAAGACCTGCGACAGCCGCTTTCTCCGCAATGACGGTAAGCTGGTGATAGAGAACGAACCCGACACTAATTTCACCCTGGAGCTCAAGTCTGGCAAGCTTGCGTTTAAGGACAGGGAGGGCAAGTATCTAACACCGATGGGGCCCACAGGAACCCTGAGATCTGGCCGATGTTCAACGCCATGGAAAGATGAGCTGTTTGATCTGGAAGAGAGTCACCCGCAAGTCGTTTTCCAGGCAGCAAACAAAAGATACGTGTCCATTCGGCAAGGTAATCCAACCCTCTGCATGCATTTAGATTATTTATCTACACCAATTAGTACGTTTCAGTAACAAGACAGTAGTGTGTTCTGGAGTTTATGTGCATTTATAATGTTTTGGTTATTACATTTTGAAAACTCTAAAAAAAATCAAGTAAAAGGTTGGTGTTAGACTGTTAGCAGCTTATGTTTTGTTAAACTCTTTTTAAATCAAACTGGTACAAGCCATAAGACCTTGAAACGTAACAGGACTAGACATGTATTATTTAGTTGATTCTCGTGCTGTTGGCCAAGGAAAAAGATACAAGTTGGTAAAAGGCATAAAGACTGAAAAAGCAAAGATTTGCATCTGGTTATGGGTGCATGGTGTTTCAGCAACAACATTACAGCTTTTGTGAGATACAAATGAATCTAAAAAGAAACAGGATCATATAAACAAGAAAATATATACATCAGGGTCTGGTGGAAATCTTTGTTCATATATATGCTGTATGAGTGTAGACTGGTGCAATACAGCTTTCAGCTCCACTGGACGCACACAAACAGAACTGTCTGCAACTTCTTGTGCGTCTTGCTGCCGTTTGTTACCCATGTACCTGTTGTTTTTAAACTTTTGCAGTTGCTTCATTAAATATTCCAGCTTTCGTCAAATCCATCAGCTGAAGGAGCCGATCAGTCATGTGAATTTAATGTTTGCTACGTCAGAATTTATTCGACATATGCGTTTCCATCCCAAACTATTTGCATTAACTCTATTTTGCACAAATTAAAACCACCTCAAGCAAGAATACAAACTTTTTTGCAAATTAATGAAATTTTATCACTTGCAATACCTCAAAATGCGAATGAAAGCAGGGGGATTAAAACATAGCTACTGTTAAAGTGCAAGTAGACTGAGCAACATATTGATTAGCAACATGTATTTACTATAGGACTAGAGTTGGATTTAGGGTTAGTTGCATGTAATTATGAATAATCCACTGTTATTACTTTGATAATTACATGTAAAAAGTTTATTAAGCTTACTTTAACTTTGTACTTGTGTATTTGTAAAGGTTACAAAAATCTTAAGTACTGATAACTTAGTTTGTTGAACAAACTTCATAATTAGAGATGTAAGTTAATTGTGTAATAGGGTCTCTTAAAAACTTGAATACTTACATTTGTTTAATTCAGTGCTCATTACTTAAATTTGTCACTTGGTTGGAATTTTTTTATGTCATGATTGTCAATCATTGAATAAACATTTCCACAAAAATGCAAATAAAAATGTATAATCATTAGGTGCTAATGCACTGATGACATGCACATATTATTGTGAAGAGGCCAGATTTACTAAACGGGGCAAAATAGCATGAGAGCTCCCAGATGGGAGTAGTAATTTCCATAATGACCAACCCAATCTACTGAGAGCAGCGCAAATTAGGGTTGCAAACAGAGCTGATGAGGTGCGGGTGATCTACTAATGCGCTTGAGTTCAGCACCATGGACATCCCAGCTAACAAGACCATAGTACACTGAAAAGAACTGGAGGACAAAAAAAGGTTTACAATAAGTTTTAAAACACCTGTTATTGTGTGACTTAACTTAGACCTAGTGACTCCTATTTTATTTCCTCCAGCAAATAAAAAAATAACATGGCTTTGAAAACAATATTTTTTTTAAATAATATGTTCCTCTGGGATTCTAAATAAACTGCTACGTGTATCCTCTGCTTGTAACTACGGGCTCTCTAATGGCTCTCCTATCAGCTACAAATGCCAGTAATATCACATGAGCGAACATAAGTAAATTGTGTTGCGTGAATCATTTGAATAATCTCCTCCCATAAATTTTTTCATCTGAAAGGGAAACTCCTAAAAAATATGCAAAAAGATTAATCACAAAAATGACTAGACCACACCATTTCAGCGCTAATTAAAATGGTGCAAGCTGTTAGTAAATCTGGCCCAAGATTTGCTGAACTGTAAAGAACTTCTGAACTTCAAAGTAAATTTGCTGAACTTCAAAGTAAAGAATGAAACTAAAGGGTGACATCAAAAAAACTAAATTTTTACAAAAACAAAATCAATATTAACAGATTTAACCTCCACAAATTTACTAAAAAAATCTATATTAACAGATTAAACCTCCACAAACATTAAAAATTATTTAAGTGCCCATCAGTTCTTATTGATTGACCAAACAATAATAATCCAAATATTCAGGTGCAAGGGTAATTCTCACAGTACTTTGTACGTTGACCAAAGCACAAGTGCAGCTTCCACTCACGACGCGCTCAAGGTTCAAAGTAGTTTAACTTAGGGCTGCCCGATAAATAGCATGGGATTGTCACGGTCACTCGTCAGTAAAGCTGGTTCCTTGATTAGTAGTAAATCAACATCAGCTGCTTTCAGATGGAGCGGCATTTACTACACAGAGCCGTAGTTTACTGATAAGCAGGGAAATATTTCATTCATAATCACGGATGATTCGTCTGCTTGTCAGTGAACTACAGCTCTGTGTAGTAAATGGCACTCCATCTGAAAGCAGCTGATGGCGATTTACTCTCAACAATCCGTAAACGTGTCTTTAAAGATTGCCAAATGTACCCAAAATGACATTTTTCCTGAGAGACTTTTGTTTTGACGTGGTGATCTGTTATGAGTACCCATGGAAACGGAGTGTTCGGTTGTGGAAGAACACAGTCGCTGTATAACCTTACCTTGGAACCTAACATTAGGAATGTGTGGTTTAAGCTCGCATGGGGAGTATTTGTTTCCTTTGTGTACCGCGGACTCATTTGTGAAGAAACCACAAGTCGATTTTGGATTTGGAGATAGACTGTGATTAAAAGCACCACTAATATTGGATCTGACAGGAATGACACAGCAGTATTATGTAAAACATTTAAGTATGTTACTACGTTTCACTATTGCTTTGTTAGAGATCGCTTGATATGTAATGATTGTAACATCCTTGTCTAAAAACGTATGTTTGACTCTTTTAATTTACTAAAAACATTGAATGATTAATAAAGGTGCCACACCTAACAATACAACTGCAATGTAACAATAGAAATATACAAAGTTAGTGATAAGGACTTACCAGCCGCGGTTTAGATTCTGATGTGCACTTAAGGTGTTGTATACAGTGTGTATCATCTCTAGCACCCATAATCTTTTCTGGCTCAAACGTATACGTGTTTGGCTGTGTAAGGGTTTTGTCTGTGTTCTGGTTTTGTTTATTATCAAGGTCTTTTATTTTGAAGTTTCCTGTTTCATGTCTTTTATTTTGAAATTGTCACGTCCATGTTTGTTCTCTGCTCCACTGATTCACTTCCTGTTTGTTTGTTCCATATAAAGCATGGTCATTTAGTTCACATCATTGCTAAGTTTTAAGTATTAGTTCCACACTAAATACTGAGCGTTTAAGCCATTGTTCTTATTTTGTTCCTGTTCTTGTTTCATGTTTCTGGATATTGTTCTTATTATTAGGGATCGGCCGATATGGATTTTTCAGTGCCGATGACGATACAGATTTTTGTTTTATGTAGTGTTGTTTTTGGCAGCCTGTTTTAATTTGAGTTTTAGTCTAGTCTTTGTGTCAAGCTGTTATTTTAGTTTTTATTAGTTTTAGTCACGTTCATACTCTTTTAGTCTAGTCAAGTTTTAGTTGACTAAAAGTCTGGGCATTTTAGTCTTATTTTAGTCAGACTTATCCATGACTATTTTTGTCTAGTTTTAGTCAACGAAAACTGATGACATTTTAGTCTAGTTTTAGTCAGTGAAATTGTATTTTAGTCTCTTTTAAGTAATGCAATTCTATTTAACCCATATAATATAATGACCTAGTAGCAGTATATAGACAAAACAATATTTTCTTTTAGCCAAACCCATTTCAAACAAAAGTTAAATTATTGTTACCTTATAGACTTTAGAATACATCTGGTGGTGGTTGAGGAGATTCCCCCATTCATATGTAAAGCGCTTTGAGCACTGGAAAAGCGCTATATAAAAATGTAACGAATGTAACGAATCTATTTCAGACATGGAAGATGCTTTGATTTGAATTTACAAGATATTTATTTTACTATCCTTTGAGTGAGTGACTTGACTGTTCGTAAGATTATACATACATTAAAGTCTACATAAATCAAAACAGAAGTAGTCTAAGTAAACACACACGCACACATGCACGTACGCACGTTTTTTTTGTAAGTAAATTAAAAGTCAGCTTTAAGAAAACAGCAGATGTCTATTAAGAAAAGCAAAAGTTGTTATATATGTTTATGTTCTCAATAGTACAGGTGTTTGATTGATTTAATACTCAAGTATTCAGCTAGTATGTTTTGTTCATTTAAATAATAAATAAGTGTAGTTATTAGCATATACAAAACAATGAATGTCTTTAGCATAGATATCTTTACAATGCTTTAAAACACAACGCAGCACAATGTCATTTAAATAACTGTTACATGATATAAATTTGTACATTGTTATACTATTTAAATCACACAGATGATTTGGTGGTGTCAGCAATCAAAGCGTTACATTTTAACATGCTTGTTGAACTGACCTGAAAGTAATGCATGGGATTTATTTTGGACTTTTCTTTTGCATTTGCTGTAAATGCTGCGTCTTCCCGGTCGGAATCGCCGCGCGGCTACAGCTTTCTCGTGTAGTGAAAGCATTTAGTGGAAATATGTTTATCTTAAACAGCGCATGCCATGAAGAGTCGTCTCCGTAAAAGGTAAAGAATTCTGGGTGCACGAGCCAGGGCGTGTGGACCAACTCTGCTTCACCTCTGTAACCGGCCCGGTTCTCCGTTTTCCGCACGTCTCGTACTGAAAAAGAACACTCGCGGTTGCCGCGTACACTGTTTGAAATACCCATTAATGTGCAAACGGAGAGGTACGATATCAAAGCATCGCGAGAGCAGACTGCTCCGCATGCTTTCTAGTCACTCTCGCGGTACTTTCATGTTTTGATTGATCTGCGCAGCACCAACAACACACGTGATCAGCTGCAGTCAGGTGACGTGGGTGCGGAGATGCTGGGATGGCCAAAAAGACGAAATAACGTTATAACATTTAGTCTCGTCTCATTTTGGTCAACCAAAATGAAGAGACATTTTAGCTTAGTTTTTATTTTGTAAACCACTTTTAGTCTCGTTTTTATTCGTCAACAATATTGCATTATACATTTTATTATAGTCATTGTCACATGACCAGCATTTTCGTTGCGTCTCGTTTTCGTCATGTGAAAAAGGTTTGTTGACGACTATATTTAGTCAAACTTTTCGTTGATGAAAGCAACACTAGTTTCATCAGCCTTAGCCGTTGACCGATACAAGCTGCCGATTTTCTTGAGCCGATATTTGGAGCCTATACTGCTTTTACTCACTCAATTTACATCACAAAAATAAAACAATGATAATGCCAAATTTAAAAAAAGTAACATCTATTGAACTTAAAAAAAACTATATTTAACAAACAGTAAAAACAGGTGAGGGTGCTGTGGAACCATGAACTGCACTTTCCACAATGACAAGGAACTATCAGAAAGGATATTGATTTCTAGCACTTTACTACTATAAATATATATAGGGGTGGTTTCCCTGACAGGAATTATCTTAAACTAGGACTAGAGCTTAGTTTAATTAGGAAATATAATCGGCTGGCCGATATATCGGTATATCACTAGTTATTATGACCTTTTGCCTGTTTCTGGATTTAAGCATGTTGGATTACCCATTTGGATTTGGTTGCTTGTTTGATATTAAAGGAATAGTCTACCCTTTTGCCATATTAAACTATGTTATTACCTCAACTTAGACAAATTAATACATATCTATCTTTTTTCAATGCGTGCACTGTACAGCGTGTTGTGAATGTGTTAGCATTTAGCCTAGACCCATTCATTCCTATGGTACCAAACAGGGAAGTTATACCAGTAAGTGTGGTGCCACAAAATAAAACTTTTTTTTTGGTACCATAGGAATGAATGGGGCTAGGCTAAATGCTAACACATTCACAACACGCTGTACAGTGCACGCATTGAAAAAAGATAGGTATGTATTAATTTGTCTAGGTTGAGATAATAACATAGTTTAATATGGCAAAAGGGTAGACTATTCCTTTAAATAAACTTCCAGCATTAGAATTCACTCTCTCGACTTCGCTCATTACAGAATAATAACTTAGCCCTTAACCTGATAAGGATCACTGTGCTGCACGATTTGGATAATTTTTCCCATTGCGGTTATAGATGCTAATATTGCGATGTGCGGTTGCGACTATAATAAATGGTTTCATGGGTCAACTTGATGGGTTTTAAGGAAAATCCACACACATTTTAGTGATAATGCTAAAATGTGTATTTGTAAAACTAGAAATGTTTTGGTATTGCCACGTGATGTAGCAACTGCTCAGTGTCAGTAATCCTAAATCCAAAATACCACCATACAACAGACGTAGAATTTTTTTTTAGCTACCAGATCACTGTCAATCTCCTCTGCATCCATCTTCGCTCTGGTATTTCCGCGCTGCGCACACACAAGTGACGACGCACGCCACACATTTGCATGCCACACGTGCACTGCCTTTTTTGTTCGTTTTTCTTTCTTTTTTTAAACCGCAAGGAAAATCATCAAACTGTTATCAGAAAGTTTGTGTTAACAAGTCCACACATTTATTTATTTAATATAATTGCAACATTTTGCTGTCATATAATCGCACACGCTGACATCGCGATTGCGATGCGATAAATTGTGCAGCACTACTTTGAAGCATTAAATCTTTAAAATATACGGTCATGCGGCACATTGTTTGAAAGCTTAGACTCTCAGGATTCCATTAAGCACACACATAATATTATTTATAGCAGTCATAAAACTGTAATCTAGTTGTTAGTTACCTGAACCGGGTGAACCCGGGCGGCGCCGATTTAGGATATTTACTTACCTTCAAAATCTTCCCTTTATACGCTTCTGTGAAATTGTCCAAAACAAATTGTTCAAAAATCCCAAAAGTCCAAGGAAATGGAATATCCAAGCCTTTTAATCCAAAACGATGTGTTCGCCTAACAATCTTGACGTTTCTGACCGAATTACGATATAAATATTGTATATAATTTGTTCACTCCCGGACATTCATTCGAATCTCACTTTTCATTCACAATTTATAATGATATATGCGGATGTCATGTTTATTGTGCAACGTCTGAGGAACATATACCCCCCCCCTTGTGGAATTTCAGCCGTTCCATAAGAGGCTACCCTGAATCCAGCGGAAGTTTGTTTCCTCCATCTACAACCAGTAGTCTTACAGATAAGTTGTATTTCCTAAATCAAGATGGTCGTCCCATTGAGGAATATGTCCAGGATTTTAGTTATCATGTGAACTGGGATGACACCATGTTACAATTTTGTTTTACGTATGGTTTTGATCACCATCTCTATAAACAGGGCCTAAACCACTGTTCGATGTTGTGGAGTATATTGATTCTGTTTTGTGGACATGTTTTGTGAGTAAGTTAGAAGAGGATATCATCCCAAAGCCTGATCACATCAAGCTTGCCTAGCAGAGTGGCATTTGTGGCTAAACTTGTATGCAGGGCCGGAGTGGGACTCATTTTCAGCCCTGGAGTTTCATGCCTTAGACCGGCCCACTTTAGTTCATGACTGACTATATTAAAGTAATATCATTAAATCCTCGGTAACCTACATAAGTCTGCAATAGTGAACTGCAGCCTTACAATTCAATGTATTTTCAAATATATAATTTCCAATTCAGTGCAAATACAGTAGCCTAACAATTATGATATTTGCCATAACCATGCAGCCTTAAGGTATTTTAATATTTTTCAATTAAACTTATTCAAAAACTACTGAAAGGGAACAAATGTGTTTGTGTTTGTGCCTTTGGTGTGAGAGACTCGGGTTCGAATCCACTGTGACACACCATTGTCCGTGAGCAAGACACTTAGCTCCAGAGGCGTGCGACCTCTGACATATATAGCAATTGTAAGTCGCTTTGGATAAAAGCGTCAGCTAACTAAACAAATGTAAATGTATATTTCTATTTTGAAAAAATGCTGGGTTTTGAGATTACCTGTTTGGTGAAAAAAGTCATACTCAGAGGTTATTTTGGGGATTTCAAAAAAATTCAAAAGCTTCCCATACCCACATTCAGAGGTGTACATACAAAAGTTTGGTATCAATTTACAGGAAACCCTTTGAAATTACATAAAACACTGTTGACAGTGCTAAACATGGTTGTATATGTTTTTTTTCTCTAAAGTCTGTATTTGAAAGTCTATAACTCTGGCCCTGAGTGATCCCGAAACAGAAATTTTTGTTTGATTCCAGCACATGTCAGCTTTCAGAGGAAAAGGGAATTTTTTCTTTATCGTAATCTATGCAAAAGTTATTTTACTCCAACTGAAGGGAGGAATAATACCCTTTTTATATTCAATTTCTGCCTAAAAACATTTAAAGTGTTCCCATAACCACATACAGTGGAATAAATGCAATATCTTTACATCATTTTACAGAAACCCCTTTGAGGTTACATAGAATGCTGATGTTTGTGACAAATATTGTTATTTATGTTGTTTTTCATATGATGAACCACCAAATTTTCTTTTTTTGTGTGTTGTAAACACTGTCTTTGAAAGTGTATAACTCTGAGGGCTATTTCATAAAACTCGCTTGGAAAAGCGAGGATTAAAGTTACAAACTCGACTTGAATTAAGCTAACAAATGAGGCGAGGCTAAAGCGGTTTCAAAAAAGGTAAATGAAGTTTATGCAATCCAACTAATTTGATCCAGATTTCCCTAGTCAAGATAATTGCGCGTGCACGCTATTCTTGAGCAGCCCTAGAGGTCGAGCATAGATCAAATCGATCAAAGTTAAAGAGAAAGCGGTAATTTGTGATAAAAATGTTTGAAGAATTTACTAATGACTGAAAATTGTAATACTGCTGCAATAAACAAACCCATAAAATAGCTGGAAAGTCCTTATCGATTAAATCTTTTCATGCAACAACTAAATTAAAATCTATTGTCTTATTTTAAAACAATCAAATGAAAGCCTAAAACGACGTCAGAAATGACAGCCTAGTGGTCAGTGCTCTCAACAGCGCATTCAACGACCCGGGTTCAATCCCTGTCAATGCTCAAGTGGCTCTATTTTGCTTCTACTTTTCTGTATTTTTTATATATTTTACTTTTTAAATATAACACATATCTTAACTTTTAAAAGACAATACGTAGGTTACTAAGTAACCTATATAATAAATATTTAGCAGATGAATGATTTTAATACATTTAAAGGCGCAAAAGAGGATGTTTTTCGCCGACTGAGAATCCAAAAACGGTTACTGAGTTTTTTAAATGAGCGCATGCCTAAGAACAGCCCCCCTCCTTCACAGCTCATTTCTAGGGAACGCCTTCCAAAACTCGTGCACGAATATTTGAACACGAGTGTTTGTTTACCACTGGCATATGCTGTGTCACGTCAGTGGATTCATTATGTGAAATGATGATAATAAACAAATAAGACGTTAAAACGTTAGATCAGTCGACGCTACTCCCATTTCAACTAGCATGTAGCAGACTGGTCACTGCCTTACAACTACACTGCCCTACAAAGGCTAAGTGCAGTAACTACGCAAACACTGAAACTGAGAAAAATGCCCTTAAAGTTTTTTACACCAGGCAGTCAAACATGTTACTGCAATTTTAGCACACACGTTTCACTGAAATGGGAGAAAATTGAACAAGGAGACTTTGTCACAAGACACAACAGATCTCACAAAGCCCATTTCAACCCTTAACTCAATTTTGACCAAATGCGTAGTTACTGCGCTTTTGCTTTGTAGGGCAGTACAGTACAAGAACAACGTCAATATATCTGAATAACAGTACAACAATAATTATTCCCCAAAGAAAGAATAATCACTGTTACCTGTCGAGAAGAATTTTTCCGAACTGTGCGTCTGTCTTGACACCTCTCTGTTCCTTCATTGCTCTCCAGCGTTGAAATGTTTCTCCAATAACGACTCTGTTTACATTACGTTCTTCTGACAATTTTCTCCTATTCCCAGCGGCTTAAAAAAGTCTTTCTTTTGCGTCCTCCTTCGAGTTTTTCTCTACCGTGGTGCAAATTCGAGGAGGAAAGCAGGATCGACAATGAAAACAAACCGAAACTTAAGACGGAGTTTCATGCGCTATGCCAGAGGTCCCCAACCACCGGGTCGCAACCCAGTACCGGGTCGTGGACAAGTTGCCACCGGGTCGCAAGAACGTCCCGAAAAAAAGTTGTGTAATAGCCACGTAATAGCTTAATCAGATATTTTGTACTTTAAGAGCCGACTTCAAATAACATCGATCATTTCCACTGTTGTACAGAGTCGCGTTCTCTCTTTTTCTTGGTCTCTCTCTCTCTCTCTACCAGCGCATCAGTGATCACATTGCTGTCATAAGAGTTTTTAGCATACAGTACTTCTTAAACACAATCGATCAAAGAATTGCAGAGTTATAACTTTATGAATCATTTGCAAATGTACCTCGCAAATCATGTAAATACGCGGAGACGTTCAACTGTGTGACATGGACATCGCAAATGACTGAAAAGTAATTATTTTATTCTTTTTTAAAACAACTTCAGAATTATCCATCGATCGTAGCACCATGATCCAAATAAACTATTAGGCTAATAATATTTTAATGGCTATACTTTTAACGTAGGTTTGAAAGGAACCTAAATCATCATTAAAATCATATGGTAAACGCGAGTCTCCGTGCCTCTGCGCCCAGCCGCAATTCTTCTGGCATCTCTCCTCAATGACTGCATTTTTCTTCCGTTCTGTTACTTGAACTTGGGGCTCGAGCCCGACCAAGATTCGAGCTCTCTTCGAGAACTGCAAACCAAGTTCATTTACCATTAATTATTAAGACTAAATGGACAGGTAAACTAGTGAAACAATGAAATTAAAAAAATTATCCGCCAAAATATGGTTTTACACATCTATAGAAAATATACTATAAATAAAGCAATTATACATTTTCCTAATGCAAGGTTGTTATCTTTATTCTGTTTAAAACGTTATACATTTCAAAAAGAGAATTTTCAGCAACTCAGCGACCAAACTCCCCCCCCCATTCTCACCCCCCGGTCCGCGGATCTTTTTTAAAGCTGGAACCGGTCCGCGGTGTAAAAAAGGTTGGGGACCCCTGCGCTATGCGCATGCGTCGCCTGTGTTTAGTTACTGGAGCGTGCACGTCTCTCACAAGGGTCTTAATGGCAGTGATTGACAAGCCAGAGGGCCAATCGCTTATGAGATGACTGCATGAGCAATTGGCTGATGTTTTTAAGGCCCTATCTTGTGCACAGATTACGTATATTAATATTATTACTTTCAGTGCAGCTAATAAATGTCTTTTATCATTTAGTAAAGACAGTTTCAAGTAATATTGCAAAAATGTATAAAACAAACATCCTCTTTTGCACCTTTAACTTTAAACGTAACTAAAAAAACATTATTTTTTTATTTGGGGGTACATTTCAAAAGCAGCAACTTGAGTGGTCAAAAAAGTAACAGGTGAAAATAAAACATAAATATATTGTTCATAAGAAGTGTAGTTGATTTAAGCATAATCTTATGCTAGAAGTGTCGAATCTCATAATGTTAGCTGCCAAAGATGTTGACTGGCAGTGAGGAGAGCACTGGCATCTATCAGCAGCACAGCTTTACTCCTGCAGATGAACTGTTGTTCTTCAAAGAAAAAAATGGGGTCACTGAGAGTATGGTGGGTGAACAGCATCTGCATTTCTGAATTTACAGTAGTACAATGAATGATTGTGTAAAATGATATATGTTATACATACTCTTCAACAATCATTATTACTCAAAACATTTTTGATGGCAAATTATGTGTGCGTTATAGAGCCACAAGTCATCATGTAAAACCCTGGGAGTGTGAGAGATTTTAAACCACCGGCAGCTGTTTGCCAGTAACTCATGTAGATTTAAATGTATGTTATTTACTGGCAACAGTTTGTTCAAAGTTAAATGAACATTAAACATTAACAACTCTATGTTTTACAGAATAAAACTATAAAATAACAGCCTCATGCAAAGCATTTTAGGAACCAGAAATCCTGATCAACCTTTTTCTGTTGTTTCCTTCATATTTTGGTTCCCAGATTGCTTTGCATGAGGCTGTTATTTTATAGTTTTATTCTGTAAATAAAAAGACTTGTTAATAATTAATGTTCATTTAACTTTGAACAAACTGTTTCCAGTAAATAACATACATTTAAATCTACAGCACGTTACTTGCAAACAGCTGACAATAATTCTGTCATTTCTACAGAATTTTTTAACAGTGTAGTGTTAGGTGTTGATAGATAAACAGAGCTTCATGAATGATTTCAGGGTGAGGATCAGTTGAAGACAGGCCAGAGGTATAAGCACATTTATACTGTAAGTCTACAGTACAAGCCTACTTGTGTGGTGAACAATTATTGTCTGCAGGACACTAACAATCTTCTCTGGGATCACAGGCAAAAAAAAGAGTTTTAACTCATTACAACAAAATGCCAAGAGCATACCATCACATAATGATATTGTGTTTTCTTCAGACATGCAGATACCATATTAAATTTCAAGAAAAATTTAACAACTAAAGAAAGATACAAATACTGTAGATCTTTAAAATAATGTGCATTTTTATGTATAAAAAAATAAATGACTGTACTTGACTTTTGTGTTGTTTATATTTAAATTTAATCTCCTTTCTGTTTGACAGACAATCTGAATAAAAAATACATATATATTTCATCAATTCATTGCAATTATATGGATTTAAATACATCTTAAATTTAGATACAAATTTTACTGCTGTGGCTATTATTCTTATATTGGGTAGTTAAGATTATCATTTATATTTAACATTTAATAGGCCTATAACATATCATACTTATTAAACGCATGTCTATATTGTATTAATTATTATTGTAACAGAATTGATCAAATTTAATATAAGTTGATTTTCTTTAATTGTTAGATTAATAGTGGTTAATAAAGTCAAATAAAATGTCAAAGAGTCAGCTGTAATATCATTGCATTTACAGTTCAGTGTTAGTGGAAGTCTAGTTAAACAACAACTGAGGCTTAGACTGACAGTTAGCCTGCCCCGGACCAGGCTAGTTTGCAAGCATAAGTTTCCATAGTAACGGGGTTGAACTAGTTCAAGTTTGTTTTATGAAACGAAATCCACCGGCAATAAGCCAGACTTAACAAAATAAGCCTGGCTTCTAGTTTTATGAAATAGCCCTCTAGTTCTGTGTGCTTTAGCAGACTGCAGACATTTCTGGTTGTTAGCAGCAGCAGACAGTAAACACCCAAAAAAAGAATGAACTCTTTAAAATGTTGACTTCAAAAGTTATTCTTATTTTACTGAAGGGTGTGAAAATACATTTTTCATATAAAAATACTTTTTTTGTTTTGCACATATAAATAGCAAAATATGAAATTTGCGAATATTAAATGATATAAACAATTTGGGGGGGGGGGTTGATAGTGTAAATTAAGAGTAATGCATATCTACAGAAAGTAGAGATTCTAAGCTTTCAAACAGTATCTCATATGTGGTACTGGGTCCATGACAGACCATTAAAAATTAAAGGAATATTTTATATGAAGTAATAATAAGTAATTTTGAACCCGGTACAGGGTCAGTAGAGTTATCTAGACACATAGCAAGCGCACTCAAAATAGACGCGTCTGAAACAAAGCTTGTGTTCACGGGCAAGCGCTTTTAAAAGCAGAAAAAAATGCTTGTCCTGCGTTTTCCATGCGTTTTAGATGTTAATGGACCCTTATGCAAGAATTCTTCCAATAAGGCTAACTCTTTTGAAAATCAAATGTTCAGATGTTTACATTGTTATGAATACAAAAACATATAATTTTATATAAATGAAATTAGTAAAGCAATGAAGCACCCTTAGAACAGCTGAAGTCTATAGTATTTACAAAACTGGCACATGCTCCCCCAAAAGTGTCCCGACTGGTTTCATTAATAAAGTTCTGCTTTATTTTTATTTCTGCTTTTTCAGCTCTTCATATTATAAATCTTTGGCCAAATAGTAATCAAAGAGTGGTTCATGTTGTTGCAAAATATATAGATTCCATAATACATGGCAACTTTCGAAACATAAAGGTATAGTTACAACGTCCCAAATAATCTATGTTTATAGAAGTCATGCCAATTTCCAAATATACAGTATATGCATTACAGTCTTTGACAGATGAAGGTTGGGGATAACAAAAAGCAAAAAAAAAAAACAAGAAAGAAAACAAGAGAAACACAAGGGCTTACATAGACAAAACTAATGAGGTTAAAAGAGACAGGTGCAAACAATGAGTACCATCTAAATGTTTGCTTTGTTGTTTTGTAAGGGAAACTAGATATCAGCCATTGGTAAAAATTACAATGAGACATGTCTGTTTTTGCAGGTGTCAATGTGTCGGCCAATCAGGATGATGAGACAGACATGGAGATTTTTCAGATGGAGATTGACAAAAACACTAAGAAGTGCACGTTCAGAACCAACGGTGGAAATTACTGGACACTCGTAGCACACTGTGGCATTATGGCCACAGCTACAGAAACGTAAAGAGCTCTCATTCACATTCACAGATTTTATAATAATAAAAACATACAGTTGGGTCCAAAAGTCCAAGACCATATTGAAAATCTTTGGAAACCATCACATTTATTCTGCACTATTTGTAGGCCACTAAACAAATAGTGTGATGAATGACCCAGACAGAAAGATGATGTGAGTAAAAACAATTACAGGTAAGCGTAATAATGCAGAGAAACACTGGATTGTAGTAGAATTGCAGGTATTGAAATTTAATTTGAAGATATAAAACAGTCCACGGTAGCTTAAGGTTAATCTGTGTTTCTTTAACATATTGTTGAAGCACACATACACAAGGAAACCCCAGGAACAACAGAGACAACTGAAGAAGAGATTATCTGACAGGATAATGACTTGAAATATCTGGACACAGAGATTCACACTGGAGAACAAGTAATGGCAAGCTCACACTACACTGGAAAACATCTCAGTTACATATGTTACCATGGTTCCATGATGAAGGGTATGGGATGTGCTCTTAAGAGCCAGTCTGGTCTTAAAATTTCAATAACATTGCGGAAATGGTATTTGCATATCAGTTTTCTCCCTATACTTGCGTGTATAAAAGGAGACAGCAAAGACCAGTCATACGCTTGTGTCTGACGAGCTTGATACGGCTCAGGGCAGAAAGTGGGGATGTCATTCAGCATTCAGAAAGGCGGGTATTACCACGGTTCCCTGATCAAGGAACGAGACATTCTGTCAATGACAACAGTATGGGGTACCTACCTGAAAACGCCACAACACTGCTCCCTGTCCTGACAATAATGGCAATACGTGCCTTGCTGACTGCTGAATGATATCATAACCTTCCAGTAAGATGTAAGGGGATCCTCATCCTAGAAGGAGAAAAAAAACCTTACCAGTAACACCAGCAGATAATATCGGCTTAGCCACAGTGTACTGAAGCCTACTGGGAAGTGCCGGAAAAATATATGAAAATGACAGAAAAAGGCACTACAGAGGCCATACCTCACCCACTGGTCAAGATTGAATGGAGATAGACAATGGTCTCACCATCTGGGGATAACACATGTCAAAACATGTGTCTCACAGCTGGGAGAAAAACACTATAGCTGGAATACCACTGGGAATAACACAGTCTCACCCCATGTCGTCAATATTTGACGACACTTGACCATTCGTCAATATGTGACGCGGAGGGTATACCTTTCGCGTCATTTTTTGACGAACTGGGGACTTCAATACTATTACGTCCGTTGCATTCTCTTCTCCTATTTTCTTACCATTTTCGCGTCGGTTTAGGGTTAGATTACGCGAAATTAAACAGTGTACGCGAAATTAAACAGTGTACGCGAAATTAAACAGTTGTCACCTGGCGTTGGGGTTAGAGTTAGGTTTGGGTAGGGATGTCATTATGTAAATCTAACCCTAAACCGACGCGAAATTGGTAAGAAAATAGGAGAAGAGAATGCAACGGACGTAATAGTATTGAAGTCCCCAGTTCGTCAAAAAATGACGCGAAAGGTATACCCTCCGCGTCACATATTGACGAATGGTCAAGTGTCGTCAAATATTGACGACATGGGGTGAGACTGGGTTGCTGGGAACAATGTCCAAACTGGGATTCGTCACAGTACATGGTATAGTACAGATGAAAAACTCCTCTACTCAGTTTCCCTCAGAAAGCCAATGATGGAAGAGGTACCAACCTGCTCGTGTGAGAAGGGAATGTTGGTAAGGAACCCGACTCACTCATAAAAGGGAAGAGGATATTATGGCAAGACACGTGGCCAGTCGCCCCGGCTGAAAATTATTTTCGTGGAGAACTCAGGCTGATACTGGCTCACAATAACACACATTGGCATGGTTCCCCAGACAGGGATTAGTTTAAGCCAGGACTAGGCCTTAGTTTAATTAACTAGTTTTAACAAACATGCCTTACTAAAAACATTACTGGTGTGAATTTTGAGGCAAAACAAAAAGCACTGGTGTATTTTATCTTGGCGTGGTCAGACAGATGGTTAAGCTGATCGATTAACTTTACCAGCGGGATTTGAGCAGAACGTAACCGATTGGTAAGTTAAGGATACTAAAACATAAAACCATGTCTGTATTTGTGATCGTAGAAACGACAAACAACAAGTGCTACTCTAGCAAATGTTTAAACCAGTATGAGGTCAAACTGCACGGGTGTGTTGAACGAGCCGTTTTAGGTAGGGGTGGATAAGGCTTTACTATAAAGCTTGACTCCTTTAAGATGTTATTTAAGACTTTTTTGTTCTTGTTCTTTTTTGAGTATTTGAATTCTTCTTAAGTTTTTTCTTTAAAGAGCACCTATTGTCCGATTCACAATTGTAAATTTCCTTTGGTGTGTAAGTCTGTATTAGTACATGTTAACGATATGCAAACGAAACAAACAGTACTGAGTTCAAAAGGAGTCGTCAGCCCCAGTTTAAAAACGAGAATTGCCGACAGAGGAAGAATCCAACACGTCCACAAGGAATAATCCACAAGACAGAGAAAACAGAGAAGGCCAAAAACTACCGGGAGAGAGAGCAGGAGCCGAGGGTATTCACAAATCTCAGCCGAGTCCTTGAGGCGAAACACATAACATTAACACGATCAAAGACCAACAAGAGTCAGGCACGACATGGCAGCGATCTCCCGGCTGAAACACAACGAACGCACACAGAACACAGCACACCCGGACCTAAAATAGAGGGGAACAAACACGCAACAGCTGTAGAAAACAATCAGGGATAATGAGAAGGGAGGAGACAGATAGTGCACACATGGGCCACAAAAGGTAAACAAACAAAAAGTGCAGCCGATCACATCGAGGTCCTGCCATATACTCCATGCTACTGACAGGAAGACGGATCACGTTTGATCTTTTATTCCTTAGGCATGTATTAAATGCAAATATTTTAGATTTCAAATCACAGACACAAAGGTTTTTTTTTTACTTTATTCATAGAGTTTTATTTTCCGATAAGTTGAATTGTCAGTTACAAAACTTCCGTTTCAAATTAGTTGTAGTGCACATCCCTATTCTGGAATACTTGAACACAGAGATTAACACTGAAGAACAGGTAAGTAGTCTGAGGATTGGATGAAACCAGACAGGGACAAGTGTTACAAGTAACGTGCATTACGTAATAATGAGTTATGAGTTAAGTAACACATTACTTTTTAAATGTAAATAATATTTGAGTTACTTTTTCAAAAGATTAAAGCAAGTTACTTTTTTAGTTTAATTAATTAGATGAAAAAAAAATATTTACTGAATGAAACTAAACATAGTCACATTATGCACTCTATGTGTACACGCCTGTGTGGGAACAGTTTGAGTCAGAAACTGAGATGGCTTGTCAGAGTTTGACATTTTTGTGATGAAATATGCAATTTATGAATGCAGAACTTTTCAGTCATAAAAAACACCTGCAAGGCCTGAAAGAGATCAAGCCTCAGCCAAGAAAAAGTAACACAAAAGTAACTAAAAAGTAACATAAGCATTACTTTCCATGAAAAGTAACTAAGTAACGCAATTTGTTACTTTATTTTGGAAGTAACTTAATATTGTAATGCATGACTTTAAAAAGTAACTTTCCCCAACACTGACAGGGACTGTAAGTGTGTGTGTGCAGTTTTCTTCTAGCGCTTATGATTTGGATGGCTGAGGAGTGTCAGCAGGCTAGTGTTGTGATCTGAGGAGTGAGATGCTTACGTGACTGAGAGAGAGCCTGGCGTGACTGTGACTAATCTAAGCAAATGTTAATTCATTTGAAAATAGGATCAAATGTCATTGTTTTTACTAAAGCACACAAGACTTGGACATAAACACCTCAAGAGCATGCTGTCATTAAAAGAAAATCGGGAAAAACTAAAACTAAACTATTTTGAAATGTATATTTTTTCGTTTAACATTTTTTATAAATGTAATCATAAAATAAAATGTATAATAGAATGCAAACTACAGAAACAAAGGCTGTTTATGACTTTTTTGACCCCACTGTATGTTACTTTAATTTTTTTCTCTCCAAATGAAAATGTGTTATTATCAACATGATCTCACAAAGTTCCGTGGGATAGTCACGGAATTTTTTGCTCATTTTTCCGTGGCATTCTCACGGATCTCCGCATATTTCCGTGGCCCTGCCACGGACTTTCTTTTCCGTGGCATTCTCACGGATTGGTTACTCAACTGCTTTTTCCTATTTTCAAACCATTGTCGCTTCGGTTTAGGGTTAGATTTGGTGTTTGCATTAGTTTGTCACTTTAAGTATTGGTTTATACTATTTTTTCTGATTTATTCTTTTATATTTTCTAAACTTTAATCAATTGTTGCCTGGTGTTGGGGTTAGAGTTGGGTTTGGGTAGGGATGTCATTTTATGTAAATCTAACCCTAAACCGAAGCGACAATGGTAAGAAAATAGGAAAAACAGTTGAGTTACCAATCCGTGAGAATGCCACGGAAAGGAAAGTCCGTGGCAGGGTCACGGAAATATGCGGAGATCCGTGAGAATGCCACGGAAAAATGAGCAAAAAATTCTGTGACTATGCCACGGAAATTCGTGAGATCAGGTGGGTTATTATATTTAACAAATTATTTATAACTGATAAATGATCAAATACTGTGTGTGTGTGTGTGTGTGTGTGTGTGTGTGTGTGCGCGCTCATTACTTTTAGGGAGGAAAACACCATGTTTGACATTGAATGGCTGGGCAGGCGCATTGCTTTTAGGGCAAGCAATGGAAAATATGTTTCCACTAAGAAAAATGGACACCTTGCTGCTATTAGTGATTCTGTGGGTGAGTCCAAGAGATTAACTTAGTTTTTTGTCCTTCTGTATTAAATTTTACAAGTGAATCTGATAAATAACTAATTTTTTCACAGGGGAGGATGAGCAGTTTGTGCTAAAGTTGATTAATCGACCTATCCTGGTCCTGCGTGGAGAGAATGGCTTTGTGTGTCACCACAGGACCTCTAATGCACTGGACGCCAACCGCTCTGTCTATGACATCTTCTCATTGCTGTTCAATGATGGTGCATACCAAATAAAAAGTAGGTTTTTACTGTCTAGATGTGTCGGAGTGTGCATGGTCTCATTTTGAGCTACAGGCAAAAGAAGTAAAAAATGTTGTTTTAGGTCGAGTTTGAGGTTTTCATAAAAATAAGAACATTAAAGTGACTCGACCAAGTCTTGTGCAGCACTGCTCCTGACTAATAGATGATGTAAAAATAACAATATCTGATTTGAAAATGTGTTCATTGCGACTCTGTTTGCCAGGAGGGATCACAATTTTTGGTTATGGTTCCTATTCTTTCACTACATTATTTCATATGAATAGCTTTAATAAAAATAAGTGCGTCCAGATATTTGAATCATTTTCTTTCTCACAGGTGGAAATGGAAAGTTTTGGTATGTCTCCAGTAGTGGTTTGGTTTGCACAGATGGGGACAAGCCTGAGGATTTCTTATTTGAATTTCTGGTGCATGGACGTGTCGGTATCAAGGCTCAAAATGGCAAGTACCTGCGTGGAGACCAGGGAGGCACACTGATCGCTAATGGAGTCAATGTGGATAACTTTTCCCTGTGGGAACACTGAGGCTCATAGTATCACAGGCACAAAGATACAGAAAACAACAGAGTTTACATGCTGTCCCCTACTGACAATATTGTTTGTTTGTTAAAATAAATGGTTGTATGTTCCTCACACTTTATACATTTATCTCAACAATTGATTCACTAGTAAATACAAACTTACCATTATGTACTTCTTAAAATAACAGTTGCCTCTGTTTGGTTACTAAGGGTTGTAATACTGAAATAATAATTATTATCATTATTGTAAATAGTTAAACAGTGTATTCACTTAATATATGTATATTACAATGGTGTAATATTTAGCCAAGATATACTAATTAATAAAAAAAAACTACTGACAGCAACCCACAAAATAAAATGCTGTGTCATAAGGGAAATACAATAAACAAAAACACTAATGAGAAATGAAAAAAATATTTTACTAAACATTTTGTATCTACAAAGAATTACAGTGGTTACTTAAACACATTCATACAGATGAGATGACTTGTTCTGTAATCCTCATAAAACAAATCTTAAATTTTGATATTTATTTTTTTGTTATTTTAATCCATAAACTCACAAATGTGCAATCAGTTTGCAAATATTCAGCTGTGACTGAGTAAAAGTATGCAAATCTGTGATAAATCTCTGGAGGTGGTTTCACAGACAAGGCTTAACTAAAGCCAGGACTAGGCCTTAGTTAAATTAAGATGTTTAAGCATCTGTTTTAAACATGCCTTAGAAAAAGTACTGGTGTGTATTTTTAGACTAATCAATGGCACTGGCTTATTTTAAGATCTGTCAGTCTAAGTTATTTTCAGTTAAGGCAGCTCAAACCTGTGTCTTAGGTTAATGTTCCTGTGAGTTTACTTCATATATCTATTCAATGTGAATATACTGATTGGAATTTCATGCATTTTTTATATGTATTTCTTATTTATAATCATGTGATTTAAATTAATGACTGCAATCAATAAATGGGCCAGATTTAAAATGAATGTAACTTTGTAAAACTGTCTTGATTTCTGTCAGAAGGTTAAAGTTGTTAACACTGTAAACACTGCAAAAAAATCTGTACAATTTATATGAACTAACTGGCAAAAAAGTTGCCAATAAAGTCAGGTGAAAATGTTGGTAAATTCTAGCCTGGTAGAACCATCCTCTGCTATTTTGCTTCGCTTCATAGACAGAGTCTGGCTGGGCATAATTGACAATCGTTTTCCTTCTCGTGGGAGGGGCTTGTCTGAAGTTTAAAATCATTGGTCTAAACGTAAGCCAATCACATAACGTTTGGATATGATGTGCGTTATGCGCCAGCTCAGCCGCATCAAATTTCTGCTGTAAAACACACGCATGATGTGAAAACAAACCCATCGAGCGAAATACTGAAGTTAACATGGCTATGAACGACTTATGCAGATTATGTAAAGTAAATCGGGCCAGAGCTAGTTGAACACTATCCTTACGGTGTCTTTCCACTCACGTCTAAGTGGAGGAACGCCCCTCTCTCCTCTCAAACTCTTCCACCAGACGGCCATAACCATATGTAAATTAAATCTTCCTACCTTTTTTTCTGGTTAATCAGGAACGTCACCAAAGAATGTTTGCCCACGCGTCCTCCACCATTAACTGTGAACAATGAAATTCCCTTCCATGATTTCTCGAATGTTGTGCACGTCAAGCTGTGCTGCACACAGTTTCTTGCTGACGATCGATAATAGTTGATAAATTAAACTTTTCCCAAAACCTGTCGGGAGTAGGGCAACAACATAATCTCCATTCAAAATGTTTAACACTTTTCTTGTTCGGGATTAAGTTGGCAAGTGCCGGTTCTCCACAACAGAGCAAATATCTTTCTGTGCCTCCATGTCCACTACAAACTACAACCGTACATTCGGCGCTTAGCGTCTACGTCACGGCTCTCAGCCCGCCCTCTGTTCATTGATTCGCCGGTTGTTTTGAGACTTGAGGAAAACGGTTTGAATGGGAGGTATCTCAGACTGAGTACAGAAGCGTAATGAAATTTAGCGGAAGTACAAAGTCTGACGTAGTCAGGCTAGGTAAATTCTCCCAGATCTCCTAAACACAAAATAACACACAAGTTTTTAAACGTGGCAAATTAGCGCGGGAGCACAATTCCAAAAAAAAAGCCCTGATGGGAGTGACAATAGATGTGTTTGACATCGGCCGCAGCTGGATGTAACCAATCGGCGAGATTAGCCACGTGCAGGGGGAAAGAGCTGAAAACGCAGATGTGAAGTCGGACACGCTGTGGTTCATTTACGTCAGTCATGGCTGATCACGTGGCGTTTGCTTGCTTTATCGCAGACGAGCTGGAAGCGATAGAAATTCTATTATTCTTGCATGAAATTGCCCAGATAGCAAGGTAACATTCATCTCCATACTTTAACACAAATCAAATTGCGTTAAAGCAAATTAAATTTTTCTGTAATTTAGTGAGCACATTGTTGTATTTTGCATTAGTATTAATAATAGAAGACTCAGCAGTAACAACGAGCAGTATCTTAACCCTCTGGTGTCTAAGGCGTTTTTAGGGCCTCATACCACTGTGTTCAGCACAAACTGGGCTACAATATCATATAATCAACATGTATATACATGTTTGTATTTTTGAGAGAAGAATGTTTATGTGTGGTTTTTGAAAAAGCTAAATTTTTAAGTCACTGATATAACTCCACAAAACTCATTCTAAACATGCTTTCCCAAGACTTTTCAAAACAGGATCTAGTAGTCTAGAGTTTTTTCTTCAAAATGATGTGAAAATCATTCGGCCTACTCATTCACATAAAACAATATATTGATTTAAAATTTCTAAGACACTTTTGCTTGGGAAAGGCCGTATGCGTGGAGGCGGGAAAGCTCCTGAATAATCAGTGATTGACAGCTGAGAGACAAAAGAGTTGAATAATGAGCCACATAATGAGCCTTGTGGGGATGTTCAACAGGAATGTAACTTTATTTGTAGTAAAATATGATAAGGTTTACTTTTCAATATAATGTAAACACACACACACACATTATATATATATTCCACAAGTATAAGTTACCTTTTAAAAACCATAGTAGCCTAATCATGGTAAAGGTACTGTTTGGCCATCGAAAAATTAACACAGGGTTTGTGTTTGGTTGGCCAGCGAAAGGTTTACTTTTGTGCAGTAAAAAGCTCAAAAGGACAACTGCCTATCGTTGTCTGGACTCTTATTTGTGTTTTTGTAATCATTATAGTAACACAACAAGGGACACGGGTGATAGACTTATCAATGTTTGTTTACAGCCGCCGCCATTACCTCACGTGTTGATCATGAAAGCAGTGAGTGATCCTGTGTTTAATAAACTTGCTGTGCGGAGATATGCGCTTAGACGCAACTAAATAAGGATTGTACTGTTTGCAATCGCGTATTTTATAAGAATACCAAAAAGCGCATTGAGTTTCCTGACTGTGTTTGTGTATGTGCGTTCCCATGGCGTGATGTGTTTGACGGAAGAACAAAGAAAACACTCGCGTCTGGAGATACTGACACACATACGCAAGTAAATAAGGATTTAGATGTCATGTTTGATGCACTCGGATGAAACAACTCAGCATAACAAGGAATAGAGAGACTGGGTTGAGGATTGCGTATCCATTGACTGCAGGAGGCACGAGTCATGGATATGGATGTTTCTGCTCATTCACTTCAATGGCGCGAGGGTGTGGCGATCTCATTTCATTACAGATAATGAGGTAACAGGAGAAAGACAGTACCTCTCCTCCTTCTCATACAGTTTACACCGAATGACAATATCTGTTTTCGATCTCACTTACATCATTTAAAAGCAGACATTCCAAGCATTATGTAGACTTTATCTTTTGTTTCTATGACAAGTATTCGTTAAGTTACAGTTAATTTTTCTGACGTGTTTCTGAAAGGACTTCTCTGAGGGAGAGTGAACAAAATGTGCATCATGTTTATTTTCTTAATTTTGCGAAAAGCACAACATTCTGTTTTTATTGGGAGTGGACAGAAAAAAAATAGACAATTTAACGTTTTAAATGATGTATAAATCATATCTGTATGTCAAAAATCAGCAGAGTAATTTAAGTCTCTTTGCGGAGTTATTGAAAAATAAAGAGTTTGCGGCGCCCGTCGACCCCAGAGTGTTAATACTCCATACTTTATTATTCTCCTGTTTTCTTTCTCGCCACTTCTGGTTACTACCAACCCCTAGAGGGTGAAGCATATTTATCCAGCATAACATTATAAGCAGACACAACATTTTCCCCTTTTAAAAAAAAGAATATTACTCAGGGAAAGCACTGTTTAACGTAGCTTGGTCAATTCCAGAACAAGATCATAGTCAAAACAACTGGTTTAAGTGTAACTATTGAGTACCTATTTCACCAAAGTTAACCGGTGAACAGTACATTAAGGTTTCTTATTGCATAACCCAAGAAATGCATATTCCCTCATCCAACAAGTATGCACTCATGCATATATCAACACAAACATTCACCAAAGCAGTAAAACAGTATAGATACACAATTCAACATCAAGATGCAAAGGTGTGAAGTAATGAAGTACAAATACTTTGTCACCTTACTTAAGTAGATATTTTGGGTATCTATACTTTACTGGAGTAATTATTTTTCAGACGACTTTTTACTTCTACTCCTTACATTTTCACGCAATTATCTGTACTTTCTACTCCTTACATTTTAAAAATAGCCTCGTTACTTCTATTAATTTCGGCTTGTTTTCTTTTTTTTACATTCTGGCTTGTCATCGTTAAAAAAACCTATCTTGATAAATTGCATCATCCGGATGAATGCGATTGTGGTTGGATGAGAAGTATAAACGTACACCATTCCGACTCCCTATTGGTTTGTACACAATCCCCGCCCCCAGCTGACTGCAGATGATCAAAAGTTTGTTCGATAGCCCTGCAAAGATAAACATAAAAGAACCGCGAGAGCGATTAGAAAGCATGCGGAGCAGTTTGCTCTCGCGATGCTTTAATAACATCCGTCTGTATGTAGCACAATAAATGTGTTCAGTATTTGCACTACATACATTTGGAATTAATAGGAGAATAAAAGTGTTTATATAGCATATTAGACTATAATGTTAAAGTGCTGCAGTTTGAAGTGTTGACCAGTAGATGGCAGCAGCGCTGTGTCTGTCGTGAAACCGCACTCTCGCGAGGTCTCACGTGATTTGTGAAATGAGACCTTCTGTGAGTGATTTTCACGGTCACATGTGCGACTGCCATTGATGTTTGTGTTTATCTGTGTTACAGGTAAGCTGATGAAAGTTTATTCTAACGTTTTAATCGTTCTGTTAATTATATTGTCATATATTAAAGTAACTTTGAGAGAGAGAAATTAAATGCATCTAGTTTAATAATGGTTTTGCAATCCAAAGTTGGATGAGTTTAATGTGAGTTTATGTGAAAGTTAAACTATTCTATCATATTGCTATGCAGCAAGTGAATAGTATCTTCTTTGATTTTGATGTGTTTGAATATTTGATAAAATAGATTGGGTAACTGTGTATTTCATATAATGTGATTTTGTGAAATGAGACCTTCTGTGAGTGATTTTCACGGTCACATGTGCGACTGCCATTGATGATTGTGTTTATCTGTGTTACAGATTTAAAAGAAAATACAATAAATATGCATCCCCCACTGTGAATTCTCATTTATACATTGGAAAGTGTTACATGTACAGTAACAGAACGCGGCATTCTGTCTTCAAATGGAAAAGTACGAAATTATAACTCGCGCATTACTTTCAGGTCAGTTCACATTCACAAGCCTGTGTAAATGTATAGCTGGCTGCTGACACCAACCAGACATCTGTTGTTTTGTATATGCTAATAACTGCCCTAAATTTTTTATGCATTAACAAAACCTACTTAGCTGAATGCTTAAGTGTTAAATCAATCAAACACATAACCATACATACAAACTTTTGCTTTTGTTAATATACATCAGCTATTTCCTTAAACCTGACTTTTAATTTCCTTACAAGAAAGACGTAATTCTCCAAAATTGCTTGGATTTATACTGATATGTAAGATCAGCTTTGTCACATTAGATTAAGCTAAAGTCCATTAGCTACACAAGTTCAGATGCAGAAATATAGGCTATAATATAATTGCATATTTGTATAATTGTAGTTTGTGTTGCTGTCAAAATACAATTATAAATGATAACAATAGCATATTTCTATTCTCACACATACTACAGTTGTGTGTGATTTTGTTGTTTTTTAACTAAAGAGGGCACCACTGTAAAAGTTTTGCCAGCAGCGGCCCTGCTCTGAAGTTTGACTTTTTGCACCATTACAATATTTATAGGCAACAAGTCATCATATCTTCCTCTCTATAGAACACATGTTAATGCTCAGTAGTACACATATATGGTTCTTTAATGCAGTGGTTATCAAACCTCCCTTGTGTACAGTGGATTCCTTCGCGCCCCCCCCCAAAGAAAATGTATGACATAAAACATTATAAAACTTAAAGTTTGAATTAAACAAAACATATTAAATTATACAATGTATTGCTTTTGTTTAGTAGCCTTATTTTTCTGAGGTTTCATTACACAGAATTTATAATAAAGTAATGTATTTCATAAAATATTATAAAACTGGGGCCCCTGGCACCATCTCGCGACCCCCAGTTTGAGAACCACTGCTTTAATGTATTTGTTTGCATTGTATTGAAATGCGTTCGATTACCGTATGCGGTTCAAACAGATAGAGTGCAGATGTCCTGCAGTGTTTAGCTCCAGGTCTAATCAAGCAGACCTGAACAAACTAATAAAGGTCTAAAAAGTCACCTGAAACTACAGGTAGCCAAGGTTTTATAAGGGTTGGAGCTAAAATCTGCCGGACATCGGCACTCCATGACGGACGTTGCCTACCCCCGGCCCAAATGAATCCCAAATTTTTTAACATTAACATTTTAATATAACACTATAGTTATTATGGCCTTTAGAAAGTTTTTTTAGTGGAGATAGGGTAGTGCCCAAAAGGCCCCTGTGGTGCGGCCTAGGCTTTTTTCTCTAATGACATTTTTTTCC
The DNA here is from genome assembly GCF_030506205.2 of Paramisgurnus dabryanus. Lineage (NCBI taxonomy): Eukaryota > Metazoa > Chordata > Actinopteri > Cypriniformes > Cobitidae > Paramisgurnus > Paramisgurnus dabryanus. Next base: position 52,707,557 of record NC_133339.1, read on the forward strand.
TTACATTACTTTTACTTTTATACTTTAAGTAGTTTTGAAACCAGTACTTTTTCACTTTTACCTGAGTAAAAAGCTTAAGTTGATACTTCAACTTCTACAAAAGTCTTTTTAAACCCTAGTACCTATACTTCTACTTGAGTAATGAATATGAATACTTTTGACACCACTGTCAAGATGTAACATCTGAACATTAGTTGTTATGTTCTATAGTGATGAGTGAGCCAGTGTGTACAATTCACGTGACAAATTATTTTTGCCAGAGTGGCGGACGTCTAATTCTAGGCTGCCTTTGAGCTACTGGGTTGAAAACTGACTCTGGAACCTCTGTAGGTCCTGGAACCACTGTAGGTTCATTATCTGCGTTTCACACCTTCCCGTCATCGAGGATGTATGTGTCCTGACCTTTTTTAACACTGTACAAGACGAGCTGAATTTCGGCCTGCCCTTTTTCACAATGGTAGGTATCCTCACCCGCACTCTGTCCCCCAGATGTAAAGCAGAGAGATTAGCGGCACGTTTTATGTCAGTGTAGGTTTTGACATGAGACTGGCGCAAATGAAAGCAAGCTCGCACTGTAGCATCAGTACACACAGAGGGCTGGGTGGGAAGGATGTGTAATGTCATTCTCAGTTTGCGTCCAAGCAAGAGTTCACAGGGAGCAACACCAGTGTGTTGCACGGTAGTGCAGCAAAAAGTCCCTTACCGAAGTTTTCCAGGGCTTCCCTTTCAAGCATGCGGTTTGAACACAATCCTTCAGAACCCTGTTCATGCACTCCACAGCCCCATTTGCTTGTGGAAAGTATAGGGAAGTACGAACATGCTTGATTTTCTTTTTGCAAGGAACTCAGGGAAGGCAAGAGATGTGAAGTGCACACCATTATCAGTCACAATATCCACAGAGTTGCCAAACCGGCTGAATGTTGTGACCAGAAAGTCAATAACAGTGTCAGTAGTGACATTACTGGTAAACGCTATCTCTGGCCACTTACTGTAGTAGTCAATTAAAGTGAGTGCATACCTGCACTCCCAGGTTCCCAACTCGAATGGTCCACCAATGTCAAGTCCAACCTTTTCCCACGGTGCAGAAGGAAGTGGCTAGGTTGAAGGGGAGGTGTTTGTGTTTTGGCACTTTTATCGTGTGTTTGGCAAAGCTGGCAAAAAGAGATTATGGACGGGGCTGATTGTTCCATGACAGGCCACCAATACATTACATTAAATTTTACATTTTGTTATTCAGCAGACACTTTTTTCCAAAGTGACTTACAAGTGAGGTAAACAATAGAAGCAATTATAGCAACACAAGTACAGCAATACATAAGTGCACTGGAAATAGTCTCATCAAGTCCAACACAATATACATAGCCAAGTGTTTGTTAGTATTTTTTGTTGTTTTTTTAGATATGTAAAGATAAAGAGGAAGGTAAATAGAGAAAGAGATAAAGAGAAAGGTAACTAAAAGAAAGATAGTATGTCCGTTATTAGGAAGAGATGGGTTTTAAGGCGAGTTTTAAAGACCGCTACAGTGTCACCAGATCATGTCACGACCGGCAGATCATTCCACAGTTGTGGAACAGCTCCTGAGAAGGTACGCCCTAGTGTTTTTCCCTTTTTGAGATGGCACCACAAGCCGTCGCTCGGTGGCAGAGCGCAGGGATCAAGAGGGTACATAAGGCTCTATAAGTAAGCGAAGGTAAGGGGGTGTTGACCCAGTGGTGGTTTTAAAGGCCAGGATCAGAGCCTTAAATTTGATGCGAGCTGCCATAGGAAGCGAGTGTAACTTGACAAAGAGAGGAGTCACGTGCGCCCTCTTTGGCTCATTGAAGACCACTCTTGCCGCTGCATTCTGAATCATCTGTAGGGGTTTGGTTGTGCAGGCTGGAAGCCCTGCCAGTAGCGCATTGCAGTAGTCCAGCCTGGACAGGACAAGAGCTTGGACCAGGACCTGCGTAGCTTGCACATCTAGGAAAGTCTAATTTTCCTAATATTGTAGAGGATGAATCTACAGGAGCGAGCGGTGGTGGCAACATGCTCTGTGAAGCTAAGCTGATCATCAATGACCACTCCCAGGTTTTTGGCCATCCTGGAAGGCATGATGGTCGAGGAACCTAGCTGAATGGAAAGGTTGTGCTGAATCTTTGGTTCAGATGATATGACAAGCAATTCTGTCTTTAAGCTGGAGATGGTGATCCTTCATCCAGAGTGAGATGTCCCTCAGGCATGCCGAGAAGCGGGCAGAAACAATGGGATCATCAGGGTGGAACGACAAGTGGAGTTGAGTGTCATCTGCATAGCAGTGGTAGGAAAAGCCATGTTTTCGAATGACAGAGCCCAGGGATGTCATGTATATCAAAAAGAGCAGCAGTCCAAGCACAGAACCTTGAGGCACCCCGGTCAATCAATCAATCAATCAATCAATCAATTTATTTATATATAGCACACTTAAAAACAACCATGGTTGACCAAGGTTCTTCAAAGGTTAAAACAATAACAAATTACTACTCATACATTTACAACAATAAAACATACGTAATATACATTAAATGAAATAAAATTACCAGGAAATTAACAAGCCTAACTCGAAGAAAAAAACAAAAAAAGTAATGAGTTTTTAACAATGATTTAAAGGATTCCAGAGTTTGGCAAGTTCTGATATGGACTGGCAAATTGTTCCACAAGTTAGGGGCTCGATCACCTCTGGTTTTTAGTCTGCTTCTCGGTACAAGAGGGCAAGATTAGCGGATCTTAGTGCTCTAGCCGGGATATGAGTGTACAGAAGCTCTGTTAAATATAATGGAGCCAGGCTATTTAAACATTTAAAAGTCAGTAATAAAATTTTAAAATCAATCCTATAATGAACAGGGAGCCAGTGGAGGTGACGCAACACAGGTGTAATATGGTCCCTCTTCCTCGTTCCTGTCAAGAGACGAGCAGCCGCATTCTGGACTAACTGTAGATGCTGAATCGATGACTTATCTAATCCCACGTACAACGAGTTACAGTAGTCAAGGCGAGAGGTTATAAGGGCATTTATCACCCTTTCTGGATCTTTAGGATGGAGATATGCCTTTACCTTGGCTATAGTTCTCAACTGGAAAAAATATGATCTGACATTGGCGGATATTTGTTTATCAAACTTAAATGCACTAACGCATCTAATACAACACCAAGACTCCTCACAGTTGAACGACTGTTTGAAGCCAAGGGGCCAAGATAATTTAAATCAAGAGGTTTAGGGTTTCCAAATACTATAATCTCTGTCTTGTCTCCATTTAAATTTAGAAAGTTTAAATTCATCCATGTTTTCATACAATCAAACAGGGACTTTTTACGCTCAAGCGCAAATAAATTTGAAGGTCATCTGCATAACAGTGAAAGAATACCTTGTATCTTTCAAAAATGGAGGCCAGGGGCAGCATATACAAAGAAAATAAAATAGGGCCTAAGACGGAACCTTGAGGGACTCCGGAGATAAAATGGAGCCGTCTCAGATAAAAAATCACAGAGTTGGACAGAGAAGCTCCTGTCATTTAGATAAGATTGAAACCACCTCAGTGCAGTACCTTTGATTCCCAAACAACTCTCTAAACGTGCCAGGAGAATTGAGTGGTCCACAGTGTCAAAGGCTGCAGTAAGGTCTAAAAGCACTAATTCAGCAGAGGCTCCTGAATCAACAGTTAAAATCAAATCATTAAAAACTCTCAACAATGCAATTTCAGTACTATGATGGGATCTAAAGCCGGACTGGAACTTTTCATAAATATTATTACTTATTAAAAAAGTTTGCAGCTGCATAGAAACTACTTTTTTTAAATGGGCCTGGAATTAGAAAGAACAGCGGGATTAAGATTTTCCTTTTTTAGCAGCGGTTGCACAAAAGCATGTTTAAAAGCGGACGGAACCTGACCAGAGACAAGACAAGTATTTATCAATAAGAAAATACACGGTCCAACAGTATCAAAGACTTCTCTAATCAAACAAGAGGGGATGCTATCTGAGGGACAATTTGTAGGCCGTAGTTTATGCACCACCTCAGATAGTTATAGGATTGATATGGGCTCAAACTGATCTAGTACCGCAAGGCATACAGGAGGAGCAGAGGGATCAGGATCACAGGAAATGGTTACAGAAGATCGAAGAACAAAAATCTTCTCAACAAAAAATTCTAAAAACAAATTACAAAGATCCAGCGTAGGTGTAACAGGAAAGGATTTACGAGGATTTGTAATATTATTAAACATATTCAACAGAACTTGTGGCTTGTGACGGTTATTTGCAACCAGTTTAGAGAAATAATCAGATTTTGCCAATTTTACAGCACTTTGATAATCAGATAGGTATTGCTGTAAAATTTCATAAGACACTTTGAGTTTATCTTTTTTCCACCTTCTCTCAGCTTGCCGACATGCACACCTGATCGCTCAGGTAGTGTCATTTAACCAAGGCTCTGAAAACGGTTTGGTTCGTTTCATCTTCAAAGGAGCTACAGAGTCTAAAATATTTGTGCTGTTGAATTAAAAAGAGTTATGAGTCCATCAGCACCATTAGCATCACCTCCATCCAATTTATAAAGCACAGAGTCTTTAAAAACAGCAGAGAACTGTGCCGCAAACACACACAGAGCACGGTTTGACAACCGTGACAGTTACAAGGCGTAAAGAGCTGCTTCACCTTTAGCCTGTGTAAGGGTCCAAATATGACCCCATCCATCCGTTTGGCCCAACGGCGGAATCCAAACGAGGATTATAGCGCGTTCTGTCTTTTCCGGCGCTTGCAGATGACGTTTTGGCATTATGCAATTTTGTATTATTTTCTGACTCCAAGATAATGTTAATATAAATCGGATTGAGAATTACTTTTAACAGTTACAGAATTTGAGTGGATGTTTGGTCATTCTTGTTTAGCCCTACTTGTTATTGCATCCGTTCATTCGGCTACTCATGTCGCTTTGGACTCACGCACCGGCCGTTTATTAATATTTAATAATCATGCGGGCCCACGATCACAACCGAATCAGGCTTGGTCGCTGCTAGAGGTTTGACCATATGTTCAGAAGGCCGCTCTTACACGTGCTCATCTCTGAACATACTTTATTTAGTCCCCATAGAGGTGCAACTTAATTATTACAATATTTATTTCTAAACAGAGGCTCACGACCACTATCATAAAATAAACTGACCGTCTTCTCCAATGATAGCTTTGTATAATCGTGTCATAATTTAATATGCAACTTAGATAGATTAATATTGAAATAACCAGAGGCTGAGGCTCATCTGATTTAGAGTGGTCAGACAACATTTATTTGTTACTCTAAACAGGAAATTAGCCTCCACGCATCTAATTTAACTTAAACTAACGCCAAGTGCTAGTCGGATCTCCAAAATCCTCCGCTGATGTACTACTATGCCATCTAGTCTGGGATTTTGGTCCGTAATACTAGCCTGATTTTCAGACATTGCGGTAACAAGGATACATCGTAATTTACTAATCATGTCAATAACTTTCGTAGCAACACAGAATAATCCAAACACAATTTATTAACCAGGTAGGTAAAACATAATTCAGAAGCCAATTTACATTCCAATTCAAATACGAAATAAACAAAACCGTTGCATACCTGGTAAGGAGATGAGGATCTGGTTACAGATTCCTCAAAGTAAAATAAAAATACATGATGCTGTGCCAGGACAGCATCATGGGGGTGCATTTCTCGATATTGAAAGTCCCGCCTAAATCTTCTACACATCTCCTTAAATAACCAGAGAACAAAGCATATAGGAATTTGGTACTGATTGGTTGTTGGTAAAACTAAGGGCTGTCCTTAATCTGTATACAGTGGGTGATTGGTTTATGTTTAGAAAGGGAGGTGTCTATCAACATTGAATGAAGTTTCACATATACTTTAACATTGAATTCTGTTGTTATATGAGTGAGACCTGTAACCACTTGCAATGAGACATTCCAATAGAAAACAAATAAGATACAGATTTTAGATTCTTTGTGCATGTAGCATTTCATATACAGTTTGCTTTTAGAGAAAAGAATACAAATGTATGACACCGTAAAGGTGTGTCTTTGAAACCCAAATGTGTCTCAGTGGGAAGTCCACTGTGAATCGTGGAGAGTGGCTTTTCCCGCGCACTCACTTTGCCCCCATGCAGTGTCCTTTGGGGAGGTGCTATCTTATTTAGGAAATTGTCTTACACCTGGTTAGTAATTAAAGTTATGCTTTAAACAAATGCAAATATTGCATTTATTTAGAATTTTTTATGCTACCCCACAGATTTATTATATATGATGACTTTGTACCTGTGGATATGATGAGATGAGATCCGTTTTTATGTTATGCTTAAATTGCAAAACACTCACGGCGCTGTTCTAGTGCTGAAATGGCACGTTTGTAAATTATTTATTTCCTGTTTGTTACAAATAAACTATTTTTAAAGTATAAACCTTTTCTTGCATATTTGTAAATTATTCTTGGAAAAACACTGATCATCTGCTCTTTACCGCTCTCGTAGACTTATGTGCACTACGGCTAATAAATCTCGGATCAAGAGCCCGCGCTATTTACCGGGTCAGAGAGTGTGGTTATCCACTGTCAATTTACCTCTCCAGTCTGAGTCTCGTAAATTGGCTCCACGTATTATCGGACCTTTCCCCATCACTAAGATCATTAATCCTGTCGCTGTCAGACTCCGTCTTCCGTCCAATCTTCGACGGGTCCATCCTGTTTTTCGTGTGTCCTGCATTAAGTTCGCAGGATTTTGGACATGTGTCGTCGGGGACGTGGGCATCAGTACTTGGTTGATTGGGAGGGTTATGGAGAGGAGTTGGGTTTCCCCCTGAGACGTCTTGGACCCTTCGCTCATTGATAATTTCCTTCGATCTCGCCGGGCTTCCCCCTTGGTACATCTGCATCATTTGTGAACACACACACATTATGATGTCCTACTTATTAAGTCTTTGGACTACCGGCCATCATGATCTGATTGCACTTAAAGCTAGTTCAGCTAGTTTATAAATGCCTTATAAAAATAGTTTTTCACTGGTGCCAAATAATACAGTAATATTATCCTTAATAATACAGTAGAGCAATTCCATATAATTATAATATATAATTACAACTAATTAAGCATATGAACAACATATGGTATAAATTAACTTCTGTCCCTCCTAGTCCTCCCCACTGGCACTCTATATGTATGGCCTAATGGGAAAACATCAATGTCATTGTATAGTGGATGTGGAGAACAGTTAGCCTTTAAAACATGCTTTTCGAGTTTAATTAATAATCTTATTTTGTCTGAAGGAGGCTCTCTAATACATAACTATTAAGCTTTTTTACTTTTTGGCACTAGTTGCCTCAGACAAAAGTTCCCATATCAGAAAGTATGTGTCATAGATCAATCTGAGGCCTCCAATGGATTAGTCACGCTCAGACCGTTTCTTTGTCATAGTAACTAGAACTTCTCTTCTAGTAGATACTAGAAGATAGTATGCAAATCTAAGACACTTTTGTTGCTATTTCTTTCTGTGTATTTTTTAATCTGTAAGACACTTTGGATGAATGTACATGCTAAATTAATAAATGTTATATGTGATGTAATGTGTGTTGCTTTGAAGAAAGCGATGAAGAAAGTGAATCCATTTGCAAAAGGTTTTTATTAGAAATAATCCCAAAAGGGCCAGCAAACATATCCAGTAAGGGAGATCCAAAATCGTAATCCAAACAACGGGCACAATATCAGGGCAGACAGAGTTCAATCAAAAATCCAAAAACAGGCACGGGTCAAAACAGAAACAGATGCAGATAACAGGCTAACAGGTATGTATGGCTAAGTATTAATCAGCCGGGAACAGGTGTACAGGAAGTGACTGATATACAAAAACAAACAGGAAGTGTGAAGCGTGACATGGCATGATGTTTTCAAAATAAAAGCCAGAACAGAACAGGATGTCAAAATAAAAGTCCAAAATACAAAACTACACAGAAAACAAGCAAACAAAGAACAAAACCATTACAGATGACTGGAAAAAAGAAGAATGGCAATAAGACACATGCTTTGATTGGAATTTAAAAAAGTGCTTTCTTGTTTTCACCTTTAATTTTTTCCATCTGATCCTTTTTAAGGAAAAGTAAAAGTGACATAATGACCAATGTATGGTAACCCATGCTTGAAATGTGACCTCTGTATTTAACATATCAAGTAAGTAGTGAACACACACTGCACGTTGTGTACAGATACACACCCAGAGAAGTACTGCAGTGCCCGGGAAACACTAGAAGACAGGTGGCTGGCTCAGCCGTAAGACTCGAACCAGCAAAACTCTCAGGTTATAAGGCCAACTCTAAGACCATGACTGCCCATTATCTTATAATGTAAATATTATGTTATATTTAAGAAGTTTAACTTTTATTGGTAACTGTTAACAGCCTTTTATCAACAATTCATTGTTTTACATATTGATACAAAGTAAATGCGTAAGTGCAAGTTGTTTTTAAATTAAGGCAGCTTTAACATGTATTTTAGTCTGATAATTTTAAGCCCTGTCCAAGAAACTGCCCCATGATGTATATTACACACTCAGATGGGTCTTAAAAAAGATTATAAGAGGTAGTGTTTAAAAAAATGTAACGGGTTGGTAATGGTTTAGTGTTGAAGTTAATTAAAGAATGAAGTTATAAATGAATAATAATGATGAACACAATCACTGAAGAAAGATAAAAACAAGAAGTCATTCTAACAGTGAATAGGTTTACCTTTAGCTGAGCACTTGACCCTTATTTTAAGCAAAAATGTTATTGTTTGCTTGTCAATGCATTGTGATAGTTTGTAGGAAGAATACAAAAAATTCTGTGGTAATTTTTAACACCTTGGGTGTGGATCTAAGCAGTTTTGATTCAACTCTGGAGCTTTTGCTGTGTAGGTTTGCAGAAATTATAAATAGTTTCAACTACCCTAACCTAAAGGACTGAGTGGCAAGGTACAGAAAATAACAGGACAAAGAGTACAGGGGCGTAACTATCGGTAAGCAGGGTAAGCGCCCGACTGGAAGATTTTGATTGACAGGGTTATGACCTATCGCATATTCAACACTATCCGCTGTTCCCGGGTTTTCTCACGGGTTTTCAATGCTTGTCAACGTGCAAACTGTGTGGTTACATCGCCCAATGAAATCACCACTAGTGATAGAGCCCAACCAATCAGAGTCCAACCAATCAGAGCCAAGAGTTTCTGTGCACGTTTGAAATCGGCTGGTTTGTATCTTTTGGTTTCTCAACACAAACAAGAAACAATAACGCTTTAAAAACTCAAACACTACACCAGACACCTGAAGCAAAGCACAAAAGTGCAGCAGTTAGTAAACAAATGATTTTAGTATGGATCGATCTTTCTGCGTATGTAATAATTGAGCTGTGTTTTTGTAAATACGCAATGATTTTAAACAGTATCTCCGCTATCGCGCCTGTCAGGATCATGAAGCGCACCACCCGCAAAATGGAAAACAATGGGACAAAATAAGGTGATGATTTTAGAGTTTCAAATGGCCAGTATTTTGTTATTCTTGAAACCATAGACTTGGTGTCGTTTTAAAGTTTTTTTCAAGCTCTTTCTATCTGAACAACTAGTTTTAGCATTTAACCATGTTTAAGATTTTTGTCACATACCTACATCATGCCATCCAGAACTGAAGCCCTGGAAAATGCTGCTATAAATTATAATGTGGTTATAATGTAACGCTATAGCCTATAATGTGAGTGAGCATCTTTTTTATGTATTTAGACCTAGAAGTATGTGTGTGTAGTGCTGTCAAGAGCAGTGCTTTTTCATATATTTTGGTGAGCTGTCACCAGTGTTTTGTTTTTGTTGTGGTGCGTGTAGTCTATTTCTGATTTTGTCAGTCATCTAATATCTTATGCTGTGTCTCTATGATCCTATCCTGTCCTATTCATTGTAGCCTGCTTTCGGACATTGCGTCGTCACATGCTGTAGTAGAGGGCCCGCCTTGATAATCCTGCTTAGGGGCACGGTGTTGGCTCGTTACGCTACTGAAAGAGTACACTTCTATTAGTCATCATAATGACTGTATGTATGTAAGTATAAACAGGGTTGGGAGAACTACTTCAACATAATTTCCAATACACTTACAAATAACCATAAAGAAATGCAGTAACCTAAGCCTAGTATCACAACATGAAAGTAATCAAGACTGATTACCTTTAGACTATTTCAATGTCAAATATGTAAATAAAGTTAATAGAAAAGCATCAGAAGAGTCTTTAAACTCCATGCAGATATGAAAGAGATACAGTAGGCTACTCAATACAAGGGGCTGCAGGAAAAAATGAAAATATTTATTGTTGATTATGCCCTCGATAATCATGATAATTAATGTTGATTAATAAACTACATTAAAATGCTTAATTGCATTTTTATAGGAAATTAATTTTATAGGCTAAAACGATTTGAATGGGATTTGCTTGCTTACTAATTCAAGACATCACACTGACTTTCTGAGTGACATGAAAGCAAAAGGTTTTTCAAACTAAGACAAAATTGTACAGAAATTGACTACACTGCACAAAAAAACTCCCTTTATAATGAATGACGTGGGAATTACTTGGCCCGTCTGACCTGTGGATTATAATCAGTACAATCAATGTACAGTGGAAAACACAGCAAAGTTGTATTGGGAGCAATTAAGGGGTAGTTTCCCAGACAGTGATTAGATTAGTCCTAGACTAAAATAAATGTAAGAGCTGTCCAAACTGAAAACAACTTGCACTGAAATATCTAAAATACATCAGTACCCTTTGTTTTGGCTTAAAATGCACAGAAGTAATGTTTTTAGTAAGGCATGTTTGTTTAAACTAGTTATTTTTCCTAATTAGGCTTAATCCTGGTTTAAGATAATCCCTGTCAGGGAAAACACCCCTTAATGTTTGTCATTTAGTGCTTTGCATTCATATTCTTAACTTTGGACATAGATTTAGTAATATATATGTGTACTAAAATGATAAGATCACTAATGCATAATGTATGCTTTTATGATAATGTGTTTGTACAACACTTTTTTCAATGAAAAGTTGTGTAAAAGTGCTTAATAAATAAATAAATTAAAATTAAATGAAATGAAATGCATTGTCGGTAAGCCATGCTTTCAATAAAACTGGATTTAAAAACAATAACTCGTTTTAGTCATTTCTGCATTGCATGTCGTTACCACTAATGAGCACTAGATGGCAGGTGACTTCTTCGCCACAATTATTTGTTGTATTTTAAGGTGACCGGATTTTATGAATGTAAATCAGGGACATTTCCTAGTTCAATGGTCAAAATATCATTAATTTGTTGTCATCTATGAATCAAAAAAATGGGGACAAAATGTTTTTTGAAAGTTGTCTTCTTTTTATTGTTGTGGGTTCCCTGCAAAAATTACTGATTTACTTACTTTTTACTTAATAGTATTTTTGTCTTGTTTTCAGTACGAAATCAAAAAATTCTTAAATCAAGATGTATTTCCTTGATAAGCAAAATCTAGCTTTAAGACAAAAAATACTAAATTGGAGTAAATTTGTGCTTAATACATGCAAAAAAAAAAAAACTGCCAATGGGAAAACGGGGACGTCTGGTCACCTTATTGTATTTTAAAGGAAGAATTTGCATGCAATGACCTTACTATAGCCAACTTATTAAATGACGAAAATCAGGAAGTCAAATGCCGTTTGAGATTTATTAAGAATAGTGTGTTATATAATACGATATAGAAAATGTAGATCATTATTTTCACACTCCATCACAGTATTCTAGTTATTACTAATACAAGCAACTTTATATGGTTTTCTCTGCATATGCTTGTCTTTCACAAATTATTCACCTAGTATTTATTCCCAAGATTGACCGAAGCTGATTTAGATGACCAAATTATGAACAATGACCCACCCTGAGGCTGTGAGAGAGTGTCTAATGAGAGAATGCATACTTTAACCCTTATACTGTTTGTACACAATGATGACGTGGCAGCGTATGCGCACGCATTTAGGCAACGGAAGTATGGCAAGAATCAGCAGTGAAGTAACACAGACAGACAAAGTTATTTTAATAAATTGACTTTATCAACTTTTTCAACACAGCTATCAGATCCGTGTACTATAGTGGAGTGGATAGAAGATGTTAGCAGATGGCCAAATATAAAGTGGCCAGATACATATATTTGTATATTAGTATATTATATTAGTGCAACCAATTGCAACAACCAGACATTTTGATGCTGGGAAACAGTTTTAATAAACTTTCGGAGTTGCTAACACGTTAGAACCAATGGGGAATAACACCACTTCTGTTGCCAAAATGCGCGCAAGCTATTTGATCACATGTTTTTAAAAGGGTCTATAGGACTTAATATACTCAAGAAGACCAAGCGATCCTAATGGGACTTCATGTAAAGCAATGTACTCCAGACCGCACAGCTGGACATACAGGTACTTTTTAAAAAGCTTATTATTCTTCTTAACTTAAACATGCATGCTTCTTATTTCTGCAATTGCCTGTTTTATTATTAGTAAACAGTTTTGTTTTAAATTGTTTAAATATTTTATCCTTTTTCAGATTATATTTATAAGATTTGCATTATCTACATGTCATGTCTGTGTTTATTTCCATTGCAAACAGTAGAACTGTCGCAAATAAATATATCTATCACTTTGCACCTGCACTTAATGTAGACATTTTTGTTTAAGAGGCGTTTTCACTTGTTACCCTGACTGATACAGCAACCATCACACCAAACATTCCAAAACCTGTTTCTGTCTAATGAAACAATCAATTTGAGCAACCAGTGTCTAATGGAATACTATAGCTAAAAGTGTGTCATGGCTTTGGTCTGATCGGTTGTTTCTGTTTATTTGTTTGTACGCTGAGTGTTTTGTCTTTGGTTTGTTTTAACAGGTGGCCATGCACATGTCACAAGGTGACGATCTTTTTGGGCGGAACCAAAAGTTGGGAAAGTTTGGTTCCGCCCGGATGTTTCCGCCCAGACCGGGAAGAGGAGACACCGGACATCCGGTAGCGTCGCGAGGGCTGTAATCAGCAAATCAAGCACAGCTGTGCGTTGTTGATTGGAAGACCGGAGCATACAGAGGAGTATTTAAGAGCAGTTTAAATCACAGTTTGGGTGCTTAGTGTGAGTTGAGGTGCGGAGTTGTGCTCGTCCGGTATGCATTGGTGGCTGTCTATGTTCTCTCTCTCTCTTTCGTAGTCTGCAGTGGAAATGCTGGAGTGATAGGAAACCCTACGGGTGGAAGAAAGATCGGTCTAAGAGACACTTTTAGAGGAACAAAGGAGTAAGGAAACGTATCGTGTTTTGCAACGTAAACAAAGGCGGACCGCTGTGAGTATTAACTCCTGTATTAAAACGAAGTGGAAGACTAACCTGTGAACTTACTGAATACCTCCAGGAGAAGGAGGGCGGCCCTACCCCTGAACCCGCGTGGTAGGTGAGCCGATGGGACTTTCCATTTAAGCAGCCACAGCAGCGGAATAAATATTCAGGCCGTATTATCATCGCCCCCATCCAACCCAAGCGAAGTGGAGGACGACGGGGGTCTCTTTGTGTACACCTGTAGTGTGGTGGGTGAGTCCGTGTATCTTGAAAACCTTTCACGTTGAAGTGGTGCTGTGTATTTGCTGTGGGTTGCTGTGCAAGTGCTGTGTGTCTTGTCAGACGTAACCCCGCATCATCCATTTCGTCAAGGAAGAGACGTAGAGGCTAACGGTCTGAGAAGGAACTATCTATCATACGCTGTGTGCGGTTTCGAGTGTAAAGTGATGGCGTGGGCCTCTGGAAGTCGCCCCCGTCTGTATATCGGCAGATTTTGGAGAACGGCAGTGAAGATTCGGAAGTTGGCAGTGTGTGTGAGTACAAATACGGGCCATTTGCATTGATACCTTACCTGTGTATATTCCCTTGTTGCAGAGTTAGAGGCGAAGGAGCTCCACCGCCCCGTGGTCTCTACAAAGGAACGCCCCTGTCCGGTGTTCGATCGCCCTACAGGTAGCGAGGATAGGGCAGCGCTCGACCCGGTGAGACGGTGGGACATTTCGCCCCTCTGCCGACCAGCGAATTCGCCGAGCGGGTCTTGCCCCCGGCGCCATCTAGAAAATTACTGTCCGTCCAACATCCTGTGTATGCCAACCGTCGTAAGTCCGCCACCTCGCACATTGTCGATCCATCCCTGTCGATAGAGAAAACGAGAATAAGAGTGAGCATCAGGAGAACGAGCTGTGGAAAAATTGCACTTACCAAGAGCTGTAAACAGCGGAGAGGTGAGAAACAGTCAAGTCCAAAAATAACTGTGTCTTTGTGTCTCAGCTGCTGCCTGTGGAGAAAAGAGAACGAGAGTGAGCACCAGGAAACCGAGCCGTGGAAAAATTGCACTTACCAAGAGCTGTAAACAGCGGAGAGGTGAGAAACAGTATTCTTCCATCTTAGAAATATCTCAAAAATACGCCATATACTGTCTACATCTGACGCAGAGAAGCTTATTCATGCTTTTATGACCTCTAGAATAGACTATTGTAACTCGCTACTCGGGGGATGCCATTCAAATCAGGTCAACAAGCTTCAGCTAGTTCAAAACGCTTCTGCAAGGGTACTTACTCGATCTAAGAAGTATGACCACATAAGCCCAATTCTGGCATCTTTACACTGGCTACCAGTTAAATATCGCATCCAATTTAAAATATCACTAATCACCTACAAAGCTTTAAATGGCTTAGCACCCTCATATCTTAGAGAATTACTATCAGAATACAATCCATCACGCACACTATGGTCGCAAAATTCTGGCCTATTGATTATCCCTAGACTATCAAAAGTGTCTAAAAGTGGAAGATCCTTTTCCTACTTAGCCCCTAAGCTCTGGAATGATTTACCAACCGTTGTCCGAGAATCAGACACAGTCGATCATTTTAAATCTAGACTTAAAACTTTTCTCTTCAACAAAGCATTCGCATAATTTGTCTAGTAAAGGTTCTTAACTCGCAATAGTTATTTTCACGGAACAAAGCACTCACGGTCATAACACAGACCAACCAAATAAATAAATAAAAACCTTTTCTGCATGAACACTTAAAATGAATTGCATTAAATAATTTGCCACCGTTTGCCACTGAACCTGCATTAACGACGACAGTGGGGCTTCCGGCCTTAGTCAAACGGGTTGGTATGTATGGTCGGGTTGCGTTTTTCGCGCTTTCGTGTGTCTTGTGAATAGTATGCCATACAGACCCGTTTGCCACTGAACCTGCATTAACGACGACAGTGGGGCTTCCGGCCTTAGTCAAACGGGTTAGCACGTATGGTCGGGTTGCGATGTTTTTGGCGTTTTCTCCTGGTCCTGTAAATGGTATACAATATAGACCCGTTTGCCACTGAACCTGCATTAACGACGACAGTGGGGCTTTAGGCCTTAGTCAAACGGGTCGTCAGGTTTCATTTTCTCTTAAAGATCGGAAGGTGACCCTTATTTACCATATATACCCTCGCATTGGGTCCCGAATTTGCTAAATCCTCAACTGTGGATAACATAATTATGCCGCAATAGTTAGTCTGTCTGGAACTAAGCTGAGTTAAACCACATCACTGTGTGACACTTCAATACATATGAACGGCCGCTACGCTAATACGATTTTGTTTTTCTCTCCCTGTCTCGTCCTCGACCCGAGGACAACGAGACAAACAGACCCAGTCCCGGTAGATGTGAAAGTCGGCACACCTCTGATCTACTGGCCGTCCTTCAACGTTATGCCCAGCTGATGCCTGACCAACGATCACCGGCAGAACCGCTTAATCTCCGCTAAATCTCCTTATCCGTTCTCCCAAGGGTTTTTCCCTCCTAGGACTTATTTTTCCTCGGATAAAAGCCCGGGGGGGGGTTTTCTCCTAGGGGGTTTTTCACCCCAGGGAGGAAGCCTTTTTGGGCTTTACCTAGCTTCCTCTTCTATACGTTGCTTTAGTAATACGTGCACTTATAATATTGAGTCATAGCCGCAGCAAATTTAACTGCTCATGCTATCATGTATTTTGTTGTGCTATCTGTCGTTTTTCTGTGCTTTTCACTGCTTCTATTTATGTAAAGCTGCTTTGAAACAATTGACTTTTGTAAAAAGCGCTATATAAATTAAATTAAATTGAATTGAAGTCCAAAATAACCGTGTCTTTGTGTCTCAGCTGCTGCCTGTGGAGAAAAAGAGAACGAGAGTGAGCATCGGGAAAACGAGCCGTGAGAACATTATACTTACCGAGAGCTGTGAACAGCGGAGAGGTGAGAATCATCCAAGTCCAAAGTAACCGTGTCTTTGTGTCCCAGCTGCTGCCTGTGGAGAAAAAGAGAACAAGAGTGAACATTAGGAGAACGAACTGTGGGAAATTGCACGTACCACGAGCTGTAAACAGCGACGAGGTGAGAAGCTATCCGAGTCCAGATAACTGTGTCTTTGCGTCCCAGCCGCTGCCTGTGGAAAGAGGAAGGAAGGAGAGTGAGCTGAACATAAAGAATTGTATGAGCCCGAGCAGTGAAGCCTCTGCAGAGTGAAACACAGGTACGCAGGTGGAGAGAGTCAACCCCTAAATACTCACACTATTTTACCTTTGCCTCCAGGAAGGAAGAGGAGGGCGCCACGGATAGCGGGGACAGGCAGGAGCCTGTTTTCCACGTTCCCCCCCTTGGTCTCCAGCCCCCTGGACCCCCATTGCCCCTTTTCCCTTCCTGTCACCTCCCTGTGTCGTGACCTGTCTGGAAGGCAGAGTAGGAGCCTAGTTTTAATTGTCCCTCCCCCATTCCCCAAGTTATTTTAACTATTTAAATAAAGATTGTTTTATTACCACTCTAGATCCAGGGTTCCCGCGGGGTCTTAAAAAGCCTTAAAAGCATTGAATTTATGAATTTGGAAATAATACCTTAAAAAGACTTTAAAAAGTCTTAAATTTTGATGTCTTGGTCTTAAAAATTGTGCTGTATGTAACTTCTCCATATTGTATTTTTCCTTAAAAGTTTCTTTGTCAACCACATTTTGATTAAATCAGGGATGCAAACACATCGCTTTTCGGCGCCTGCGGCTTTTCATTATTAATGGCATTTTGGTTGCGCGAGCACATCGTGTCTCTCCCGATGAGTCTGCTGTTTCTCGATGAATTGGGTGCGACATGAAGCGAGTTCAGCGTCACATGTTTCTGAACTTGAGCAGAGTTGTATGCATAGAGGTTTTCACGGAGGACCGGGTTCGATTAACATTATGTGTAAAACCCGAGGCGATCGGAAAACGGCCGTGATCAGAGTCAGTCAGCTCTAAAGTTCACGTGCAGTTTCAAGCTGCGTGCCTCCGTTTCTATTGCGATAACAACTGGCTTGGTTTGAAAGTCACGACCACGTGCTGCAGTTTCTTTCTCCGTCCCTTTGTTTAATAATATTATTATTAATGAACCATCTTTTTATATCTAAAAAGTTTGCTCAAAGATCACAGAGATAGTAGCAAAAAAGAAATGTGAATGTCAAGCCCATTGCACGAGCAAAGCTCAAGCTGACTCTAGATTTAAAAAAGGCAAAGCTATAATATAAAGTCACCAAACACTGGGACAGCAAGTAGACTTTTGAATCTAAAATAATAAGTGGATAAAGCTCTTTTAATCTGCAAGAGAGGAATTAAAAGAGGCACTTTTACTGCTTCTGCTCTATCTAAAAAGGAAAGAAAACTACATAAACCATAACACACCAATTACATTTATAATCTCTAGACCTGCACTTTCTATCATTAATATACTATACATATTATTGCAGGGGTTCTCAAAGTCCGGACTCCGGTCCGGATCCGGACCCGACGGCAACTTGATCCGGACCCGCGTCCACTTCATATAACAAGTGCATTAATTTCTATGTGATTGATTAAATGTGTGCATGTGCTATTTTACAAATGCATATTAAACTTGTAAACCATTCGTTTAGTTTTTTTTTCTTTTTAGATTTAAGAGTATTCCCGGTCCGAAAATAAAACAAGTTATTAAAAAATTTCCTGTGTGACGCTGTAGCCATCACACCCAGATATTATGCACAGCTACTTCATGTACTACTGCTTTTGATCAGTAAGTCCTTATCAATCTGAAATCAATGTTGGTTTGAGTCGTTTAAAACATGCATTTAAAAAAGCAACACTCGTCAAACATAATTTTATACATAGTCTTTATTATCACGAAATACCTGAAAAGGTTTGAAGAACAGCAATATAAATATATCCTTAAGACATTTCCTGGAGCTCCGTGTGTCTGGTTCTTCGTCTGCAGCACATATTAAGTTTCTGCCCAAGAGCGCCCCCTGGGTTTTGGATGTAGCCGCATTTCACCTTTATTCATTGAGAAGCATAGCACGCATCATCAGCCAATTTATAGGTGCACCCCTAATTTTGGTCAGTGTCTCTGCCTACCAACCACACTTTTTTTTGCCATGGTTTATGCATCAGATGGAGAACAAACTGTGCCATTTCTCTAATTAGGTTGCTCTGTATTTTGCACCTGGTTACTTTTGTCATATTTCTTGTGTTAATTAAAAAAAAAAAATTTACTTTAAATGCAAAATACACTTATATTTTTCCCAAACTATTTGTGTTGATTTGTTATATAAAGAAATGATTTACATAAAGTTTTTCCGGACCTATGAAAATTATGGGAATTCAGATTTGGACCTTTGAATGTAAACTTTGAGAACCCCTGTATTATTGTATTCAAAAGAGTTTGATAAAAGGGGCCATCTACACAAGTATTGCTTGATATGTCAGTGCAAAAACAGTAAAGTGTTTTGTGATGCTTTGACAAACATTGTCAGCTTTGTTCATTTATGATTGGGTTTATTAAATATAATGTGAAATTAATATAAATGAATGCAGCCAGATGGAAGGCCCTGGTTACGTTGCAGGAGGTGGCCAGGAAGAAGGAGTAAAGCAAGAAGAAGTGCTAGATAGTTCAATAAGAGTTTTGGTTTAACATAAAAAATGAAATTGAATATTCCAAATTAATGTCAGCATCTTATGATTTTCGAATTTCATTTTACTCTATATACCTAGTTTGGTAGGGATGGCAGGGGTCGGTGGCAATGTAGCCTAAGTATCTGGATATTTGCCTGGGTGCGAGGGCTTAGATTACCTTTCTCTTTTTGAACATACATGTGTTTGCATCTCTGTTTGTTTAATAACGTAGTATAAATAAAATGTGGCGGATCCAATAATTGAGAACCCAACACAGTCCCGGGTCACAGTACAAAGTATTGCGAACACGTGATGCCTTCAGTAAATGAAGATCACCACAACCATAGACTGCAACACAGCAACAGGCAAAGGAGAAGTGGGAAAAATCAAAGAAATTCCTTAACAACTTAACATTGTTTGGCAAACTGTCTTGTGGCCTACTGAAATTTTTTTTTCACACCTGCTTGGCTTATCATCTTTTTACCCATTTCACATCGGAAAAATAAATGAACACAAGTTCAAGGATTTTAGTTTTTCTTTGCTGGTAGGAACGTGAAATGGGTATTAATTTTTTATATAAATGGTCTTAAAAAGGTCTTAAAAAGACTTGACTTTAACTTGAAGAAACCTGTAGGAACCCTGTAGATCTGGCCAGTGGGTATTGGCAGGTGCAGGTGGCCGAGGCAGATCGGGAGAAGACCGCCTTTACGACCCCGTTCAGACTATTTGAATGGGAACGGATGCCCTTCGGGCTTTGTAACTCTCCGGCCACGTTCCAACGTCTGATGCAGCGCTGCCTTGGAGGTCAGTTGATGGAGTCAGTTTTAGTATATTTGGATGATGTAATTGTGTACTCCCCAGATTTCGATTCCCACCTTCGGCACCTCGAAGAGGTTTTCCAGGCCATGGAGAAATATGGGCTGAAACTACAACCCGATAAATGCCATCTGCTGCGGCGAGAAGTCCATTTCCTGGGCCACGTGGTCAGTGCCGCGGGGGTGGCCGTAGATCCCGGAAAGGTCTCTGCAGTAAAAGACTGGAATGCACCCAAGACCGTGAGGCAAGTACGATCCTTTTTGGGGTTCGTGGGATACTACAGACGATTTATAAAAGATTTCTCAAAGATTGCTAAACCTCTTAACCAGTTACTGGTTGGCACAGGGCGAAGCCGGGGACGTGGGTCACCCTCCATCAACTGGGATGATCCTTGTGAGGCGGCGTTTCAGAGGCCAAAGCAGGAACTGTTACAGGCCCCCATTTTGGCATATGCAGACTTCACTAAACCATTTGTTTTGTACACAGACGCAAGCAACCTGGGGCTGGGGGCAGTATTGGCCCAGCGACAGGAAAGAGCGGAGCGAGTGATCGCCTATGCAAGCCGAAGCCTCCACCCAGCCGATAGGAACGATGCAAATTACAGCTCGTTCAAATTGGAACTGCTGGCTCTGAGGTGGGCCCTGAGCGAAAAGTTTAAAGACTACCTCTGGGGTGCTAAGGTAACAGTAATTACAGATAACAACCCTCTGGTACATTTACAGACGGCGAAGTTGGGGGCCGTGGAACAGTGGTGGGTAGCCCAGCTGGCAAACTTTGATTACCAACTGCAGTATCGGCCTGGGCGAGAGCACACGAACGCCGATGTCCTTTCAAGACTGCCAGAGGTGGAAGGCCCCGGGTGCCGGGGGGGCCAAGAAGAAGATAGCCAGAGGGAAGGCTATATGATAGGGGCCGTGGATGCACCAGGAGGTCAGCAGGAGGCCGTGCCAGGGAACTGGGGGTGGGACCCCCGTCGGTGGATAGAGAGGCAGGCCCAGGATCAGGATGTGCGCCAGGTGAAGACGTGGGTGGAGCAGGGCCGACGGCCATCGCCGCCAGAGAGAATAGCCCAGACAGAGACGGGGAGAAGGCTACTGGGACAGTGGGACCAGCTGGAACTACAGGAAGGAGTGCTTTGCAGAAAGGTTAGTGACCCGAAGCTGGGCAAAGAGGTGCGCCAGATCGTGGTGCCCGCCGATCAAGCGGCAGCGTTAGTTTCAGCCTACCACGATCAGCTGGGGCACCAGGGACAAGAAAGAACCGTATCTCTACTGCGCGGATTTTTCTACTGGCCAGGGCTGGAAGCATCAGTACGTAGCTTGATCCAAGCTTGCCCCAGGTGTATGTTGTTTAAATCCCGACGAGAGGCTCGAGCACCGATGGTGCCCATCCACGCCAAAGCCCCCCTCCACATTATGGCGATGGATTTTCTGACGCTGGGCCGGCCACAAGACCGTTACCAAAACATCCTGGTAATCACCGACCTGTTCACTAAATACACATGGGCCGTTCCCACCCTCGACCAGACAGCAAATACCACCGCGACTGTTCTATGGCTGAACGTCTTCCAGACATTCGGATGCCCAGAGTTCTTGCACTCTGATCAAGGGGCCAACTTTGAATCTAAGGTGATCCGAGAATTATGCCAGCTGTATGGGTGTACCAAGACCCACACAACGTCGTACCATCCCCAAGGGAACGGCAGCTGCGAGAGGTTTAATCAGACCCTGTTGGGGTTACTAGGGACCTTGGATCAACGGCAGCAGAGCGACTGGGTGAGTGCTTTACCGAACCTCCTACAGGCATATAATAACAGCGTACATAGTACGATGGGGTATGCCCCCACTTACCTGATGTTTGGCAGACACGTGCGGATGCCCACGGACCTGGTCTTGGAAGTAGCAGCAGGCCAGGAGGAGGCAAGCGTGACAGAATGGGTGGGGCGCCATCATCAGCGGCTACACTTCGCCTACGAGCAGGTATCAAAGAATATACAGACAACAGGGGAGAGGAACAAGCGGCTGTATGACCAGACTGCTCGGGACGCCCCCCTGTTACCAGGAGAGAGGGTCTTGGTGAGGGACAATTGGCTGCAAGGAAAGGGAAAGCTAAGTGACCGCTGGGAGACTCTCCCGTACGTAATCTGCAAGCAGCAAAGACCGGGACAGCCTGTGTACACCATCCAGCCGGAAGGGAAGTCCGGCCCCGAACGGGTGGTACATCGGAACATGATTCGCCCCTGCCCAAACTATCCTGAGGCTGTGAAGGAGATGGTCATGGAGCCGGTACCGGCGGCCCCCTGGATGGGAGGGTGGGCTGTGGTACAAGGCCAACCCGTGGTGGCGCCGCCCCCGGCCGCCCCGAGAGAGCTAGAGCTAGCACCCAAGCCAGCTGAACCCCCGGCCGCCCAGAGAGAGCTAGAGTTAGCACCCGAGCCAGCTGAACCCGACTCACCCGTGAGACGCTCCCAACGGGAGAACCGAGGCCGTCCCCCTGCCCGTTACGGTGAGTGGACGACTCAGAGGCATTCCAGGGACTAGAATGCACTGGCGGGGGAGGATGTCACAAGGTGACGATCTTTTTGGGCGGAACCAAAAGTTGGGAAAGTTTGGTTCTGCCCGGATGTTTCCGCCCAGACCGGGAAGAGGAGACACCGGACATCCGGTAGCGTCGCGAGGGCTGTAATCAGCAAATCAAGCACAGCTGTCCGTTGTTAAGAGGAGCGCCGGGTGATTGGAAGACCGGAGCATACAAAGAAGTATTTAAGAGCAGTTTAAATCACAGTTTGGGTGCTTAGTGTGAGTTGAGGTGCGGAGTTGTGCTCGTCCGGTATGCATTGGTGGCTGTCTATGTTCTCTCTCTCTCTTTTGTAGTCTGCAGTGGAAATGCTGGAGTGATAGGAAACCCTACGGGTGGAAGAAAGATCGGTCTAAGAGACACTTTTAGAGGAACAAAGGAGTAAGGAAACGTATCGTGTTTTGCAACGTAAACAAAGGCGGACCGCTGTGAGTATTAACTCCTGTATTAAAACGAAGTGGAAGACTAACCTGTGAACTTACTGAATACCTCCAGGAGAAGGAGGGCGGCCCTACCCCTGAACCAGCGTGGTAGGTGAGCCGATGGGACTTTCCATTTAAGCAGCCACAGCAGCGGAATAAATATTCAGGCCGTATTATCATCGCCCCCATCCAACCCAAGCGAAGTGGAGGACGACGGGGGTCTCTTTGTGTACACCTGTAGTGTGGTGGGTGAGTCCGTGTATCTTGAAAACCTTTCACGTTGAAGTGGTGCTGTGTATCTGCTGTGGGTTGCTGTGCAAGTGCTGGGTGTCTTGTCAGACGTAACCCGGCATCATCCATTTCATTGAGGAAGAGACGGAGAGGCTAACGGTCCCAGGAGAAATCATCTATCATACGCTGTGTGCGGTTTTTGAGTGTAAAGTGACGGCGTGGGCCTCTGGAAGCTGCCCCCGTCTGTACATCGGCAGGTTTTTAAGAACGGCGGTGAAGATTCGGAAGCTGGCAGCGTGTGTGAGTACAAATACGGGCCATTTGCATTGATACCTTACCTGTGTGTATCCCCTTGTTGCAGAGTTAGAGGCGAAGGAGTTCCGCCGCCCCGTGGTCCCTACAAAAGGGCGCCCCTGTCCGGGGTTCGATCGCCCTACGGGTAGCGAGGATAGGGCAGCGCTCGACCCGGTGAGACGGTGTGACAGTTCGCCCCTCTGCCGACCAGCGAACTCGCGGAGAGGGTCTTGCCCCCGGCGTCTTGTGGGAAATCATCGCCCGTTGGACTCCCTGTGTATGCCAGTCGTCGCAAGTCCGCCCCCGCGACATTGTCGATCCATCCCTGCCATTTAGAATGCAGTATAGCGAGTTGTGGAAAAGCTGCACTTACCAAGAGCTGTAAACAGCAGAGAGGTGAGAAACAACCAAGTCAGAAATAACCGTGTCTTTGTGTCCCAGCTGTCGCCTGTGGAGAAAGAGAGAACGAGAGTGAACGTCAGGAGAACGAGCTGTGGAAAAGCTGCACTTACCAAGAGCTGTAAACAGCGGAGAGGTGAGAAACAACCAAGTCAGAAATAACCGTGTCTTTGTGTCCCAGCTGTCGCCTGTGGAGAAAGAGAGAGAACGAGAGTGAACGTCAGGGGAACGAACTGTGGAAATTATACGTACCAAGAGCTGTAATCAGCGGAGAGGTGAGAAACAACCAAGTCAGAAATAATCGTGTCTTTGTGTCCCAGCTGTCGCCTGTGGAGAAAGAGAGAGAACGAGAGTGAACGTCAGGAGAACGAACTGTGGAAATTATACGTACCAAGAGCTGTAAACAGCGGAGAGGTGAGAAACCACCAAGTCAGAAAAAAACCGTGTCTTTGTGTCCCAGCTGTTGCCTGTGGAGAAAGAGAGAACGAGAGTGAACGTCAGAAGAACGTACTGTGGAAATTATACGTACCAAGAGCTGTAAACAGCGGAGAGGTGAGAAACCACCAGGTCAGAAATAACCGTGTCTTTGTGTCCCAGCTGTTGCCTGTGGAGAAAGAGAGAACGAGAGTGAACATCAGGAGAACGAACTGTGGGAAAATTACACTTACCAAGAGCTGTAAGCAGCGGAGAGGTGAGCACCATCAAAGTTCAGACTTACCGTGTCTTTGTGTCCCAGCTACTGCCTGTGGAGGAAAAGAGAACGAGAGTGAGCATCGGGAAAACGAGCCGTGAGGAAATTATACTTACCAAGAGCTGTGAACAGCGGAGAGGTGAGAATCGTCCAAGTTCAGATAACTGTGTCCTTGCGTCCCAGCCGCCACCTGTGAAAAGAGGAAGGAAGGAGAGTGAGCTGGACACGAAGAACTGTATGAGCCAGAGCCGAGTGCAACACAGGTACGCAGGTGGAGAGAGTTAACCCCCCAAGTCCTCATACTATTTTACCTTTGCCTCCAGGAAAGAAGAGGAGGGCGCCACGGATAGCGGGGACAGGCAGGAGCCTGTTTTCCACATCTTCTCCTTGGTCTCAAACCCCCCCTGGATCCCCGTTGCCCCTTTCCCTTCCTGCCCCCTCCTCGTGTCGTGGCCTGCCTGGAAGGCGGAGTCAGAGCTTAGTTTTAACTGCCCCTCCCCCATTCCCCAAAGTTATTTTTAATATTTAAATAAAGATTGTTTTATTACCTACCTGTTCTCGCGGTTGTCTTTGTCATTGGGTTGGCTTTGGGGACCTCCTCGAGGTGGAAGTTGAGAAGGGGCGTGGCTTTAGCTAAACACAGCCAGCCCCTGGGTGTGACATACTCTAGCAAACCAGCACCAAAACACAACATATGCTGGTCTTGCTGGTATGCTGGTTTTTTCACCAGGGACAGCATTCAGTTAAAAACATAAGATATACAATCTTAGTTTCATTCTTACCTTAAAATGTAATGGTTGCTTTTCTGTAATAATAATAATAATAATCCTCCATGACGTATGCGGTCGACAAATGTGACTACCGGAAGACGCACCCGAAATCCTGGCCAGGACACGTCCGGGAAGAATGGCACGTATGGTCACCCTAACATAAACAACAGCTTTTGTGGTCAACACATAACTTCCGGTAAACTCCGCTAAGAATAAATAACAACAAAGTACTTTAAACGTACTTTATTTATATAACACACTTTAACAACACATAGATTACCTAGAAAACCAAAACATTTGTTATTTTTGACGAGGTATTTGTTCAAGAGTTCAGTTTGGCAACTAGTCAGACCATTAAGAAAACTGAAACCGGAAGTAAAGTTCAGACAAGACACGTATCGCGTCACCACACGTGCGTCTGATGAAACGATCTATAATATCCTTAGCTTATCACACTGTGCGACATGGATCATTTAAATTTGGGTACGACAAGCATGTAGACTGTACAATGATGACACCTGTTGAATCATAGGTTGTGATGACTGTGACTCCAGTTAAAGTATATTTCCGGTATTTAGGGCCCGAGCACACCGGGGTGTGAGGACCCTATTGTTCTTCAAGGAGTTATTATTAGGGCCCGAGCACACCAGGGTGTGAGGACCCTATTGTTTTTGCTCCGTTTATTATTCTTCTTCTTCTTCTTCTTCTTCTTCTTCTTCTTCTTCTTCTCCGAAATGGATCGCATTTTTGAGGGCCTAAACATACCCGAAAACTCATGAAAATTTGCACACGCGTCAGAAGTGGCGAAAATTTACATGTAGTATAGGCGTCAGAAGTGGGCGTGTAAAAATGGCTCGATAGCGCCACCTGCAAAATTTCAAGAGAACAGCCCCCCCCACTACGAAAAACTTACAGATACGAAATTTGGTAGGATCATCTATTACTCCAAGACCTACAAAAAAGTCTCTTGGAGCTAAGCTGTAAACCCCACAGGAAGTCAGCCATTTTGAATTTTCTCTGTCATTTTTTGACATTTCCAAGCGTCGTACTTTAACGAACTCCTCCTAGAGATTTAATCCGATCATCATCATATTTGGTCAGTATCATCTAAAGGCCTTTGCGATGCTAAATTGCGGAGCTTTTGACTTTTCATTGGAGGGCGTGTCCGTGGCGGCCTGGCAAAGTGTAATGTTTCGCCATGAAACAGGAAGCTGATGTAATTCAGGCATACATTGTCCGATCCGCCCCTGACTTCACACGTTTGATAAGGGTCCAGGCCTGAACACATCAACATGGCATAATTCAGTAACACTCATAGCGCCACCTAGAGGCAGCAGGAAATACCATGTTTGACGCTGTGACTTACTGCTCTTAGGTATTTAACCATATCAACATCATATTTCACCAGTGTAATCTCAAGACCTTGTTTGATGATAAAAAGCAACGACCTTGACTTTTCATTAAAGGGCGTGTCCGTGGCGGCCTGGCAAAGTATCGCTAAATGAATCGCATTTTGACAGGCTAAACAAGCTCAAAAAGTCATAAAACGTTGCACACCCGTCAGAAGTGGCAAAAATTTACATGTGGCATAGGCGCCAGAAGTGGGCGTGCAGAAATGGCTCGATAGCGCCACCTGCAAAATTTCAAGAGAACAGCCCCGCCGCTACGAAAATCCTACAGAAACGAAATTTGGTAGGGTCATATATCACCCCAAGACCTACAAAAAAGTCTCTTGGAGCGAAGCTCTAAACCTCACAGGAAGTCAGCCATTTTTAATTTTTGCTGTGATTTCTGTGCAAATTTTGTCATTTCCAGGCTTCGTACTTTAACGAACTCCTCCTAGAGATTTTGTCAGATCGTCATCATATTTGGTCAATCTCATCTAAAGGCCTTTGCGATGTTAAATTGCGGAGCTTTTGACTTTTCGTTGGAAGGTGTGTCCGTGGCGGCCTGACAAAGTTCAGCGTTTTCGCCATGAAACCGGAAGTTGTTATAACTAAGGCATACAATGTCCAATCTGCCCCACACTTCACATGTTTGATAAGAGTCTTGGCCTGAACACATTTCAATGCCAATATTCAGCTTCAGTCCTAGCGCCACCTAGAGGTAGCAGTAAATGCCTTGTTTTACGCTGTGATTCACTGTTCTCAGAGATTTAATCAAATCATTATCATATCAGGTGAGACTGATCTTAAGCCCTTTGCGATGATAAATTGCGAAGATCTTGACTTTTCGTTGAAGGGCGTGTCCGTGGCGGCCTTGCAAAGAGTGATGTTTCTCCATGAGAAAGCTGTTGTAACTCAGGCATGCAATGTCCGACCTGTCACAGACATCATACGTTTGACAAGGGTCCTGGCCTCAACACATCAATGTTACAACAATCAAATACAATCATAGCGCCACCTGCTGCACAAAGGAGGTGTGGCACTTCAAAGTTCCTTTGAATATCCGCTTATATTTACCCACTGAAATTTCAATCCCCCTGGTTCATTGCTTTACTAAGGCCATAGAGTGGCGGTGCACATGCGTGCGAGGGCCCTTCCATCACTGCTTGCAGTTTTAATTATTATTCTTCTTCTTCTTCTTCTTCTCCGAAATGGATCGCATTTTTGAGGGCCTAAACATACCCGAAAACTCATGAAAATTTGCACACGCGTCAGAAGTGGCGAAAATTTACAAGTAGTATAGGCGTCAGAAGTGGGCGTGTAAAAATGGCTCGATAGCGCCACCTGCAAAATTTCAAGAGAACAGCCCCCCCACTACGAAAAACTTACAGATACGAAATTTGGTAGGATCATCTATTACTCCAAGACCTACAAAAAAGTCTCTTGGAGCTAAGCTCTAAACCCCACAGGAAGTCAGCCATTTTGAATTTTCTCTGTCATTTTTTGACATTTCCAAGCGTCGTACTTTAACGAACTCCTCCTAGAGATTTAATCCGATCATCATCATATTTGGTCAGTATCATCTAAAGGCCTTTGCGATGCTAAATTGCGGAGCTTTTGACTTTTCATTGGAGGGCGTGTCCGTGGCGGCCTGGCAAAGTGTAATGTTTCGCCATGAAACAGGAAGCTGATGTAATTCAGGCATACATTGTCCGATCTGCCCCTGACTTCACACGTTTGATAAGGGTCCAGGCCTGAACACATCAACATGGCATAATTCAGTAACACTCATAGCGCCACCTATAGGCAGCAGGAAATACCATGTTTGACGCTGTGACTTACTGCTCTTAGGTATTTAACCATATCAACATCATATTTCACCAGTGTAATCTCAAGACCTTGTGTGATGATAAAAAGCAACGACCTTGACTTTTCATTAAAGGGCGTGTCCGTGGCGGCCTGGCAAAGTATCGCTAAATGAATCGCATTTTGACAGGCTAAACAACCTCAAAAAGTCATAAAACGTTGCACACACGTCAGAAGTGGCAAAAATTTACATGTGGCATAGGCGCCAGAAGTGGGCGTGCAGAAATGGCTCGATAGCGCCACCTGCAAAATTTCAAGAGAACAGCCCCGCCGCTACGAAAATCCTACAGAAACGAAATTTGGTAGGGTCATATATCACCCCAAGACCTACAAAAAAGTCTCTTGGAGCGAAGCTCTAAACCTCACAGGAAGTCAGCCATTTTTAATTTTTGCTGTGATTTCTGTGCAAATTTTGTCATTTCCAGGCTTCGTACTTTAACGAACTCCTCCTAGAGATTTTGTCAGATCGTCATCATATTTGGTCAATCTCATCTAAAGGCCTTTGCGATGTTAAATTGCGGAGCTTTTGACTTTTCGTTGGAAGGTGTGTCCGTGGCGGCCTGACAAAGTTCAGCGTTTTCGCCATGAAACCGGAAGTTGTTATAACTAAGGCATACAATGTCCAATCTGCCCCACACTTCACATGTTTGATAAGAGTCTTGGCCTGAACACATTTCAATGCCAATATTCAGCTTCAGTCCTAGCGCCACCTAGAGGTAGCAGGAAATGCCTTGTTTTACGCTGTGATTCACTGTTCTCAGAGATTTAATCAAATCATTATCATATCAGGTGAGACTGATCTTAAGCCCTTTGCGATGATAAATTGCGAAGATCTTGACTTTTCGTTGAAGGGTGTGTCCGTGGCGGCCTCGCAAAGAGTGATGTTTCGCCATGAGAAAGCTGTTGTAACTCAGGCATGCAATGTCCGACCTGTCACAGACATCATACGTTTGACAAGGGTCCTGGCCTCAACACATCAATGTTACAACAATCAAATACAATCATAGCGCCACCTGCTGCACAAAGGAGGTGTGGCACTTCAAAGTTCCTTTGAATATCCGCCTATATTTACCCACTGAAATTTCAATCCCCCTGGTTCATTGCTTTACTAAGGCCATAGAGTGGCGGTGCACATGCGTGCGAGGGCCCTTCCATCACTGCTTGCAGTTTTAATTATTATTTTTTTTCTTTTTCTCCGACTTCAGCGGGACTTTAGAGGGCCTAAACATACTCGAAAACTCATGAAATTTTGCACAGATGTCAAGAGTGATGAAAATTTACATGTGGTGTATGCTTTAGAATTAGGCGTGAGAAAATGGCTCTATAGCGCCACCTACAAATTTTCAACGAAGCAGCCCTCGGACTGTGTTTGACGTACAATTACGAAATTCGGTACGCGTCTGTAGCATGAAAAGACCTACAAAAAAGTCTCTTGGAGCGAAGCCGTAAACCAAACAGGAAGTCAGCTATTCTGAGTTATTTTTGTGATTTGGGCGCAGTTTTTGTCATTTCCAGGCGTCATACTTTAACTAACTCCTCCTACAGTTTTCGTCGGATCATCTTCATATTTGGTGAGTGTCATCTTAAAGCCTTTGTGATGCTAAATTGTGAAGGATTTGACTCTACGTAAAAATTTGTGTCGGTTCTGGCCCGACAAAGTTTGATGTTTTCCAATGAAACAGGAAGTTGCTGGAACTCATGCATACAGTGTCCGATCTGTCCCAAATTTCACATGATTGCTAAGAGTCCTGACCTGAACACATCTACATAACAATTTTCATTTATAGCCATAGCGCCACCAGCTGGCAACCTGAAGGAACATGTTTTAGCGCCACTTTCAAATATTGAATGAAGCAGCCCTTGGACTGTGTTTAACTTACATGTACGAATTTCGGTATGCTCATGTATTATTACAAGCCCTACAAAAAAGTCTCTTGGAGCAACGCCCTAAACCAAACAGGCAGTCAGCTATTTTGAATTATTTCTCAGATTTTGGCTCAGTTTTCTCATTTCCAGCAGTCATACTTTAACTAACTCCTCCTACAGTTTTCGTCGGATCATCATCATATTTGGCGAGTGTCATCTTAAGGCCTTTGTGATGCTAAATTGCGAAGGATTTGATTCTATATTAAAATTTGTGTCTGTTTCGGCCAGCCAAAGTTTGATGTTTCGCTATGAAACAGGTTGCTGGAACTCAGGCATACAGTGTCCGATCTGTCCCAAACTTCACATGATTGCTAAGAGTCATGACCTGAACACATCTACATGTCAATAGTCACTTATGGTTATAGCGCCACCAGCTGGCAACAGGAAGTGACATGTTTACAATGATTATCCAATGTCTGATCTGTCCCAAACTTCACATGATTAATAAGAGTCCTGGAGTGAACACATCTACATGTCATTAGTCACTTATGGTTATAGCGCCACCAGCTGGCAACAGGAAGTGACATGTTTACAATGATTATCCAATGTCTGATCTGTCCCAAACTTCACATGATTAATAAGAGTCCTGGACTGAACACATCTTCATGTCAATAGTCACTTATGGTTATAGCGCCACCAGCTGACAACAGGAAGTGACATGTTTACACTGATTATGCAATGTCCGATCTTTCCCTAACTTCACATGACATCTACATGTCAATAGTCACCAGTGTTGGGCAAGTTACTAAAAAATTAGTAATTAGTTACAGTTACTAATTACTTCTTTTAAAAGTAACTGAATTACTCTACCGGTTACTGTATATCAAAAGTAATTAGTTACTTAGAAAAGTAACTTTTAAGTTACTTTTATGTCTGCTTTTTAAATGTAAATATGAACAGTACTGAACAGTCAAACAGTAAAATGATATGGATGGGCTATTTTACACATAAGACTCTAATATATCACATACTGTAGGAGCCTATTTTGCTTTAGATTCAACCTTTGAATATTTTTGTTAGAAATTATCTTAATATTTAAACTTAGTTTATTTATGTATATCATTTAGACCATTTAGACAAATATTCTGCATGTTTACAAAAATATAAAATGTGTTAAAATTGTGTAGTGTCTCTTTAAAAATTTGGAGACAATTGTGTCAACATGTCAAATTTTCTAAAATAAATTATAATTTTTCTGATTTCATATTTATTTTAATAAGTTAGAAACGTCTCCGCTGTGTCCTGCTGACAGGCACGATGCGTGTGCAGCAGATGAGGCAAATTATGATTCCTCCGAAGGTTAGACCGTCTCATTTCAGTTCTCTTCGCGAACTTCTGAGCGCCTTGAATGGGCAAGTGCTCACCTTTTATTGCATGCTTAGTAGGGTGCAGCACTTGAATTGGAACACAGCTTGTGAAGCTTGCCACAGGGACTGCGCTCTTTGGTCATATATTGTTTGTTTTCTGTTGGATTTAAATGATACACAGGATTAAAGGAAGATATTTATTCAGAAAACGGAGTAGGCTACGTGGATTGTTTTGTCGGACGGACACAGAGCGAGTGGATTGTTTTGTCAGATGGACACAGAGCGAGTGGATTTTTTGTTTGGATACGGAGAGACTGAAACTAAAACTAAAAGCGAGCTCACACATACTATGGAGTTTTAACACGGGTGTACACCGCAGTGTGAATATTTTAGTGGAAACAACAATCGCGGATCGTTCTCTTCCATGAAGCCGATGTAAACATCTAAGAATATATGATCATTTCTTAGATTTATTACCTTTGTGGACTACAAATGCAAGTTGATGTCATACTGCGATTGCTTGGTGAGGATAATTTACAAACATGAGACCGGATGGATTATGACTTGCGCACAATTTTTAAACAAAGGTATGTTGTCCCGTTTAGATTTTTCATGTTCATTCTATATGCAGTGTCAGCTATGATGAAGTGTAATGAATCATTGCGCCGCCAACTACAGTCCTGCGACGTCAGATATGTCTTGTCTATTTTTTACAAAATAGAGTAACGCACGTAACGAACTCATTTAAATTTCAGTAATTGTAATTGCGTTACTTGATTTAAAAAAATAGTGGAGTTACAGTAACGCGTTACTCCCATCACTGATAGTCACTTATGATGCCAATAGTCAGTTACGGTCATAGCGCCACCAGCTGGTAACAGGAAGTAACATGTTTACAATGATAATGCAATGTCAGATTTGTCCCAAACTTCACATGATTGATAAGAGTCCTGGACAGAACACATCTACGTGCCAATATTTACATGTAGTCACTCATACACACACACACTCGCTCACTCACTCTCTCTCTCTCTCTCTCTCTCATGCTATCTTACACGATGCTACCTCGCTGTCATTTGTAATTAGCAACAGGAAATGTGGCACATTATACTACACTTTTAAATGGTTCACCTATGTTTACATGCTTAAATGCCTATTTACTACTGTTCCCTTTAATTCTTCTCATGCCACGGCGTGGCGGTGTCAGGTGTGCGAGGGCCCTTCCATCACTGCTTGCAGTTTTAATTAACACTTTGAGTCTCATTTCTGGTTTGTTTTGGATGAACTACAGTGATGGACACAGAAATTTTGACAATGGGTCGTGTCTTGAGTTTTTGACTTGTTTAGAAGCGTCTCTTGACTGCTTCAGAATGGAAGTCAATGACCATGCACAAACATGTCATTAAAACAACACTTAACGTTCATTTTCAAAACTGTACTACTCACCGAGTGGTTCACTCATCGTTTTGAAAATTTGTGACTTCGACACGCCCTTTAGGGCATTCTTTCGGCTTCTTGTTTACACAGAGGGTTACCCGCGTATCTTACTAGGTCCTCTTTCCGGCAACGATCCCAGAAGATTAACGGAACGAGTTTTTGTTCACACAGACGCTTGTCTGGCAATTTTACGGGTATTTTCTGGGACCAGAGGTCTGTGTGAATGGGGTTCAAGTGATGTACAGTGGATATAAAAAGTCTACACACCCCTGTTTAAATTGCATGTTTTTGTGATTTATAAAATGAAACCAAGATGAATCATTTTGTAACCTGTTCCAACTTAATTCCCTACTTAAGAATAATTTTGTGGTGAAAAAATGGCAAGTAAAGTTGTACAATAACCAGGTTGCATAAGTGTGCACACCCTTTTACAATGGTTGCTTCTGAACACTGCCACAATCACTAATCACATTTAGACTTAAGTTAAATATGAAGTAGTACATACCTGTCATCAATTAAAATTACTTTTTAACTATTCATGAAGTGTGCCTGGTCCTAAAGGATTTTTTCTGAGTATCATCAAATTTGAAAAGCCATTGGCTGTATAGAGCTTACTCAGCAGGTACATGATCCCATTGTTGAAAAATATCAATCAACAGAGGATTAAAACATTTCCAAGACACTGAATATACCATGGAGTACTGTAAAAACAATAATCCACAAGTGGAGAAAATATGGCACAACACTGACATTACGAAGACCAGGCATCCACCTAAAATTGATGAGAAAACCAGGAAAAAAATGGTGCCAAGAGGCCTAGAGCAACATTAAAAGAATTATAACAATATCTGGCAAGTACTTTTTGCTCCCTACATGTGACAAAAATCTCCTGAAGTCTTCATGTATGGGCTATTAGCATTTTTAATCAAAAATATCATTAAGTCCATCTAAAGTTTGTAAAAACAAATATTTCTATATCCCAAATCCATGTGGAATAATGTATTATAGTCAATTGAGACCAAAGTTGAACTTGGGCCGTTATACCAAAATATATATTTGGTGCAATAAAACCCACATCACATAACCAAATGAACACCATGCCCACAGTAAAGCATGAAGGTGACAGCATCATACTTTGTGGCTTCTTTTCTTCAGCTGGAACTGGGGTTTTAATCAGGGTGTATGGAATAATGAATAGCTCCAAATACCCGTCAATTTTGGCCCAAAACCTAAAGGCTTCTGCCAAAACACTTAAAATGAAGAGAAATTTCACCTCACAGCATGACAATGACACAAAGCACACATCTAATCAACAAAGGAATTACTTCACCAAATCAATATCAAGGTTTTGGAATGGCCCAGCAAGAGTCCGGATCTAAATCCCATCCAAAATCTATGGGGTGATCTGAAGAGGGCTGTGCACAGGAGACATCCAACCAATTTGACAGATTTAAAATGCTTTTGCAAGAAGAAATGGCAAAATATTGCAAATTCAAAAGTGTGAAATTGATTGACACATTCCCATTAAGATTGAATGCTGTGATAAAATATAAAGGTGCTTAAACTAAGTTTTAGTTTAAGGGTGTGCACACTTATGCAACCTGGTTATTGTACAACTTTACTTGCCATTTTTTCACCACCAAAGTTTTCTTATTGTTATTAGCTTTAATATATAGGTTGGAAGTACGGAATTAAGTTGGAACAGGTTCCAAAATGATTCATCTTGTTTTCATTTTTTAAATCACAAAAACCTGCAATTTTAACAGGGGTGTGTAGACTTTTTATATCCACTGTAAGTAAGGTCTCAAACTTATACCTTTTATTATTGATTTCTAGTTACACAGTTGTCTTTATGATGGGCTTACCTTTTTTATAGAGTCTGTATTTCTGTTTCCTATGTCAATACTACCTATTACAATGTTTTTGGTTGAAAACAATTTAGTTTTTGTTGCCAACGTTTGTCGTTTATGGGTTTTATTACTTATTAAATAAGTTTAAATAAATTTCTTTTGGAGTTTATAGTCCATACAATTTGCCTAATTCTTACTATAGTACATGTAATAAAGTTCTGTTTTCTTTGTCATTTATGTGTTCACTACAGTACATTCTGGTTGTATAAAGTTATAAGACTTAACAGTTTACAGGCTGTGATGTGCATTAGGCCTACATATGCTACCATTTCTAGGTCACCCATTTCCCAGGGCAGCACAATAAATTTTACCATTTCTGTGCTGCAGGCATTGCACTTCTGAGGTCATAACCATCTTTCTTCAGCCAACCAAAACCATTCTCACCAACCACCCCGACTCTGCTAAGCTTGATGTTGGAGGTCTGCTGTATTTGAAGCGGGGGACCACTGTCCATTAAAGGCTTCATAAACCATTTAAAGGAATACTTCACCAATTTAGCATTCAACTTTGTATCAGTAGAAACCTGGTAGTATTTCCGAATGACTGTGTTTCCCTCCCTCATGTCCCCATGAGAGGAGAGATATCTTTATTCTGCTTGTGCAAAAAAGTCTTCTATGACGCAAAATGACGATTTTTGCATCATCGGAGGAGTTTTTAGCCAGAGGCAAGGACTACAGCCAGTATTAGGAGCTACTTCCGCATGTTTTCTCCCTGCCCATAGGGGTTGGACTGCCGAGTCCATTCGGAAAAGCCCAAATCAAAACGAGAGTCAGCCATCTTTAATCTTCGCTAAACTAGCCTGATCTTGCTTTGTGGACTAAGCCGAGTAGAAAAACCACGATGGCAGAGCGTAGTTTTGATAACGAGATGGCAGAAGGGGATTTTGATGACATGTTGCTCAAATCTGATGGTTGTGGTTACCTGTACGAGCCGCAATATAACGAGAAACAGTTACGGATGATTGAGGAACAAGAGGCTGCCACAGCAAGTTCATCAGCTGAGCTATGGTTGTTATATTTACAACTATGTTAGCCTATTGTATGTGAAAATAGCTTTAATTGCTAACGTTGTGTTTACTGTTTTTAGAATACAGTATATAGACTTACATCCTACCGTCTTTTCATGGTATGGGTTTTGCAAGGCGAAAGACTGGGGAAAGGCCATCGACTTGTTTTGCCTGCCTGTGTTGTTCAGGACATCAGACGTAGATATCCAGCTCCTCACGGGCAATATAGCGGCTATAAAGAAACAGATGAAGCTCTGGATAACCTATGAATGGAAATTCTTTATGTTTTTTAATAAAAAGTTAAAACTCACATTGGTTGTGGTTCATGTTGTAAGGTGATGTGAAATCCTGACAAAATGTATTTCTTGGACCAGCAGCAAATGGCTGAATCCACATGCAACCGTTTCCTAATTCTTGTTGAATTATCATCTGAAACCTTTCTCAAAGAATACACATCTACCCCCCAAGACAGTTACCCCATGGTGTGGGGACAGAAGAGTCACACCCTACCACACTTTCTCATCCCCGTCTCCTCATGTTCTAAAAGCAAACTGTATATGGAATGCTACATGCACAAAGAATCTGAAACTGGTCTTATATCCATGAATTAAGTTGTAACAGATATATAACAATATATAATTGTATATAACAGATTGTGTAAGGCAAGGCAAGGCAAGGCAAGTTTATTTGTATAGCACATTTCATACACAGAGGTCATTCAAAGTGCTTTACATTAAGATAAGAAAACAAAAAAATCAAAGATACATGAATTTAAAATATCAATTAAAATAAAATAAATTTGATTTTAATAAAAATTGTTTAACGTGTGAAAAAGAATAAAACAGGAATAAAAGTATAAAACAGTTAAAAATAAGAATAGAATCAAGAGAAATAAAAAGAATTAAAATAGTGCATATAAAATATAGTGCAATCAGTTTGGACGCAGCATAGTGCTCATTCAGTAAATGCATAGTTTAACAGATGTGTTTTGAGTCTGGATTTGAATGTGACTACTGTTGGAACACATCTGATCTCTTCTGGAAGCTGGTTCCAGCTGCAACTGGCATAATAGCTAAAAGCTGACTCTCCTTGCTTTGAGTGAACCCTTGGTATTTCTAGCTGATGTGATCCTATCCTAATGATCTGAGTGATCTGTTGGGTTTATATTCAATGAGCATATCTGCAATGTATTGAGGTCCTAGTCCATTGAGTGATTTATATACCATTAATAATACTTTAAAATCAATCCTAAATGTAACTGGAAGCCAGTGTAGAGACCTGAGGACTGGTGTGATATGTTCATATTGTCTGGTTCTGCTCAGAATCCTTTCAGCAGCGTTCTGAATGAGCTGGAGCTGTCTAATGGTCTTTTTGGGGAGGCAAGTGAGGAGGCCATTACAATAATCCATCCTGCTGGTGATGAAAGCATGCACAAGTTTCTCTAAGTCTTGTCTGGAAACAAAGCATCTAATTCTTGCAATATTTTTGAGATGATAATATGCTGATTAAGTTATTGCTTTGACATGACTACTGAAACTAAGGTCAGACTCCAGAATCACACCAAGATTCCCGACTTGATTTTTAGCTGTTTGACCCCTAGCGTCAAGGTATGCATTCACCTTGAGCACTTCATCTTTGTTTCCCAACGCAATGACTTCAGTTTTCTCTTTGTTTAACTGAAGAAAGTTTTGGCACATCCAACTGTTAACTTCATCAATGCATTTGCACAGGGAGTCAATGGGGCTGTAGTCGTTAGGGGATAGAGCTAAGTAGATCTGATTCTAGAGGCAGACATTGACAAGACATCTGGTTTGTGACGTCACGCTGAACAGATCGTGCATCGTAGCTCCGTCGAGTTCATCATCTAAAAGCTTTTTTTTACCATCTTATTCCTATTTATATAATATAACTTATTAGTTTTACATAGGAATACTTTACCGTGACGATTATTGAGCAGTACTACCACGTGAAACTATTTATCACTAATAAACACCCAGTGTTAGCATATAGCCCGCTAGCATCCACACGGTGGAGGCTAAAGCTAGCATTTTCCGATCTAATGGCGGATTCATCTGATATATGCTTTTCTGACCTATCCTCACCTGAGCGGGAAGCTGTGGAGGAGTTGTTTCCCGGTTTTAGCAGATCCAAGGCGAGGTACAGCGCCCACTTCACCCTGCCTTCCGACGTCCACAAGCGAGCAACAAACATGCATTCCACGCGATGCAGCTTCACGGACCGTGAACGACATGAAAGCGATCGGGAAGCTGTGGAGGAACCGCTGCCCGGCCTTCGCAGATTCGGCAAGCCAAACATCACCCTGGCCCCAGACGTTCGCAGGCGACCGAGGCGTGTCACAACCGAACACCCCACGCGATGCAGCTCCGGGGACCGCGTTCGGGTAAACGAAGACGCCATCGCCCAGCATGAAAGCGGTAAGACTCCGCTTGTTATTGTAACATGTACTACTTGCCACATGTATAGTTTAGCTTCTGCTGTTAGCATAGAGGGGTTTACATGCACTTAGTGTATTGAAGTATTAAGGTTGACTGAGAAGGTTGCTGAACTAGAATCGCGCATCCGAACGCTAGTTGAGGATAGCAAAACCGCTAATGTTACTGTCGCAAATAATCTATCGAGCGAAAAGACTAATGGCTCGGTTCCGACATCAGATGCTAATATAAATATTACAAATACTGTATCGAGCGCGCATAGTGTTTATCAAAATACACATGGCTCGGTTCCGTCATCAGAGTCAAGTCGGCGGTCAAACTGGGTGACTGTTAGGCGGCATAGTCATATAAGGCGTCCTTCTAAGACCCATAACGTAACGACAATTTCTAACAGATTCGATCCCCTAAGGAGTATACCAGCTGAAACACCTTTTAAAAGTGCCCTGGTCATTGGAGATTCTATACTCAGGAACACTAACATTGAGGCACCAAACACCATAGTCGACTGTATACCGGGAGCCAGAACGTCTGACATTAGATCCAAACTTAAAGTGCTGGCTAATGCTAAGCGGAAGTTTTCTAAGATTGTTATTCACGCCGGCACGAATGACACTAGGCTCCGCCAGTCGGAAATCACCAAAGATAATATTAAGGAGATGTGTGAAATTGCAAAAACAATGTCAGACAATGTAATATGCTCTGGTCCCCTCCCCGCCTACCGGGGAGATGAAACACATAGTAGATTAGTGTCTCTCAATGGATGGATGTCAAAGTGGTGCCCTCAGCATAATGTAGGGTTTATAGACAATTGGAAGCATTTCTGGGGAAGACCATTTCTCTTAACCCGAGATGGCCTTCATCCGTCATCGGAAGGAAGTGCTATACTCACTAAAAATCTGATCAATAGTCTTAATTCTGATATAGTCTGACTATCCAGGGCCCAGGTCAGGAAACAGACGGATCGGCTTAACCGTCCATCTGTTAGCTGCCGTGATATGTCAAGACCACTTATATCCCAGCACTTCGAGTCAATCTTACCGAAATATCAGCACATTTCAACTGTATCTGTTCCCCGAACAAATAAATACAGGGCACCGCTTGTTACATCTGGTACAAATCTGATTCAAATAAAATTAGAAAACAATACATTAACAGATGAATCTCGAATCTTAAAATTCGGCCTTCTTAACATTAGATCGCTTACCAATAAAGAACCTATTGTCAATGAAATAATTACAGACCAAAACTTAGATGTACTCTGTTTAACAGAAACCTGGCTTAAAGCAGACGACTACATTAGTTTAAATGAATCCACCCCACAAGACTATTATTATAAACACGAACCTCGATTAAAGGGGAGAGGGGGTGGTGTAGCTACAATATACAACACAATGTTTAAAGTAAACCAAAAATCTGAGCTAAAATTTAAATCATTTGAAGTAATGTTGTTAAATATGGAAATAACTGATCGTAACCACAAACAGCTTTCTTTTGCTTTAGCGACAATCTATAGACCACCGGGCCACCATGCAGATTTCCTTAATGAAATAGCAGATTTCCTATCTGAGCTTGTAGTCACTGTAGATAAAGCTCTTATTGTTGTTGATTTTAATGTCCATGTGGACAACCCAAAAGACGCATTAGGACGTGCGTTTATAGATGTTCTAAATTCTCTCAATATTAGACAAAACGTGACAGGACCAACGCATACTCGTAATCACACATTAGACTTAATTCTGTCACTCGGACTCAATATTAATGACGTCGAAATATCACCTCAGAGTGATGCAGTTTCTGACCATTACCTTGTGTCATACACTGTACTTCTAGATAGGATCACTCAATCTACAACATGCTACCGACTAGCCAGAACAATAATTTCCACCACTAAAGATAGCTTTATTAGCACTCTTCCAGACCTGTCCCAAATGAAACATGTAGCAGATAACTGTGACGATCTAGATATTGAAATAGAAAACCTAAACAATGTCTGTTCTAACACATTGGATGCCGTTGCTCCCATTCGAAAAAAGAGATTCAAAGAAAAACCTCCAGCTCCATGGTATGACCATCACACAGCAGCCCTTAAAAAGGCAGCTAGAAAAATGGAAAGAAATTATAGAAGCACAAAGTTAGAAGTATGGGGTGCAGCATGGAAAGAGAGTGTTAAACACTACAGACAGGCTATTAAAACCGCCAGATCTACATATCTTAGCAAGCTTATAAATGAGAATCATAATAACCCTCGTTTCCTCTTTAGCACAGTTGCGAAACTGACTAGAAACAAAGAACAAACAGAAACCAATAGTAAACTTCAACACAATAGTAACGACTTCATGAACTTCTTTTCTAACAAAATTTCGGCTATTAGGGAAAACATCGTAGCTACCCAGGCAGCCACCACTCTACCCATTAGTTCACTTAACACTAGACTACCATACGAACATCTTGATTCATTTAAACCTACTACAATAGATGAGCTCTCTAAACTAGTCACATCATCCAAATCATCGTCCTGTATATTAGACCCCGTTCCCACAAAACTACTTAAAGAAGTATTCCCTGTAGTGTCAACCCCGGTTCTAAATATCTTTAACTCATCGCTAGAAATAGGATACGTTCCAACAGCTTTCAAACTAGCAGTTATTAAACCGCTGATTAAAAAACCACAGCTTGACCAAGGAGAACTTAATAACTTTAGACCAATCTCAAATCTCCCTTTTCTTTCGAAAATATTAGAAAAGGTAGTGGCAAGCCAGTTACGCACATTCTTGACAAATAA
Source organism: Paramisgurnus dabryanus (assembly GCF_030506205.2). Taxonomy (NCBI): domain Eukaryota; kingdom Metazoa; phylum Chordata; class Actinopteri; order Cypriniformes; family Cobitidae; genus Paramisgurnus; species Paramisgurnus dabryanus. The sequence goes on from NC_133339.1 coordinate 52,748,845, forward strand.
TAGTACATATGAAAAGTTCCAATCAGGATTCAGGCCCCACCATAGCACAGAGACAGCGTTGCTTAGAGTTACAAATGACCTCCTATTAACATCCGATCGTGGTGAAATCTCAATTCTTATATTACTAGACCTTAGTGCAGCATTTGACACAATAGACCACAGAATCCTACTCAATAGACTAGAAAACTATGTTGGTATCAGTGGTCAGGCGCTAGCCTGGTTTAGGTCATATCTAACCAATCGCTATCACTTTGTTTATGTAAATGAGGAAGAGTCATATCACTCCCTGGTTAAATACGGTGTACCGCAGGGATCAGTTTTAGGTCCTATCCTGTTCTCGTTATACATGTTACCCCTAGGAGACATTATCAGGAAACATAACATAAGTTTTCACTGCTATGCGGATGATACCCAGCTTTACATCTCCTCGCATCCCAGCGAAACACACACGTTTTCTAAGCTAAAAGACTGCATTAGCGATGTTAGTGACTGGATGGCACATAACTTTCTTAAGCTCAACTCCAATAAGACAGAGGTACTTATTATTGAACCAAATCGCTACAAACATAATATGTCAGATTACAAATTGCACATAGATGGCTGTACTGTGGTGCCATCTTCCACGGTTAGGAACTTAGGTGTGATGTTCGACAGCAACTTATCCTTTGATAGTCATATCGCCAACGTCTGCCGCACAGCATTCTTCCATCTTAGAAATATCTCAAAAATACGCCATATACTGTCTACATCTGACGCAGAGAAGCTTATTCATGCTTTTATGACCTCTAGAATAGACTATTGTAACTCGCTACTCGGGGGATGCCATTCAAATCAGGTCAACAAGCTTCAGCTAGTTCAAAACGCTTCTGCAAGGGTACTTACTCGATCTAAGAAGTATGACCACATAAGCCCAATTCTGGCATCTTTACACTGGCTACCAGTTAAATATCGCATCCAATTTAAAATATCACTAATCACCTACAAAGCTTTAAATGGCTTAGCACCCTCATATCTTAGAGAATTACTATCAGAATACAATCCATCACGCACACTACGGTCGCAAAATTCTGGCCTATTGATTATCCCTAGACTATCAAAAGTGTCTAAAAGTGGAAGATCCTTTTCCTACTTAGCCCCTAAGCTCTGGAATGATTTACCAACCGATGTCCGAAAATCAGACACAGTCGATCATTTTAAATCTAGACTTAAAACTTTTCTCTTTAACAAAGCATTCGCATAATTTGTCTAGTAAAGGTTCTTAACTCGCAATAGTTATTTTCACGGAACAAAGCACTCACGGTCATAACACAGACCAACCAAATAAATAAATAAAAACCTTTTCTGCATGAACACTTAAAATGAATTGCATTAAATAGTTTGCCACCGTTTGCCACTGAACCTGCATTAACGACGACAGTGGGGCTTCCGGCCTTAGTCAAACGGTTTGGCACGTATGGTCGGGTTGCGATTTTGGTGCTTTCGTGTGTCTTGTGAATAGTATGCCATACAGACCCGTTTGCCACTGAACCTGCATTAACGACGACAGTGGGGCCTCCAGCCTTAGTCAAACGGGTTGGTATGTATGGTCGGGTTGCGTTTTTCGCGCTTTCATGTGTCTTGTGAATAGTATGCCATACATACCCGTTTGCCACTGAACCTGCATTAACGACGACAGTGGGGCCTCCAGCCTTAGTCAAACGGGTTGGCACGTATGGTTGGGTTGCGATTTTGGCGCTATCGTAAGTCTTATGAATAGTATGCCATACAGACCCGTTTGCCACTGAACCTGCATTAACGACGACAGTGGGGCCTCCAGCCTTAGTCAAACGGGTTGGTATGTATGGTCGGGTTGCGTTTTTCGCGCTTTCGTGTGTCTTGTGAATAGTATGCCATACAGACCCGTTTGCCACTGAACCTGCATTAACGACGACAGTGGGGCCTCCAGCCTTAGTCAAACGGGTTGGCACGTATGGTCGGGTTGCGATTTTGGCGCTATCGTAAGTCTTATGAATAGTATGCCATACAGACCCGTTTGCCACTGAACCTGCATTAACGACGACAGTGGGGCTTCAGGCCTTAGTCAAACGGGTTAACACGTATGGTCGGGTTGCGATGTTTTTGGCGTTTTCTCCTGGTCCTGTAAATGGTATACAATATAGACCCGTTTGCCACTGAACCTGCATTAACGACGACAGTGGGGCTTTAGGCCTTAGTCAAACGGGTCGTCAGGTTTCATTTTCTCTTAAAGATCGGAAGGTGACCCTTATTTACCATATATACCCTCGCATTGGGCCCCCAATTTGCTAAATCCTCAACTGTGGATAACATAATTATGCCGCAATATTTAGTCTGTCTGGAACTAAGCTGAGTTAAACCACATCACTGTGTGACACTTCAATACATATGAACGGCCGCTACGCTAATACGATTTTGTTTTTCTCTCCCTGTCTCGTCCTCGACCCGAGGACGAGACAAACAGACCCAGTCCCGGTAGATGTGAAAGTCGGCACACCTCTGATCTACTGGCTGTCCTTCAACGTTATGCCCAGCTGATACCTGACCAACGATCACCGGCAGAACCGCTTAATCTCCGCTAAATCTCCATTTCCGTTCTCCCAAGGGTTTTTCCCTCCTAGGACTTATTTTTCCTCGGATAAAAGCCCGGGGTGTTTTTTCTCCTAGGGGGTTTTTCACCCCGGGGAGGCAGCCTTTTTGGGCTTTACCTAGCTTCCTCTTCTATACGTTGCTTTAGTAATACGTGCACTTATAATATTGAGTCATAGCCGCAGCAAATTTAACTGCTCATGCTATCATGTATTTTGTTGTGCTGTGTTGTTTTCTGTGCTTTTCACTGCTTCTATTTATGTAAAGCTGCTTTGAAACAATTGACTTTTGTGAAAAGCGCTATATAAAAAAAATTGAATTGAATTGAATCTGAGTGTCATCTGCATAACTGTGATAGGCAATTTGGTTCTCTCTCATTATTTGGCTCAGTGGGAGCATATACAGGTTGAACAGGAGTGGCGCTAGAATTGAGCCTTGCGGGACTCCGCATGTCATGGATGTCCACTCAGATTTATGGCCACCTATACTTACATAATAACCTCTCCCTTCTAAGTATGACCTGAACCATTTTAGGACCATCCCAGAAAGCCCGACCCAGTTTTCCAGCCGGTCAAGAAGTATGTTGTGATCGACAGTGTCAAAAGCAGCACTGAGGTCGAGTAGCACCAGCACTGATAGTTTGCCTGTGTCTGTATTGAGGCTAATATCATTTATTATCTTTATGAGCGAGGTCTCTTTACTGTGGTGCGGTCGGAAACCAGATTGAAAAATGTCAAAGTAACCATTAGAAATTAAGAATTTGTTCAGCTGATATTATTGATTTTCTCAGAGAAGAAGTTAGCAAACTCACTGCATTTGCTGTCTGAGAGCATTTCACTAGGAATGTGACTTGGGGGGGTTGTTAGTCTCTCTATAGTAGCAAAAAGAGTGCGTGTGTTGTTTATGTTGCTGTTTATAATATTTGAAAAGAAAGTCTGTCTAGCTTTGCCTAGTTCCACACTGAAAGCACGAAGGCTGTCTTTATAGATATTATAATGGACTACAAGTTTGGTCTTCCGCCACATGCGCTCAGCTTTTCTGCATTGTCTCTTCATATTCTGCACCTCTGTTGAGTTTCTCCAAGGTGATTTTTGCCTGCCATTCTTCTTCCTGACTTTTACAGGAGCAATATCATCGATTGCACTCTTAACTTTCGAATTAAAGGAATGAAGGAAAGAATCAACAGAGTCTGCAGATATGCTTGGTGTTAAAGATATAGCCTTCATAAATAGCACACTGGTGTTCTCATTTAAGCATCTCTTTTTGACAGAGATTTAGTTTCAATAGTAGGGGAGATTAATATATAAAAAAAAATACAGAAATGATCAGACAGTGCTACATCCTTAATAACAATTGATGAAATGTTTACACCCTTACTGATAATTAAATCAAGAGTGTGTCTACGATTGTGTGTGGGTCCATGTACATGTTGAGTCAGATCAAAAGTATTTAAAACAGCTGACATCTTTTGCCATAATACTGTCTGGCTTATCTATGTGAATGTTAAAATCTCCAGCAATAGCAAAACAGTCAAACTCTGTGGAAATCATTGATAACAGTTCTGTAAAGTCCTCAACAAATGCTGGAGAGTATTTTGGGGGCCTGTAAATAATAATAAGTAGAATGCGTGGGGTACCTTTCAACACAATACCTAGATATTCAAAAGACGGGTAATTCCCAAATGACACTTGCTTACATTGAAAGACATCTTTAAAAAGAGCAGCTACACCTCCACCTCTCCTAGCGGTTCTGCAGACACTCATAAAAGTAAAGTTAGGAAGGGCTGTTTCATTAAGGACTGTAGCACTGTAGCTTTCTTCTAGCCATGCTTCATGTAGAAACATAAAATCCAGGTTGTTTGTGGTTATTAAGTCGCTGACTAGAAGTGATTTATTTTTAAGTGAACAGATGTTTAAAAGTGCTAACTTAACAGTACTAATTTTTTCCCTAACAGAGATCTTAGTTTGATATGTCACAGGCAGTAGATTAGATTGATTTGCCAAACGGTTTGATACAGCCTTAGGCTTTCTATCATGTACTAAAACAGAAATAGAGAAAGATATAGGCACACTGAGTTCCTGCTTTTTATGTGTACAATTGAAAGTATTAGTATTTTCATAGCAGAAACTCGACACACATCACTGAGAGCCGTTATCAGTTGTTTTTGGTTCACCTACAGTAGATGGAGGAGGGTGTGTGTCTTGGCGTTGTGTCTGAGACCGAAGAGCTCTCACAGGACGAGGAGGGGGAACTGGGCCCACTGGCTTTGGTGGTTGTGGGGCTTGCCGTTTTCTGGTCGAAAGCTGGGGGCTCGCAGCAATAGAGTGTGATAGTTTAGTTCCAGCATAAACCAGTTCCTCCATTTTTCCGGAGAAGGTCAAAAGCGGGGATGCTGGAGAGAGGAATGACACATCTAGTGAGGAGGAGTCCTGTTGCTCTGATGTGACCGGAGGCTGTGATATGTTGTCCTGGTTTCCCTGGCTGTTTTCCAGAAAGTCGTCCTTGGGTGCTGAATCTTGGAGCCGTTCTAATCTGACACATTCTGACTGTGGTGAGCTCTGTGGGCAGGACTCAGCTGAGATTGTGTCCATGAACAGTGGTTGTTGTGGCTGCGTGGTGTTATCTCTGTCCTTGTGGGATATGTCGACGTCGTGTCCATTCAGGTGCTGAAAAGAAGTCCTGTGGTCCTTCATGCTCTGTCCAGGTGTGTGTGTGCCATTCAGGTTCAGTGGATTGGCACACACTGATGAAGGATGATGAAGGGAGAAATAGATATTGTCCTTTAGCACTCTTGCACCCAGTCTGTTTGGGTGGATGCCATCCTGTTTAAATAGTTGTCTCTGATTCCAGAAAAGATTGAAGTTGTTGATAAAGTTCAGTCCTTTTATGTTGCAGGTTTTTTGCAGCCATGTATTAAGTCCAAGCAAACGTGAAAACCTATTTGTTCCTCTTGCTGGAAGTGGTCCACTGATGAACGGCTGAACTTTCACTGTTCTGAGTGTTTCAAAAAGTTTTTTGAAATCCCTCTTAAGGAGTTCAGATTGCTCTTTGTGAATATCATTCTTCCCCACATGAATGACAACTCAATTTACAGTCTTATGTTTCATCAGAATGTTTTGAAGTTCCCTGTTTACATCAGAAACAGTTGCATGTGGAAGGCAGCATGTAGTTGAGTCCCTGTTGATAATGTTTCTGATAAGTGAGTCGCCCAATATCAGAGTTCTGGGCTCGGATGCGCTCTGCGCTGAGTGCCGCTGTCTGCTCGATCTTGAGCGGCGGTTAGCATCAGTGTTAGCTGCTGGCTGATTTGATCGGTGTTCAATCACATTTATCACATTTGGGGATTCCTCACTCATATTCATTAATATTTCAAATCTGTTCTCAAAATGTATAGGTGGTGGTAGAAAGTCAGTGTTTGCAATCCTTGTCATAGCTGTATCTGGGGTAGAGGAAGCTACTGCGGCAAAATGTGATGCTCGTGACAGTCTGATTTCTCGAGTGATTTTGGGTCTTGCTCCCTGTTTGTACCATTGATTAGTGTGTTGATCATTAGATTTATGGGACTCACCGGCTGTATGCTGAGGGCGTCCATGATGACGAAGCTCTGTTGTGTGTTCCGTCTGGTTTGTAGTCCTGTAAGTAATTTTGTTTCAAGAACAGACAGATGAAAAATTCCACTTTTTTGTAATCCTCCAGTCCCGAAAGTTTAATGTTGATGCCAAGCTTTGTTGTTTTAGCACTATGCTTATTTGCTGAAGTTAAAATTGTAAGATAAAAAATAAAAAGCAATAGAGCAAAGCGCAGAGCAGTAAGCAAGAGCGTCCGATTTGTAGCGATGCAGAAAGTCACCAAGGCTATATGGATACTTTTTAACGAGAGTCAGTACACATGAAGCAGTATTGCTAAAATTGCTTTAGTCATGAACCTCTGGTTATTGCATTGTAGATTAATTATTTAACCTTAACTAAGTTGTTATGTAATCGTACTGTATGTGGGCTATCAGGGTGATAAGTCATAACCGCTGGTCATTATTTCTGCTATAATTAAGTTGTATAGAGTAATATGATTAAACTATATTCGGCTAGACGGTGCTAAGCCCGAACCTCTGGTCATAGTTTGAATTTTGTACTAAGTTGTATACAAACAATTGCATGGGGCTACATGGGAACTTTTAGCAAGAGATCGTGGGAGCGGCATTGTTAAAAGTCCTGAAAGTCCAAAAGACTTCAAGAGGAAACCATGCTTGAATTTACCACCAGTAACAGACTGCAAATGGGCTCAACTGGATAACTATTTAAATTCCATCCTGGAAAACACCCTGAAAGGAGATGCAGTCAAGAAAATAAAGATCATGGTTGAAGTTGTGTACAAGGCTTGTTACGACACCTTTGGTGTAAAAGAAGGCAAGATCCCCAGGCAGTCAGCAGGGCCTAGTAGGAGACAACGGCAGATTAAGGAGCTGCGAGAAATACTAAAGACATCAAAGAAAAGATGGCGAGAAGCAAGCAATGAGGAAAATGTGACCTTGGATGAGATCAGCATAGAGACATGGAAAAAACTAATCCAGCTTCGGAGAGCTGAGAGCATACTGGAGAAACAGGGAGAAGCGCCGGAAGAGGAAAGCCTTTTTTAATAACCATTTCCAATTCACAGCGGACCTATAAGGAAAACCCAAGGGGGGACCCTGTTATGTGCCAAAGAGGAAATAGAAAATAGTGTGCTGGCCGCACATGGAGACTCCTCTAGAGGTCTTCCTTCGGGGGAATGTCCTTCTCCATTGCCGATTCTTACACCACACACCCCCTTTAACATGGCAGATTTTACTTTGGAAGAAGTGAGGGCAGTGGTGACAAAAGCGCGTGTGGGATCAGCCCCAGGACCATCAGGCACCTCCTATAAAATCTATAAATGCTGCCCACTGCTGCTGAAGAGGATCTCAAAGCTTCTACGGACACTGTGGAAGAAGAAGCAGAAACCCGGGCTCTGCAGAGGGCTGCTTTGTACCAAAAGAGCTCAATTCCACAGGACTCAACCAGTTCCGGGAGATTTCCCTGCTGGATGTAGAGGGGAAAATCTTCTGGTCCATCATTGCCAAAAGGCTAACTAAATACCTGCTTGCCAATGAGTTTTTTGATCCCAGCGTCCAGAAAGGAGGAGTACCGGGATATTCTAGCTGCCTGGAGCATATGGTAGTCATCAGTCAACTTATTAATGAAGCCAAGAGTAACGACAACACACTCTCTGTTGTTTGGCTGGACCTTGCCAAAGCCTACCCAAGTGTCCCACATCAGTTGATCCGAAAGGTATTGGATCACTACCGAGTTTAACCAGAGGTAGTTGAGCTTGTAATGGCACACATGAATGCACTGCAGATGAGGTTCACTATGGGAAACATCACCACCAAATGGGAAAGGCTTGAGAAGGGCATTATTGTCATGACACGGTACACGGGGAAGACGAGGAAAACCCAAACGCAGACTTAAATAAACAATACTTTAATAAACATGAACATACGGAACAAAAACACCCACGAGGGGGTAAAAGATTACAATGACAGGTACAAGAACTACACTGACTAACATCAACACTGAAAACACTAAACTACATAAACTTACACAAGATCAGGAACAGGAATAAACACTAGGAACTGGGAAAGGAACAGAGAATAATACCAACGCACGGAGGACAGGACAGAAGGGTATTAAATAGGGAATTCTAAACAACAAACACCTGAAGCTAATCAAACATAAGGGAGCGGGAAACAATTCACGAACCCTGAGAGAAACGTGAACCGCGGAAGGGCATGTCACACAATTCTCTCAGGGCAGACACGTACTGTCACAACCTAATCTCTCAAACTCGGATAAGACAAGAAATGGAGAGACCAGGTCGTGACAATTATGGCAGGATGCACAATTTCTGTGACCCTTTTCATAGCGGCTATGAATTTGTTGCTAAAGGCAGGGGGAATGCAGTGCAGAGGCCTGAAAGCAGATGATGGCACACAACACCAAAAAGCCTGCAGAGCTTTCATGGATGACGTGACGGTAATGACTCCATCTATCCAGGGGACACAGTGGATTTTCAGTGAACTGGATAAGATGGCAACATGGTCACACCTGCAGTTTAAACCGGAAAAGTAAAGGAGCCTTGTATCTTGAAAGGAAAGTTCCACACAAAACCATCATAGTTGTGGAGCTCACCATGCCCTGGGGGGAGAGGTAAGCCACATCCCACGAGCTAAAAAAAGTACCAGGATCTGGTCGACGAAACCGTTGTAAAAGGGTGGATTGCAACCAGCTACCCTATTGAAGTCGGCTGCGCGGATTAACAGCAAAATCATTGTGCTGCTTCCTCCAAAGGGTGGGCTTAGAGGCTAAACAGCTAAAGTAAGCCACCAGTAATATAGCTGCAGCAACAGAATCTAGTTCAAGATGGCTGTGGCTGAAGAGAGCCCACAGTTGGATCCCTTCTGCAGGTAAAGCTAATCAGTCTTGCTACACCACTTAGGTGAGGTGTTCAGGTCAAGGGGCAAAACACCCGAGACCCTGAGATCCCTGCTGACAATGGGCAGAAAAATTACTGGATCCGATGTTAAAACCATCTCCAATCTTACAGACCAGTATACCCTCAATCTGGCATTGAGGATACTGGATGATCCATCCCACCCACTTTTCTTAAGAGTTCTTCTTACTCCCCTCTGGATGTAGATTTCGAATGCCATCAACAAAAACGAAACGTGCCATTACATCATTTGTACCGAGGAGCATTCAGTTACTGAACAGATCAGACAGAGGCACAAAAAATAATTTTTTATAGACATTTTTAATTAGACATTTTTAATTAGCTATCGATTTATTTAGATATTGGACTTATTGTATGCCATTATTACTGCTATTATTGTTGTCTTGTGTTGTTATGTTTTGTTTTTTAATGTTTGCAATGTCATTGGATGTTTGTTAATGTGGCTTCCTTGAGTGCAGAACAAATTCCCTTCGGGGCAATAAAGGTTTCAATCAAATAAACGATGCAGAAGGGTTCCAATCAATGTGGATGCTCCAAGGAATACCAGCTCGGAAGAAGATCTACATCACCATAGTTAGTGTAGTTCCTGCAGTAGTAGCTTGTGACAAGCATCTCTGATAATAATAATAATAATAATCATGTTTATTTTTTATAGCGCCTTTCAAGAACCCAAGGTCGCTTCACAATGTGGGCCTAATACAAATAATAAGACAAATATTAAGGCAAACTGCTTATTATGACAGACAAACAAGCAGCAGGCAGATGGACACAAGCAAACATTGATCAACATAAATCAAAGAAAACAAATAACCTATTTGTCAAAACATACATTTTGATGAAGTATAGAAATTAAGTAAAGATGAAAAGTGTTGAACAGAGAAAACAGAGTTATTTATTGAGCATTGTGAAGAGATGAGTTTTAATGTTTATTTCACCTTAACCGGCAAATGATGAACACTTACTGCTTGTCTTTTCCTGGTTTTGGTTGAACATCCTGGTACAATGCAACTTATCACCATTTCGATGACGAAAAGGTAGTATTTATAATAATATATCAACAAAATTGTTGCAGAGACTCACTTTAACTGGTGTCTGTAAAAGATGTATTTAGCCTCATTGAATCTCCCTCCCTCCTACCCACTCAAACCGGTAGGCATGACTAGGGAGTGGCGTTGTAGAGCAGCGAAGCAATGCATTCTGGGATTTGATGTTTTTCATTCACATGAGCCAAAAACAAATTTTCTGGCTTTTCTCGGCCTACAGATGTGGCCTTTAAAAATGCGCCTTTTCTCCCGCGGCATTCGCCAAATCGTCTCGCAGAATTCTGCAAGTGTTTTCCAGGGGGCTACTTTCCCTTTTCCCTTAATGTGTTTCTCTTCACAGAAAATCCACCAGGTGGCGCATAAAAAACTACATTTTTATATGCGTTGTCATTGCGGTTGTTTTCAGAAGCTAATAAGGGCATTGGCATTGCTGAATATTTAACATTGCTATTAAAACAGCAAAGTGATGTCAACCCCTTCTTGCCAGCATAACAGTGCATACAACCAAGGCCGTAGCCAGGATTTTTCAAATACCGAGGACATTTTTTATTATTTACATTTTTTCCATATTACAGAATAATAATAAACATGTCCAAACTACGACATAGCACAAATGTAACTGTGTCTGTGAGAATTTTGTTGGTGACTAAAAGCATCCAAAATAAATCAATCGTTACATTTCATCATCTGAAGTGCAAGTCACCCTTTGCCTAGAAACTGCAAAACTGTGTCATTTTTTCAAGAAGCTTCTTAAATTTTCAATTTAGGATGAATTTTTAAGAGTATAGAAGGAGTTTATATATAATATGGGCTCTTAGTGGCTGCTTTTTCTTTAATATTCAGTTTAAGTCATCTATTTCAAAAAATATATTTTTTGGTTTCTAATAACAAAAATTAATCTGTTTGGCACAGCAATATTTTGTCTACAAAAGTAATTTCAAGCATTTAACCATAAGCCTTCAGATTTAATGATTTTTAAGAGAATAGTTAACATTTTAGTTAAGTGACCTTAAACTTTTGAGCAGTAGTGTAGGTTTTAATCTCATTGGTAGCCGTATTGCATCCCATATTGTAGGCTATTTGCTGCATAACCTTTAACTTTCTCACCTTCCCTCCTTCTCTGCTCATCTTTTGCTGGCTTTCCAAATGATAGTTAAGTTTGTTACAGCCTTTTCATTTTTATTTGCTTTATTAGATTAGAATTACAGACGCGGAGAGACTCTTTCTTACGTTGCATGTTACATAAACATTCTTGCCTTTCTTGCATACTATTCTTGTATAGAAGCAGTGCTTATTATACTTTGTGTTTGCGACCGCTACCTTTGAGCTTGTTGTACTTGCCATCGCTCTGTCGTTGCGGGTGTTTGGGACACGGGCGGACTGCACGTGAGGACCGGGATGTCTGTTAGTGTCTAGCAGCAGCAGAACCCACTGCTCGTTGAGTGTAGAGAATGATACATGATCTCGCGTCAGTCTCCAACCACGACAGAAAAGATAGCTAGATTTGTCCTTTTTCGCTTTTTTTAAGTTGCTAAATTTAGCGACAAAGTCATCAACAAGTTGGCAACACGGCACTGCTCGGACTGTGCATGTACATAGTGTATGAGCTATTCCTGCTTCTGGTTGGCTAACGATGGAAATTCAGCCAATCATCATTGATTATGTGGTTGTCCCAACCCCTCTAACATAAACAGGCCAATCATCATAAGTTATGTGTTTCCCACTCCTCAACACACAAAAACATTGCCTGTCTGATGAGAGTTTACTCGCTTCAGTGAGATTAATTATACTAATGCGCAGCATTTTAATGTCAGTAACGCTTTAAGGAAATGACGTTTATATATAACGCCATTATTTCCATCACTGCACGTGATGGTCCGTAGATGCATGGATTGTCTTGTCGGCTATTTTCACATTAAAATGAAACGAAACTTCAAGAAAAAACTACCGAGGACATGACCTCGGTGTCCTCAATGGTAGCTACGGCCATGCATACAACTATTAAGATAACTGTACGTGCAATGGGCATTTATACTAAGTGCAACAGAGAATTTAGTGTGAGCCTAATACACGTTACTCTATTTACAATGAATATCTTAATTATTTGTGTTGTTGAATTTTGACACCGTTTTATTGTTTGTTCATAATATTAATAATTATGTCAGTTTTTCTAAAAGTATCAATATTTTAAAGAGATTAATGTGGTATAAAAAATACATGTTTTAAAGTTAAAAATGTTGTAAAAATATATTAGCATTCTTATATATTAAGAACAATAATATGACACATGTATATTGCGCTAAAATGCTTTACATATGGAAAGAGGAATTCTTCTCAACCACCACCAATAAAGTTTAAAAATTATTATTTAGAAAAACGGCGTTTAAACCCACTTAGAGCGAACAAAAAAACATAGGCCTATGCTTACATACTGTACAGTGGGCATATGATATCTTTATTTAGTTTTACATATTTATATTTATTATACCTTTAATAATACCTTTCTTGCGCATATAGGCAGTCAGTGTTATGATTTATTTTAATCCTTTCAGCCGGAATTCATAACTGTAAAAATATTCAGTGGCTTTGTAAATATCACTAAAATAATGGATTGAAATAACTTTATAAAATCTCTTAATGTCACTTATGTATTTTTTAGTTGGTCAAACCAAAATAAATGACTAGAAATAGAACAGACATTTTTATTTAAAATTTACTTTATATGTAGGCTATACTACATCTAATAAAATAGCGAACAGAGAAACTGCACCTTTTACGGACAAAAAACACCTCAGAAGTGTTGAGTTTATGAATATTTACACTTACAATATGTACTTTGTGAAATGTGTGTGTAAAATTATTAATTAAATAACAAATGGCTATATAGACAAACACGCCGCGTCTCCTTCCAGATATCTTATCTCAGACGTTCGCATTCAACACTTTTCAAAACTTATTTATATAAAATCTAATTTATAAATTGAAAAAAAAAGTTTAAAGTTAAGACAATAATAAATATGTTTATCTTTACTGAAAGAAAAACATAGAAATTTTTATGATGGGTATAGTTGATGCAAATAAAGTGTGCAGTATACAAAAAATGCAAACAAATTATTTCTAAAAGTAGCAATATTTTAAAGAGATAAAGGTGGTATAAAGAAAGACATGAGAAAAGTAGAGGTATGCAAAAGAGCGCAGTTCAGATATTGTTAATTAAGCCTTTCAGCTTTGTTTGAATTGACAAGCATTTTATTCGCCACTGTCAACACATTTTGTGATTGATTTACTGATTTATTACAGAAACTTGTTGTCAGAAGCAAAGCTATTGTACTAAGCATCTTTATATGTATGTTTTAAAGTTAAGAGTGTTGTAAAAATATATTAGTATTCTTTTATATTAAGAATAACAATATGATACATTTATATTGCGCTAAAATGCAATATAAATTATTCTGCAATATAAATTATTCTCAACCACCACCAATAAAGTTTAAACATTATTCTTTAGAAAAAAAAACGGCGTTTAAACCCATGGAGCGAACAAGAAAACATATGCTTACATGCTCATTCGGCATATCATATGATATCTTTTTTATTTAGTTTTACAGTTTTAAAAGTGGCAAAAAAGTTCTTAAAATCTATTGAATACTGGTCTCTGTAAAATGTATATAACTGCAGATGACAGCAGATTTTATTCAGTTTACCTACTAAGAAATAGGAGAAGTGATGATTTGTGATTGATTGGGGCTAATAGAATGATTGCCACACTCAGAATACACCAAACCAAATGAGCACTTTATATTAAACTAAAGCAATACAAGCAATGTGAAAGTCATGACCATACAACTTTATTTTGTATATAAATATTAGGGATGGCTCCCGCGAAACTGACGTTTCGACACTGTGTCGAGATCCCGAAGTGTAAATGTTTCGAAACACTGCTCCGAAATGTGATTCGAAACACCCATGTCACGTGATGAAGTGATTCGAAACACCAAGCGGTGCATTTCACAAGTATTTCGAAAGGTGGCGTACCTGTCGAATCTGCTTCGAATCTTAAACTGACAGGGTAACTGACAATACCTCATAGATGCGTTTTTGGCAAGATAAAATACTATAAATTACTGAAAAGAAGTAATTTTTCCTCATAGGTATGTAACACTTAGGCTACTTACAAAAAATGCATGCCAGCAAGTGTCCCTTGTGTGAGAATGTTTTCAAAGGCTGGAGAAATTATATGTAAAAAAGTAGCTGGTTGAGTTTATCAACACAGAACAATTTATATATTTGAATAAAGATCTTTATATGTAAACAATGTGGCATATTATGGCTTGATATATTTTATGAATCTCTTATTATTTATTTGGTATATCTCTATTCTATTTTTTTTTTCATTAAATAGACCCGAATAGCCTATAGTTATCGACAATTGTGAGCCTAAAAGCTCATGTAGTTGTCAAACAGATGTTGAAACAACAACAAAACTATTTTATTATGATGACGTAGCACATACATTTCCCAGGTTCGATCCTAAGACCTACAAATGAGAGTCGAGAGCACTATCCACTCTCCCATTCTATCACTTGTGTGTCAATTAAACAACATGTGGGATACAATTTGTCAGGGCTCGTCTAAAATCTTGTCAAGGCTGCTTCATGTAAAGACATGCAAACGACCGCTAGGTGTCACTGTGGAGGCGGTTTCGGATTGATGTTTCGAAGCCTCGAAACATACGGCACAATTGATTCAACTGTTTCAGTGTTTCACGAAGCCTAGCTCTGCCCACCACTAATAAATATATTATTGTTAATAGACGTCAAATGTCAATAGATTTTTAATATTTTTATTAAAAACTGTCACAGCAAACATCACGCAGGCTTCTACTACTTACAAACATGCACACACGGGTGAGGGTTAATAAATCTGCCGTTTTCTGAGGGTATCTGCGTGCGTGGGATCCGGGCAGGTATGCTTTTCCTCCAGACCTTGACGCTTTGTGTGTTCGACTTTAAATGGTGCGGTGCCGACTGGTCGGTGTATGACATCAGAGTACCGCAAGAGCAAAGGTAAAGTCGGACCATTTGTAACATTTCGACTTGCCCTCACGGTACTTTGATGTCTTCGTTGCCGAGCTGTCTGCGCAGCGCCACAAATAAACGCCCTTTGACTCTTTACAGTAAAGTGCCAGCAACATGACAAGTGGTGGCATGCAAAAGAAAGTGAAGGTACGCAGTACGCTAAAATATAAAGTGTCTGTACTTCGAGCACTGGTTTAGTTAGTTACATTGTGTGTTGCTCTTTCACCATTGTGCACCCGCCCACTCGCTCTGTAGTTTGTTGCTCGCGCTCCGGCTTCTGTAAACAATTGCCGTTTCTCTTTCTCTTTCCAAATAGGGGAGAGTGGGGCAAAGTGAGCCAGTGGGTAAATTGACCCACCCCCTTTATCTAGGCAACCATACAGATTTGTAGCCGTGTGACCACAAATACAGGTAGAAACCATAATTTCTATTTGGCTATGTTAACCCTCTGTGTGAGGATATGTGACAAGAAAAGAACCCAAATGCAGACGTAAATAAATAAGGATTTATTGCACAAAAACCGGGGAAAAACAAAGACCCACGAGGGGGTAAAACAAGACAGGATCACACTACACTAACTAACATAAAACTAAACATGAACCAACATAACTACAAATAACAAACTAGACTAGATATACTCAATACTCACAACTGAAAACTCTGAAACACGACAGGAATGGTAACAAGACGAACGTGCACTGGACAACAAACACAAGGACTCTTAAATAGGGAGAAAGTAAATTACATACACCTGGAAATAATTACAAGTAAGGGATCGGGGAAAAAGTGACGAGACCCGGGAAATGCGTGGTCAGAATAAACCAATACTAAAACCACACATTTCCCACATAAAACATGGTACTGCCAGGACCCTGAACACAAAGACTAGATGTAATAAAACAGATGATTTCAGACGGATCCTGACACTCTGGGGTCCGACCATTTTGGGACACTGTCAGCGGTTGTGACATGCTCTTACATTTGGTCTTTTTTCAGTTGCTTTGAAACATAATAATGGCAAGTGTCTCATACCACTGTGTTCAGCACAAACTGGGCTAAAATATTATATGAGCTACATGTATGTACATGTTTGTATTTTTGAGAGAAAAAGGTTTATGCGTGGTTTTTAAAAAAGCAAACATTTTAAGTCACTGATATAAGTCCACAAAACCCATACTAAACATGTTTTAACAAGACTTTCCAAAACAGAATCTAGTAGTCTAGAGTTTTTTCTTTAAAATGATGTGAAAATCATCCTGCCTACTCATTCACATAAACCAATATATTGATTTAGAAATTGTAAGTTCCCTTTCGAGGGAACTCGCGCTGCGTCGCCATAGAGACGCTTTGGGAACGCCTTCAGGTGTGAGTGCGTCTGAATGTGTATATCAATTCAAACCAATGGTGGGGCGTGACGTCACCGGCGGGGTGACGCAGGAGCCGGAAAGCATAAAAGGCGACGTACAACCACGCCCCCACTATCTCTATTGCCTCAGACGGCTATCTGTGTGTGTGTGTGTGTGTCAAAGAGTGTCTGAATAGCTTAAAAACTGTGTGACTGAATAGTTTAAATGTGTGGCTGATAATGAAGGAAAATAAGAAATCAGAAAGTTTAGGAGCTGAGCACGCTCACGCCGATCTTGAGGGCGCGGTGTGACGTGTGTTCATTATGATAACTTACCTTTCAAAATGCTCCGTTGTTCCTCCTCTGGGTGTGGAAGCTTGCACTGCAGTTACTTCCCCTCATTGAGAGGGACGTGATCTCGTGTAATCTTCCCCCGAGGGGGTTGGTGTATTCGAGTACAGGGTGGTGAGGACGCATAGCTATCCTCCCTCCGCAATGTAATGATTTAATCAAGCTCAGTATACGAGCTGCATGTGTCGAAGTTTAATCCGAATGGCCGGAAGAGCGTCTGCACGTTAAGCTGCCAGGGTCCTTCCAAAATGCTTAAACTCAGCCACACACCACTCGGGCTGTGTGTCGTTGTTTTGATGAGTCAAGACAATGATCGCGTTTCTTGCGGCTTAAGTCCTGCGTCCACTGAGGTGGTGTAACGTTAGTGTACTTTGACCGTGAAAGCTCTGCCTCGGGAGGGTTTGGAAGCACGCATTGCGGTCACTTTCAACCCGAACGGGAGCTCTATGCAATGTTTTACCTCTGAGGAGATATATGTTGTAAACACAGCCCTTCTCTTCACACACTGGTTCAGATCCGCGTCCGCTAAGGCGGTGTGCACTTATCATTGCTATCGGGAGGGATTCGGGAGCCCGCATGTCGGTTTCTCCCACCCCGATCGGTAGCCCGTGCTTTACTGTTTGACTGTGTCAGACGATGTTCGCGTGTCTTGCGGTTCGAGGCCCGCCTCGACCGGTCTTTTAAATGAGAAGTTTATCGAGGTTGTTTCTCGTAACTGCTAGTTTTAATATGTATGAACCAGCATATATATATATATATATATATATATATATATACATAAAGAAACCATATCATCCAGCAAATTAGATGAGAGTTTTCTTACAAAATGAGTGCAATCTCAACACCAGAGGCTTTCTTTCTTTCCTGATCTTCATTATTCATGGAATATTCATTAAGTCATGGAAAAGACCATCTGACCATGTTTACACAAGCACTTCAGCTAGCTTTTAAACATAATAGGCTATATTTAGAGGATGTTTTTATGTTACCATGAGTGGCTTCATCCCTAAAGCCTCCAACATTGTCAAATATATATATAAAGCCCTATCAGGGTATGCCCTCCTGGGGAGTGTGGGTTGTATCCGCCTTTTACGGGTCCCCACACTTCTCAGTACCCTCCTGTATTAACTGTGAACATGCTGCCTCTTGTAGTACAGAGCACAGTAAATCAGGTTCCCTTGGTTAAAGTTATAATAGCAGGAAAAACATTCCAAACATATCTCAATGGGTGTTATGCACAGAAAATTAGGCTATCCCTAATTTTAGAGCAGGAATTGGAATTCCTTTTATTCAAAGGCTACACGAAACTGTCACAAAATTATGGTTCATGATGTTGACAGTCACTCACATTAATCTCAAATCAGATCGGAAGACTGGTTTTTGTTAATGGATTTTTCCTGCTCACAGAATCTCAGGTTTGCCTTTGGGGGCATGGCATACCAATATCAGCCTTCCCTTCGGCCTAGATCTATCCCTTCACACATTTACAAAATGTGTAAATGCTGCCCTGGCGTCATTGCATCTTTAGGGCATTTGCATACTATTTATATTGATGATTGGCTAATATTAGCACAGTCAGCACAGATGGCAGCACAGCATCGAGATGTTGTGTTTGCACATCTAGATACCTAGCGTTGAGACTGAACACCAAGAAAAGTATGTTAGTCCCAACACAGGTGATCACATTTTGGGGATAATATGGAACTCTACGATGATGCAGGCACAGATGTCTCTTGCTCGTGTCATGTCCATTTTTCACATAAGTGAATGAGTTGAAGATAGGTCAATCGCACACCAAGTGATTGTTTTAAAATCAGGGTTTTTTCTCGAGGGGCAACCCTTTTTGCCTGTTCAGGGTTACGCGCACATGTCTTCGTACTCTAGAATATGTAAAGATTTCGGGTTTCTGTCTTAAAGCCGGAAGTGAGGTGTGGTGTGTCGCTGCATGACATTAATGACAGATGCATCTCTCTTAAGCTGCGGATCAGCTATGGAAGGCCACCGGGACAAAAATGTCCAATCAGCTAAAACGCCAGGAAAAGTGTGCTGCTCCAGTACAGAGGACCTCTTTTCTGGGTGTAGTATGGATTTCTACGATAGCAGGCACTGTTGTCCCCTGCTCGTATAGAATCCATCCTTTAACCATGGGGTTCCTTGAGAGGCAACCCGTTTCTCATGATCAAGGTCACACGCAGATGCTTTGTGCCTTAGTATTATGGAAGAAACAATGGTTCCTTTCGGCCAGTGTTGGCCGTTTTACCATGTTCAGGGTTACGCGCGCATGTCTTCGTGCCCTAAGAATATGGAAAAATGCTGGGTTTCTGTCTAAGGCCCGGGGTGAGGTGCGGACTGTTGTCGCATGACATTAATGACAGATGCATTTCTGTTAAGCTGAGGATCGGCTATGGAAAGCCAAAAGGACAAAAACGTCCAATCAGCTAAACGCCAGGAAAATTGTGCTTCTCCAGTACAGAGGACCTCTTTTCTGGGCGTAGTATGGATTTCAACGACTGCAGGCACGGTTGTCTCCTGCTCGTATAGAATCCATCCTTTAACCATGGGGTTCCCTGAGAGGCAACCCATTTTTGCATAATCAAGGTCACAAGCGAATGCTTTGTGCCTTAGTATTATGGCAGAAACTATGGTTCCTTTCTCAAAAAAGGCCAGTGTTGGCTTTTTCACATGTTCAGGGTTCCGCGCATATGTCTTCGTGCCCTAAGAATATGGAAAAAATTTTGGGTATTTGTTTACAGACCCCAAGTTAGGTGCGGTCTGTCGCCGCAAAACATTAATGACAAACGCATCCCTTTCTAGCTGTGATTAGTTATGGAAAGCCAAAAGGGACAAAAATGTCCCATCAACTAAACGCCAGGAAACGTATGTTTCTCCAGCACAGAGGACCTCTTTTCTGGGCGTGGTATGGATTTCAATGACTGCAGGCACGGTTGTCTCCTTCCCATAAAGAATCCATCCTTTTAACCATGGGGTTCCCTGAGGGGCAACCCGTTTCTCATGATCAAGGTCACACGCAGATGCTTTGTGCCTTAGTATTGTGGAAGAAACCATGGTTCCTTTCCCATGAAGGCCAATATCGGGGGCTCAAGGTCGTCACATCAGGCTTACGACGGATGCATCCCTCTAAGGCTGGGAAGTGGCTATGGAAGACCATAAGGTCAAAATCTATGTAAGTCCACATGGAGCAGACGTTCTGCTGCGGCATGCGTTGAGTTGGGGGAATGAAGACTCCACCCACATGTGGGGGAGCAAATTTGGCTCAGGTTCGGCCAAGCGAAAGCTGACCTGTTTGCAATTCAGGAGAATTCACATTGTACTTTTTGGTTTTCTCTTTTTCACCCAGTCCCAGTCGGACTGGTTGCCATGACACAGGAAGGGTCTGAGGGCCTCCTGTGTGTTTTTCCCCAATTGCTCAGCTCCCGGGAGTTCTGGAGAGGGTCCGGCAGCACAGGCACAGCTGTTGCTCGTAGCCCCGTGTTGGCTGACCCGAGTGTGGTTTTCGAACCTGGTCTCCCTCCTTGACGGCTCCCCATTTCAGGGGCCGATCTGGAGGGATTGGTAGCCTCAGGCAAGGGGCACTGTGTTTTACCCCTGCCTAGAGTTTTTGGGTCTGGCCTCTGAGGAGGACAGACTCATAGAAATGGGTCTCTCAACTGAGGAAATATTTCCAGAGCTCCCTCCACAGGAAATTATACGCATTTGAAGAAAGACTTTAATTACGTGGTGCCAAGAGCACTTATATGACCCAGTTAACTACCCCTTGGTACAGTTCTGGAGTTTTTATAAGAGCAGTTTACAGCAGGGCTGCCTCCTTTGACCATTAAGGCTTATGTGGCAGTTATATCTGTCTTTCATACCTTAGTGGTCGGTCCCTCATTAAGTAGAGACCATCTATTCATGCGTTTCCTGTGTGGCACTCGGAGGCTGAGGCCTGCGAGTCATTTTAGGATCCCTGCGTGGGATCTGTCTGTGGTCCCGGAGGACTTATCAGGGGCACCATTTGAGCCATTGATATAATTACGTATGTAACCCTTGTTCCCTGAGAAGTGAACGAGATGCTGCGTCTCCTTTGCCATACTTCCTGCGTACCTGTAAGCCGTCTTCGGCAATATTTCAGATAGTGTAGGCGTGGTTGTACGTCGCCTTTTATGCTTTCTGGCTCCTGCGTCACCCCGCTGGTGACGTCACGCCCCACCATTGGTTGGATTTGATATACACATTCAGACGCACTCACACCTGAAGGCGTTCCCAAAGCGTCTCTATGGCGACGCAACGTCTCGTTCCCTTCTCAGGGAACAAGGGTTACATACGTAACCCGAGGCAACACTTTTTCTTTAGAGGGGCTGTATGCGAGAAGGATTGATTGACAGCTAGCAAACAAAGGCTCGCATAATGAGCTGCATAATGAGGCAGGAGGGAACTACAGTAAAGAATGTGAGGACAACTGTATACATGTTTGTTTGAGGTTTTTTAAGAAGTTAACAATATAATCAAAATAGAAATGAAGGTCAGTAGGACATTTTCAGTTTATTTGGAAACGAACCCTATTCAAAAACTTAACTTGTATAAGAAACTGATAAACAACAGAGCTGTAAACTTTATGTCCAAAAAGTGTTTTTCCACTTCATAGTTTAGTACTGATGAGAGGGATGCAGACCTGTAAGAGAGTTATGAACAGCTGTTAGCATAAATTGTCTACAGAAATACCCTTACATACATAACTGATGGGTAAATGATAGCACTACATTCAGATAAACTATCATGTACATAAACTAAATTAGTATCTCAGATAAACATCTGCAATGATTAGTTATATAAAAAGCTGTTTTCAGATGACTGTTTTCAGATGCCCATCCCCTTATCGTCTAGCTTCTGTTTTAAACGCGTTTCTGTAAGCGAGTATGAACTTTAAAACACATCGCATATGGCGTCCATGTGCGATAGCTCGGGTCTCTGTGTAAACAACGCGGAGCTCATAATAAAACAGTGTCGCGTGTAAAGCGCAATGTATGGAATGCGTTGCATGTAAACAATATCATATTACAGCAGATCCCCCAGTGCAGCATTACTCAAAGTTGCCATGAAGGATACGAAAGTGAATAACAGTGTATAACACTGTACAGCATGTAACAATGAAATCCGCCATTACGTGATCAAGCATACTCGTTTGTAAACAATGCGAAAGTTTTTCAATCCGAAGCGTACAGTCTGCTGAGGTCGCTTATGTAGGCTGAACTGCACAAGCCATAACATATTATATGATAGCAAATATAAATGAAGACAAATGACTTACAGTTTCTTCAGGAATATATCCTCCTCCATTGCGTCTTCCATTGTTCTTCTTCTTAGGTAACGTTAAAGATAAACGCTTCTCTTCCTCAATGTCCAGACATAAATAAAGATATTCCTCACGTGTGTTTATAAAGTTTATACTCCAAACATGCGGTAAAGTCTTTAAATCTGATAAAACTTTACGCTTTGTTTATTATTGTTGGAACTGCTCGTCTCTTCATTACCATGTCAACAGCCTGTGGGCGTGACCGCATTAGAGATAATGAGCTCAGCCAGGAAAAACGGTACTCTCGTTACTTCAATGCAGATTATATAAACAGGAAATAATTGTTTTGATTTTAATTAGCTTGTTTAAAAGTAGACATTGCAGGCTTTGTTTGGATATGTGTATCATGTTTGTGTGACGAGTATTCGCAGAGTTTCAACTGATTTTTGTAACGTGATTTGAGAGACAGCTGTTGGAGACAGAAATGTCTAAATGCGCACCCTGTTTATTTTCTTTATTTGACAAAAACACAAAGATCTCTTGTTATTGTGAAGTTACACTAATTAAAGAGGACCCTTCAGAGTTTCAAATGATGTCAAACACGTAAGTGTTTGATTATTAATGATGGAGTATTTTAAGTTGATTCTGCTATGATAAGGAGAAAACACGTCAAAACGCGTCCCCGCGTTTTTGGACCCCTGGGGGTTAAAGAGAAGGACAAATTAAAGAGTTATGATTAAAGTATGATATTTTTTACAAAAAAACTGTTTTTTTTTCATTCAAAGTAAAATGTATACATACCAGGTATAATGGCTGTAATGTCAAAGTAGATTTATCCAGGTCTAAATATTTATACCATAAATATTGGTGATAGACTAATGTATAAAACCATAGCCATTTCTCAATGTCAAGGATACGTCCTTGGCAGGACTAGTCCTTACAAGTCACTTCCTTCAGAGGCTCGGCGAGGCTCCTCTTAAGCATTCGGAGAACACGTTAAATGGAACAGGCTAGCAAGTGCACCTCATTGCGTGATTGAAAGGTGTGCTTTCGGTGCTGTGCGAATAGGATTGTGGGTGATTTCAGCGCGTGAAGAGCGCGAAGGATACAAATATGCGTCCTTTCCTGTATATGGGATATTTCTTTAACGAAGGACTCAGTCCTTGGCTGAAATTTCGAGGATCCTCGACATTGGAACAGTCCTTCGACGGATGTCGATGACGTAGCATCCTCGAAATTCTGGCTTCCGAGGATCCTTCCTTGACATTGAGAAACGGCTCATGTGAATGATTTAGCTAAAGATTAGCCTGAATTACTAAGCTAGGCAGTTTTCCCAAAATGGTGGCTGTGGGGCAAAGTGAACCAGATGATGTGAGGTAAACTGAACATTAAAAAAATATATTTCTGTTTAGTTTCGCACAACTGATTTGTTCATTTTTAAACATTTTAGAAAACATATCATGCCAAGACATTATAATATTTTTACAAAAAAATTTATTTTATGCATTTGCCGTTTTGCAGGTCCAAACTGAAAAAACAAACTTATCACTCAGAAACGTCCATTGACAATCTCCAAACAATAAATTGTTCCTCAAAATCTGTATTTTCATCTGATACAGACTCAAACATGAGTGGATGACAACAGAGTACCGCGAGGGCGATTTAAAACCAACCTCCTCCGCTTTATTTCTCGCGGTATGATGTCATCTGCTTGTCGGCTCTTGCGGTGCTGCGTAAAGTTGACCACACCTAAAAAATGTACTGCTAAACTCAACAGAAATGCTCTGTATATACCAGCATCTCCTTTATTAATTGTAAAGCAGGAAAAGTTCTATTTTACTTCTCAGCATGAGAAATAGCTTACACGGTTTGGCGTGTGAGCGTGTGAACTGACAGAAATGCGTGTCTCATGGCGAATGCGTGGTACTTGAGAGCCCAGGTTATATCAACATATGTCAAATTAAGTTACCCAATATCCACTTAATTTTATAAGTTATAAACATTAATTTAAAATAACATACAGCGTATGTAGTAGGCCTAGATTTACTTAAATTGCATTTAAATAAAGAAACTGCAAAGGGTAGGAATTAAAACGCCACACGCTGGTGAAAACTGGAAAAAAGTTTTTCTTTTGATTCGATCTTTTGATCGATTAGCATTGGGGGTTGGCAAAGAATTAGTCTCGCATAGCCAGACCTTCAATACTGTTCAGCCAACAGTTTGTGTGCGTGACGTCTGAGGCTGAAACTAGCAAAGAATTGGTAGACCTGGGGGTGGGTGGTTTTTAATTTCTTGACTCTGTGTCACTAGAAGCTGCTAAAACTAGCAGCTAAACCATGTGCAATTAATTACATGTCGTTTTATTTATATACTGTAGAAAATATTTTCTGAATTTGTAAGTAAAGTTAGCATTAAATATGTTTTACAAACAATTGTAAAAAATGTTGTAAAAAATATATAAGTATTCTTTTATATTAAGAATAACAATATGATTTATTTATATGGCGCTAAAATGCTTTACACATGGAAAGAGGAATTATTCTCAACCACCCCCAATAAACGTGGTCTGGAGAGGTATGTGAAACGCTCAACCATAGCTGCTCAGATTAAATTTAAATACAATGAACACAATATGCCCTCCTGGTTTTAGACTCTGAGGAGTAAAAGAACAAGGTTAGAATCAGAGGACTCGCTGGCTGACTTCCCACCAAGCCAGAATGATATCGCTGCAGGTCAGATGCGAGCTTTTTCCAATACCCTTTTGTAGGTACGTGACAATCTCCGCTGTCGCGGCTGTCAGCTTGGTTCCCCTCGACGCAACTTCGGATTTCCTCAGACAATGTGCAGAGTAAAAACATTATTGAGATTGTATAATACATACTTGCTAAACTACAAGTGAACGAAATTTGAACGATGCGCACAGTTTTACCACCCGCAAAATGGAAAACAATGGGACGAAATAAAGTGATGACTTTCGAGTTTCAAATTACCAATATTTTGTTATTCTTGAACCCATAGACATGGTCTTGGTGTCCAGGGATTATCTTTGCCCAACAGCTACAATATGTTATTAAAAAATAAATAACATCATTATGGAGAAATGAGTGCTTGCAGAATATATATATATATATATATATATATATTTTTTTTTTTTTTTTTTTTTGACAAATGCTTATCAGTACATTACTTTTTGTTTCTTAAACTTTAACGATGAATATTCTCCTTGAGAGATGGGCAATTTTCAGCAATAGCAGATTATATAAAAAATTTTGAGCTCATAAAAAAAGATTTTTCGCTTATTTAAAGCGTAACTAAACCCCTGGTCAGAGCCTGACTCCACCCACAGCAAAATTTGAAAAATGCAAGAAAAGCGGGCAGATCCCAACGTAGATAGAGGGGACGAACTAAAAACGTACCAAGTGTGTGGTGAGATCGTAACAAGGGCGTGGTGAGCTTGACCCTGCTTACGTCACGAGTAATTTTTTGGACCCAACATCCAATAGGAAAATTCAACTGCAGTACCCACCGTTTAACCTGAAGAGGGCAGCACTCGGACGTTTTTACACCATATATTGTAGTATTGAAACACTTTATATCCAAATGTCAAAAAACGTACTAAAATCAATGAACAGCATTAATAAAGCATCATTCTTACAGATCATTAACTAAAAAAAGTTCGTTTAGGGTTTAGTTACTCTTTAAATGACTTTTTTATGTTTTTATGCACGTTTGGTTTTGGTGCAATTTCACCAACAGCTTATAATTAGGAAATACACACAACACGCTTAACGTATATTTTCTATATGTTAAAAATTTTGTAAAAAATACGTATTCTTATATAATAAGAATAACAATATGATACATTTATATTGTGCTCAAAATGATTTAGATATGGAAAGAGGAATTCTTCTTAACTACCACCAATAAAGTTTTATATTTCTTCTTTAGAAAAACGGCATTTAAATCCACGTGCACCGAACAAGAAAACGTATGCTTACATACAGAGTCTGTGTATGATATCTTTTTTATTTAGTGTTACATATTTTTATTTATATGCATTTAATAATAGGCTACCGTAAGATCATAATGTACACACTGTTAAAAATTATTCAATGATTAAAGTAACTTAATAAAATCTCTTAATGCAGTTATGCGATTTTTTTTGTTGGAAAATAAATTACTAAAAATAGAACAGATATTTACATTTATTATTTGATGTATACACCTTAATAATATAATTAAATGTATTTATTAAATTTACAGATTATTTTAATCAATATATTTAAGAAGGTCGGAGTTATATATTTAAGTTTTTAAAACTGTAATAATTGCATATTTCAAATTATTATTATTTCTATTTGGCATAAAAAATGTGTAAGTTTTACGCCTTACTTGAAGTATGATTTACTTATATTTTCACATTGATATTATTTGAGTAAATGTAGGCAAAAAATTAAATTAATAATAAGTAGAACAAATGTCAATTTTAAACAATCACATAGCCAACGGTTTTTAATCAGCAACAAAGAAACTGCGCCTTTTGCCAATGACAAACACCTCAGAAACTCCTAAAATTTATGAATATTTACACTCACAATATGATTTTATTTCCTTAATACAAAAGTATAACATATTATACAAATTCTCAGTGAAATGTATTAAACACCATTGCATAGTTTTTTTATCGTGTTTTATACCATGTAAAGGAAACATGATAATATAAAAAGTAGCCTACTGTTCAGTAATGCAGAAAAGCGCAACACAACCATGTTAAAGCTATTAAAACGTTCAGATGCAAAAATGAACTAAATGTAAAATTAGATAAACTAGTAAATGATATTGCGTAAATGCGCTCGGTCTCTTCAAAGGTCTTCGCAAATTATTTTGTTATAAGACTCAGTTATCATACAGCACGCCTCTTCTACTGTAAGTACACGGAAAAAAATAAGACAAATGATGCGCGTTTGAGTCGGATTTTTATGAAGAATATGTGACTGTTTATGTAACTGGCAAAAGAAAACTTTGCCAACGAAATGTTTGCCTGCATTTGTATGACATCAAAGTATATCGTCTCCACAGCACTCTTCACTCTTCTACTTGAAAAAATAGGGTCGCAGCCCCAACCTCCTTAGACTGTCTTCGAACCGATTGGCAAGTTGTGTTGCAGGCCAGTGGTATAAACGTCGCTGCTGTGGCCCTTCACTCCTCTCTGGATCGTTGCGTCCCGGCTCTCCCACCACTCTACTCCATGGTAGGGCCGTAGTCTCATACACTGAAGGCTCATAATACACGTTGAACAAGCATTCCACAATGACACACTGTATCAGATACTGAGTACTCACAATATTGAAGATTGCTCTCCTTTGCTTACTTCCTTAAGACGGATGAATTCCTCTTCGCCCCGATGTATATCCACAACTGCCGTTTCCTTCAGTAACACTTACGGTGAGTCGGCTTCTAACAACATCACACACACATCAATGATGTACACAAAGCAATTCGTTTCTCAAAGTCTTCAAAGGTTTTGTGGACTTCAAAATTTTACATGTAGCTCATAAAATATTGTAGCCCAGTTTGTGCTGAACGCAGTGGTATGAGACACTTGCCATTATTATGTTTTAAAGCAACTGAAAAAGACCAAATGTAAGAGCATGTCAGAACCTCTGACAGTGTCCCAAAATGGTCGGACCCCAGAGGGTTAATACTTATCACCGAACCGGCTTTGCTGATAAAACACACATGAGAATCGCAGGTGATTTTTTGCACAGCTCTAATGTGAAGAAATGCATGTATTTACAAACTTCTCATGAGACAAGTGTTTAGCATGGGAGTGTTTAGCAAACCAGCATGGACCAGCATGGGAATTATGCTGGTTTAGCTGGTGATCACCATACCAGCACAAAAACACAACATATACTGGTCTTGCTGGCATGCTGTTTTTTCAGCAGGGTGACAAATAATTTGCCAAACTACTTCCTCTTATCGCTGCTTTTTGATGGTTTTGAGAACAATTACTCAAGAGTCGCCCTCTGTCATTTCACAGAATTATACAACGGAGAGCACATCAAGCATAAAAGCCTTGTAGGTTTACCGAGGAGCCAGCTGGTTCAGCAGGTTCACGCCATAGAGTAGAGCCATGCGAATTGCAAAAGTGTAAACAAGGCTTCAACTGCACAAAGCTAAAGAGAAACCAGCAACTGTGTGCTGATTCCACCACTTGCCGCGTCACGTGTGAAAGGGCCTTTAAAGGAAAGCACCACCGTTTTCAATATTTTACTGTTCTTACCTCAACTTAGACGAATGACTACATACAGTACCTATCTTTTCTCAATGCGTGCACTTCATCTTTGCACAGCATGTCATGAATGTGTTAAAATTTAGCCTAGTCCCATTTATTCCTTAGGATCCAAACAGGGAAGAATTTAGAAGCCATCAAACACTTCCATGTTTTCCCCATTCAAAGACTGTTACATGAGTACTTACATAAGTAAGTATGGTGGCACAAAATAAAACGTGGTGATTTTTTAAGTGGATAAAAAATGAGAACTATGGCAGAAGAGCACTTAGTTTGCACTTTGAGCACTTCGACCTCTGGCGCAGTAACATCATCACTCCTGCGTAGATGTTACTGCGCTCCAAGGTCGAAATGCTGCAAACTAAGTGCTCTTCCTCCATGCATTGAAAAAAGATAGTTATGTATTAATTTGTCTAAGTTGAGGTAAGAACATAATATTGAAAAATGGTGGTGTTTTCCTTTAAGTCAAAAGTGTAGCGTTCCACACTCCGTCTCGGGTGTGCATTAAACTGCCTGCCACCGTGCAAGTGTGAATCTGAATTTCCTTTCGCAACAGTTATAATAACACAAATCACATCACA
This sequence comes from Paramisgurnus dabryanus, assembly GCF_030506205.2. Taxonomy (NCBI): domain Eukaryota; kingdom Metazoa; phylum Chordata; class Actinopteri; order Cypriniformes; family Cobitidae; genus Paramisgurnus; species Paramisgurnus dabryanus. The sequence continues at coordinate 52,777,960 of NC_133339.1, forward strand.
CCTAATAACACAATCGCTCTTGCTTTTTTCCCACTCCAACATTTCAATTCTTCCTGCCCACTAAAAGCTGCACAGAAATTTGCTTACCCCGATAGGCCTGTATGTAAACAATTTAGAAAAAGTTCCATCGATTCACAATTTATATCATCGCTAGCCTACCAATCTACGATATGTATTGTCATATGATATCACACATCCCTAACATGCAGTAATGTAATGCTTTAAACACATTTGACAAGCTATTTTAATTAACAAGTAGCACATCCTCACTTATTCCAGAAAAGTTGCTAATTTAAGGCTGGGTTGTACAGCTGCGGCTGTGCGGGGAAGGGGCGTGTCTGGTCTGAACTAGTTGATGCATGAAAACAGAACCCTGACTGGTTGACTGGCTCAAAGTATTTTGAGTATTTTAAAAATTAAAAAAAACTCATCTTAAATGTATTTAAATACAAATTACATTTCATTATTCCAAAGGCTTTAAAATACAAACAACTATTTTGTATTTCAGATAGATATTTTAAATTGATGTATCTGAAATACTGCCCATCCCTGTAAATAGCCTATAGTTGTCGACAATGATGATCCTAAAAGCTCGCGTAGTTGTTTGATTTCATTGTGATGGCATAGCTCATGCGTTTCCCCAGGTGTGATCCTAAGATCCTTGCATGGGAGTCAAGAACACTATCCATTCTCCCTTTCGATCACTTGTGTCAATCAATCAACATGTGGATACAATTTGTCAGCGTTCCTGTAAAATCTTGCCAAGACTGCTTCACGTAAAGACATGCAAATGACCGCTAGGCGTCACTGTGGAGGCGGTTTCGGATTGATGTTTCGAAGCCTCGAAAAATACAGCACAATTGATTAAACTGTTTCAGTGTTTCACAAATGAATTGCTTAGTTTTAAAGTTGAGATCTTTAAAGACACATTAACTGCACATTGTGGTTTCTTAATAAAGGAAATTAAGAATGATGTAAAATGTGTGTAAAGGAGAAAAATGCTGGCCATCAATCTGCTTTATCAAAGTTGCATCCCTGCACTAAATAATACAACTTAATATTAAATAAATGTGCCGAAATGTAGCTTTATGTTTGCTGAATATCACTTTCAATTATCATTGTTTAAAATCCTGGGTGTTCAAGAAGAGACAACTTTCTTGATCCAAAGTCTGTGATCATTCAATTATGTGCCCATAGTATATGAGGTAAGAGACTGTTGTGGGTCAAGTTAGGGTTTGGGTTAAGATTTGCTTGTTAACAGCACCTTCTTGAATTGAAATGGTCACAAAGTCTGACAATGAATTTTCATCTACATTGGATCTGTGACGCGTTTTGGACTATAATGTTTTTCTGCTACATTTACCATTATGAATCAGCATGTTTTATTATTAAACTGTCACATTGGCTGGGGGAATAGGATCAACGTTTAGAGCTGAATGAATACTTATCTCCATAATGGAGACTACTTACAGCATTAACCCTCAATGTAGTACAAAATCTAGTTCTCTAGTAGTAATGATGACATGTGTTTATATATATATATATATATATATATATATATATATTCTTTTACATTGTTAAATAGTAGCTTGTGAAGTAGTCTGCATGACCAAAACATGATGTACTGTATCTCAAAACAGCACTGCATGACTGACAGGTGGGGTGAAAGCCAACATGCAAATGCTGCACACTTTGCATGTCCCTTTGCATCCAAAACATCCTTGATGGCTGATACTGTTTCCCCGGCGAGAGGTCTGCTGGGAGAAGGGAAAATGGGGCAGCTTTGAATAAGCAAATGAGCTCTGTTTTTACCTGAGCTTATCACAGTCAAAGACACCTGAGTGTGGCACCATCATTTGTCCATGCAAAGTGATTCCACTTGCTCACAATCATTATCATCAGACAGTTTCATTCACTTCCCTGAAACTAAACACACAACACAAAATAAAACACATTCCAGATCCTCTGTATTTAAGACCCCATCATAGAATAATTCAATTCAAATGGATTTATATAGTGCTTGTTTTACAATGTTCCATTTAAAGCAAACCAACGTTACATGAAAAAAGAGAACAAAGTAAACTGGAAAGTTTAATATGTACATTACAAATATAATGTTAGACAGAATTAATGAGAGTGTGTGTGTGTGGTTTACAAGACATGGATAGTGTATAATGACATGTTTATTATGCTATAAATGTGGTTTACGGGGACACAGAGAGTGTCCCCATAAACTGAAACGCTAAAAAAACATACTAAATGGTAGTTTTTCATAGATTAAAGACTGGCAAAAGGTTTTTGTGACATTGGGGTTATGGATTGGGGAATAGAATATAACAGTTTGGACAGTATAAAATGCATTGCGTCTATGGAGATGTCTCTGTAAACCACATACACCATTATGTATGTGAGTGTGTGTATGTGTGTGCATTATTAGCAGATGTGAAGGGCACCTGTGGCTTAATATTGAAGAAGTTGGCTGTTTGTAACCTGAATGTTACAGGGTTCAATTATCATGTTTGGCAGTAAGTAACTTCCAGATATTTCAAATCATGATTAGATATTGTAAATCTTAAAATGGTTGTGTATTATAATTCTGCTTTGAGTTTTATCACGACAGCACATTTATTATCTAGTAATAAAGCGGTGGTCTTCATGTCTCTGGAGGAATATTAAGTGTGATGGAGACACTGGAGTCTTTCAAGGCACTTCAGGGCCACCGGGCAGAGGACCCTGGTCAACCATAATGCAACCATGCAGAAGTTATAACAGAAGCCCTTGTTCCCATCCCATAAACCACAAACTTTTCAAAAGCTGTGAATACACTGCAGTCTTTGCTTACTGCCAGCAGCAGAAACAACATTAATCTGTCCCAATTTTTTGTTTTTTTTATAAACAAAATTAAACCCTTCTTTCATGATTACAAGAAAAGACAACTTTGAAACACGACTACAAAAAGCTGAAAATTACAAGAAAACCAGATGATTGTTCATTATGCGTGTGGATCTGAGATGACCTCCAGATGATTTGCAGGAATATTGGGAACTACTCCAACTTTCCACATATCTCCTGTAGAAATATACTGCTTTAATAAATGAAAAATTATTTAAAAACAAACTAATGTCTAATCTATTTGATGTCCTTTTGGTTTTAACTTCTGATTATTGTCCTTATGTATATCACTGACAGCAGTGTTGTGCCTGAACGAGTTCATTGAACGAAAGTTCATGAACTCGTTCATATTTTGGGCGAATGTGAACTGAACGTACTGTATTACTGCCTGATGAACGTTACTGTGAACTTGTTCATTCTGGTGTTTGTGAATGACACGCTCTTTCAGTTTAACATCGTTCGATAGGGTTCCAGATTTCTATAGAGTCTTCAAGGGGAAAACACACCGTAAAAAGGCCTTAAAAAACACCCAATCTGGCAACACCCGCGTTTCATAGCTGCATGCGTCATCAAAAGAAAGAGCAGCATGGAGGTGACGCAATGGGCGCTGCTTATATAGTTTAACATTAAATAACATCATATTTGTAAATAAGGCAAATACCAAAATTAAAAGACAGTCAATGCTAATGTAAACCCTGGTTGGATAAGGATTTAAAGTTGGATATAAAGATGAAATCTGACGCATTTAGCTTCAGTGTTAAAACTGATCAAATAATTGCTGTCTATAATTAAAAAATAATAAACTGGGGAAAATAACTATAAATAAGTTCATTTTTGGAACTGTGAACTAGTTCAAAATAGTTTGAAATATGAACTATGAACAGAACTAGTTCATTTTTAAAATTTGTGAACTGTGAACTGAACTAGTTCATGTAGAAAGTGAACTTTCCCAACACTGACTGACAGTCAGCATGTATGGAAATTTGTCATTTAGTATTCAGTTTGAGTTCAAAGACACACACCTACTTACTTATGATTTGAAGAGTTTTGTTGCTAAACGAGATAACTCAGTTTTTGAATTTTTCAGAAATATCGTTTTTTTGGTTGTGCATTCCAATTAATATCAATTCAACTGTAGTTGGTTTGTTTTAAAAAATACAGCTAAGTAGCACCATAAAACAATATAACAACCTGATAACATTATAATAAACATGTTTCGACAAAAATGTTAAAAACAGAGTTTTTTGCAACGAAACTCTTCATATATATACTGTATAAATACGGGTCTGTTAAATGCTTTATTCTGTTAGTCTTAAAATAACCACCCGAGCAATGTCTGTGGTAACCGTAGTATAAGAGAAATAAGTGACTTCAATCCTTTGAATTATTCGAAGATAATGCACTCTCCGTTGCGTCGTGCCGCATTACCACCGTGGGTCTGCGTTTTTTTTTATTTATAATTAAATAGCCTGTCCTTACATATTCTATATATTTGTCTCCTCTACCTATTTCTATTTTATATATTTGTCTGTTTGCTCCACAATGTGTTTTTGCTAACAGCTGCTTTGCAACAATGCAAAACTATAAAAACGTTATAGAAATCAACTTAAGTCAAATGCTATCATATTAATATTATTTTAGTGTTTTTGCTTTGCATTACAGCACAGGAACTCAATCCACCCTGTTTAATGTCCTCATTCAGACTGGTAGATGATTTTTTTGAACTGTTTTTATCGCAGCATTTTTAAGTGTGTGTACGCGTGTACGCACATGTGTGTAGGAGTGCAGCCTGATATTCTGGGAACGGAGGGCTCGTGTTGTTGACCCACCTGCTCCCATCTCTCTTCAGCTGGATTTCAGCAGCTGCAGTTCTTCACAAAGCACGTCTTTGTAATCCGCCCCGGGTGGACACGAGGAACAGAGGAAATACAGAGAGAGAAAGAAAGAACCAACATCACGACTTTCTTCTGTGATTTTACTCTGACTGTCTTTTCTGGTGTTAGATGGACACACACCTGCATGAATATCTGATAAACACACACACACACATACAAACACCTGTTACATGAGATTTATGTGGAGGGCAAAATAACGGACATATCCAAATAACTGAACAAGATGTAAGCGCTCCACATCATTTTACATGCAGATGACAAATATTCAAACCTTCATTCGTCCAGCCGCATGCAAAGCACCTTTGCAAATGTGATGGCAGTAGAAATAGACGTCGCAACTGATGGCTCGGTCTGTGTATGCTACAGTCTGTACATAGACCTTATCTGTTCATTAAAAACTGTTATTATGCTTATTCTGATCAGCTATCAGCTTATGATTACCAAATTCATCCTACAGATCATAAAGTAGCTGCAGCTGGCTGTCCAAGCAAAGCTGTTTAGGTGCGCAGTTTGATTGCATCTTATCATGCATAGTATTTTCTTGGCCATGTTTTTAGAATTCGTCAAGCTTAGAAATACTTCTAGGTTCGGCTAGAGCTGAATTATTATGTGGGTGTTTATTGTTATAAAAAAAACTCCTCATATATTAGCAAGCTATCATACTACTACACTCTGTTTATTGGCATCACAAGATTTGGGACAGTTAGTTTTACCCAGAATATCAAACTCTTTTAAAGGAGTAGATCCTGTCTAGTTGGTGCAGGCCTCAGCTGTTGCCACAATCTGATGACATCATTTGAGATGAGCCACCTAACCGCTGCATTAACTGCTGTCCTGCAGGACACACATCCAACAAAAAGCTACAGTCAGCGACTAGATCAAAATAGGAATATATATGACACATCTACTTATAGAAAACATACATCTACAGTCTGTAAACACTAATACATCTATCATAATGTCATCTGTCTTTTCTTTGATCTGGTCTTTGTCCAGATGGCATTAGTGTGTTTGTCTCATTACCTGTACACAACCTGCACTGTGGATGAGAAAACTGAAGTGGTTGATTGTGATTTTAAATTTCTACCAACAGTCTTATTTCACGCATATTCAGTCCACAATAACAGAAAATTATATTTTTAACTATAATCAAGTTATTTTCTGTCACAACTCATGCAATGCAAGAGTTATCAGTAACTATGCTAATACTTTTCTTAAATGGGTCTGAAGTACTTGGCAGTTGTCGACTTGCATGCTAATATAGGCTACTAAATTTTTCATGAAACATATAAGCTACAGGCAAGGCTGCCCTTACGAAAATAAACCATGGTTTTACTACAGTTAAAACCAAAAAAACATTGTTACTGTAGTAAAACCATAGTAACTACAAAAAATCCATGGCAAAAAAGCCCAGAAGAAGGGAGGGGGACTGCGTCTTTTTGAATCTGCGTGTGCTGAACAGATATATTCATCGCATGCCATTCAAGTTGCTAAAACATTGACGCATCCTGGCGGAGATTCAGCACCAGTATTGGTTCGTAGCGATGGACCTGAAGGACGCGTACTTTCATGTCTCTATTCTTCCTCGACACAGACCATTTCTTCGGTTTGCTTTCGAGGGGAGGGCATATCAGTACAGGGTCCTCCCATTCATTGTTGACGTGTCTAAAGTCTCTCATACGTAGCACAGCGGTCCCGCTCAAGATCTTTTAGAGGCTCCTGGCACACATGGCATCCTCGTCTGCAGTTATTCCCCTCGGGTTGATGCACATGAGACCGCTTCAACATTTGCTGTACCCCCGACTCCCCAGAGAGGCATGGCACACTGGCACCCGTCGAGTCATTCTGACACCGCGGGGCCAACGCACCCTCAACCCCTGGAGAGACCTTTCGTTCCTCATGGCAGAAGTGCCTATGGGACGTGTTTTAAGGTGTACGGTAGTTACACCTTCAGTGGAGTCATCAGAGACTTAGATCTCTGAGAACCACTCACATCCCGGGCAACCTCAATCGTGCAGCCAACACGCTCTCATGACAGGTCATGTCTCGCAGAGAGTGGAGACTTCACCCCGACGTGGTCTGGAGTATTTGGCAGATGTTCGGCAAAGCCCAGGTAGACCTGTTTGCTTCATCTGACAACACTCACTGCCCGCTTTGGTTTGCCCTGACAGAGGGTTGCCTCGGCATGGACGCCTTAGCTCACCCATGGCCACGTCATCTGAGGAAGTATGCCTTCCCCCCTGTGAGCCTCATTGCTCAAGTACTGAGCAAAGTTAAAAAGGAAGAGCATCAGGTTCTTCTGGTAGCCCCCTGTGGCCCAAACAGACCTGGTACTCAGAGGTCTCACTACTAGCGACCGCCCCTCCTTGGCTGATTCCATTTAAACATGACCTACTGTCTCAGGGGCAGGGCACGATTTGGCACTCAAGGCCGGACCTCTGGAACCTCCATGTCTGGCTTCTGGATGGGATTAAGATGCTCTAGCGGGGCTTCCGCCTGCTGTGGCTGAAAATATCGCTCAGGTTAGAGCCCCCTCTACCAGGCTGCTCTATGCCTTTAAGTGGCATCTTTTCTCGTCCTGGTGTTTCTATCCCAGAGAGGACCCACAGAGGTGCACGGTCAGTGTGGTGTTGTCCTTTTTACAGGAGGGTTTGGAGAAACATCTCTCTCCATCTACACTAAATGTGTATGTGGTTGCTATCACGGCCCATCACTTCGATATCGAGGGTAGGTCGTAAGGACAGCACGATCTGATTTGTAGGTTCCTGAGAGGCGCGAGGTGGTTAAATCCACCCAGACCACGCCTCATCCCCTTATAGGACCGTTCAGTGGTCCTTTCGGGCCACAAGAGGGCTCCATTTGAGCCCCTAAGAGAAGCTGATCTTTCTCATCTTACGATGAAAGCTGCTCTCTTAGTGGCGCTCGCCTCTATTAACTCTTTCCCCACGGTAATCAAGAGAAAACGCTTCCCCGCCAATGACGAGTTTTTCCGTCTTTCCGCAATACCGCTATTATCAACTAGGTGACTTTTTAAACCCGGAAGTATTGCCCTATGGCAAGCTGCTGCATGTCCGTGTCTGTTTTAAAGATCGCTCTGAATGGGATCTCTATGAAAAGTCCATCACAAAAATGGAATTATCTCTGCTTTTTGCTCAAAATGTGGTGTTTTTGCAGAAACCTACCCATATTCAAAAGCTGATTACAAAAGAACCACTGAAGGTAGGATGAAACGGTTTTTTGTTTGAAAGCAGAGGGTCTGTTCTTTCATTTGGTATATTGTATGTTTATATATTTAAAGAAGAACATTTTCTGGAAGGCATTAAACTTTTGTGAAAATCATGAAAAACGCTGGCGCTGGCTGGCAACTTTTTTTTAAAACGCTGGCGGTGAAAGAGTTAAGAGTGTGGTGGACCTACAGGTGCTCTCTGTTTCCCTGGAGTGCCTGGAATTCGGACTGAGTGAATGACGAGTGAATGACGAGTTTTTCCGTCCTTCCGCAATATCGCTATTATCCACTAGGTGACTTTTTAAACCCGGAAGTATTGCCCTATGGCAAGCTGCTGCATGTCCGTGTCTGTTTTAAAGATCGCTATAAAGACTTTATAGCACGCTATGTTTAATTAGAAACAACGTTATTGAGAAACGCAGCACTGAGTATAAATGTAACAGGTGTTATGAGGTTTTATGTAGCTCCATCTCTCTCCACTTACTACTCACACTTTTATACCACGGCACAGCTCTTGTCAAATAAGTTTGTATAAGCAAGAACTGCTTCATTCCTTTTATAAACCAACAATAATATTGTTGTTGTTTATGCATTTGCTTATTGAATTAGAGCTACACAGGTTTAAACAGCGGTTGAGTTTAGACATTAGGCTACAGTGCGTTAACCTGCTTCATTTATCGTGCACGCACAAACCCATTGCGAGACAGAGAGAAAGAGACAATATTTTTTTAATTCTCTAAAAAGACAAAGATTTCAATGTAATACTGTACTGCATGATTTGAAATGATTACACTGTAACATTGTATGGTTTTGTATGATTTACTGAATTGACAAAACTCACATATATGATGCCAGTTTATTTAAAATTATTTTAACTATTTGTTATGTTTTCCACATAGGAATAAATCTACACATAATATTGTATAGGCTACTGGTTGTGATCATAAAGTGCTAGGTTTACCAAAGTAGGAACAGATCCATCCTTTAGGAGCAAACGTTGCACAAATCCAGCCTTGACCTCTCCATGCATGGTTTAAGAAGGCAGTGATCACAAAAAGACAGGAGAAGAAATATAGTTTCTGGTTTCAATGCGTAGGAATTGCATTGCAATACTGTACAATATTATTTTAATATTGATATACTGGAATTAATAACTCCGCAATACCGTTAGCAAACAGACTTGGCTAGTTAACAAATCAGGTCTCTTTGGCAACAGCAAGTGGTCGGGTATAAACAGCAGCTAGTGGGCGGGCTTAAAAATGAACACGTGAACAACAGCATTTAACATGAATAAAAAGGAGCAGAAACAAAAAAAAAACGTATAATGTCTTGCAATGTCTTATAAAAGTAACTAATTACCAGGCAAAGTAACTATTGCATTACTTAAAGGTATAGCAGAGGATTTTCCCGAATTTTAGAAAAGAACTGCCCTCTCCACTTTTGAAAAAAATGCATTTGCGCAACACTCTACCTAATCCCAAGAGGGAACGCCTATTAAACGTGTCATACAAAAGTAGCTTATTGCATTTGTGTAATAAATACTATGGTGAACACATTGTAATTATCAAAAATGAACATACAAGGTTTTAGAACATTTCAGCGTGATACCTATTACAATGTCTGCATGCCCCGGCTATAATGAATGGCTGAAACCGTAGCTCACCCACTACCACACATATATACCTGAAAGTGCGCATGTGCAGAAAGCATAAACTACCTACGAGCACGTACGACGTACTTACGTAAACATATCACCAGACAACTAGGAGGACCAATAGTCTTGATGATCCACCCAGAAAAAGAAAATCCTCCTTAAAAGTATACTTTTAAAAAAAAGTAAAAATATTTCTAATAACTTGGATGCCCCCAATATTAATGAATTAATTGGACACTAAAGAGAAACCACTTATTTTGTGGTAGAATGTGATGATGTGAGGTGCTTTATTAGATCAGAATTACAGACGTGGAGAGACTCTTTCTTATTCAGCATAAGTTGCATGTTGCATAAACATTCTTGTCTTTCACCTCAACATTGGAAAAGTAGTGCTTATTATACTTTGTGTTTGCGACCGCTACCTTTGAGTTTGTTGTACTTGCCATCGCTCTATCATTTGCGGATGTGTGTGACACAGCTAGCAGCAGCACCAGCTGCATGTTGAGAAGAGAGAGCGATTTGTGTCAGTCTCAAACCACGCCAGAAATTCTATATTTGTCCTAGTCGCTTTTTTTAATAAAGTCGCTAAAGGGGTGTGCATGTGTTTGCGTATGAACTTTGCCTGCCTCTGGTGCCATCACAGTTGCCCTCCCAAATGTCTCTGTCTCATCAGTGTATAACCCCCCCAAAGTCTGTTCCTCCACCCTGAACTGCCAGATAGATGCAAAAGGAAATACCACATCAGAATTGGGGATTTCAATGCCCCTAGCACACTGTGGGATTATGAAGTGAACAATCAAGATGGAACCTGGCTTGAGTCAAAACACCTGACCCTGATACAGGATGCAAAACTGCCAAAAAAAATTTATAAAGCCAGATGGAAACGAGGATACAACCCAGATCTTGTCTGTGTGAGCAGTGAACTAACATCGAGAGTTGTGAAAGGTGTCCTGGATCCTTTTCCCCACATGCAACACCGGCCAATCACCATAACCATCCAATCCGTTCCCTTTCAGTCGGGCACTACGACGTCACTTTTTGGGAATTGGGAACTCGCTTAGAGAGACCAATCTACTTCGAGGAACTACTAAAACGCCAATGAACTTGGCATTGAGGTATTTGCATAATGCCGGCGCCGCCCCGCCATGTGCGTATATAATAGGGGTGTCAACAATAATCGATTCGGCGATGCATCGCAATGCGAGCACATTTCTGATTCTATGAAGTTAATGGGAAACTAGACAAGACTTACGCTGTTTGTAAAATCCTCATCTCAGGTATATAATTGTCATTGTCTTAAAGCTGCTAAGCTTCCGCTTTTGTTGAGAATAGTTGCACTTGACTTTACTACTTGACTGATGAAAAATTTGCCTTGTGTACAGTAGAATTCTGATGCATCGTACAATCGAATTGAATTGAATCGTTACCTGGTGAATCGTAATTTAATCGAATTGTAAGGGCAGTGCCAATGCCCCTAGTATATAAGCTGCTGGTGCAAAATACGAAATTCGAATTCGCTTCGAAAGCCAAGCGACACATACCAAGAGGATCCCAGACCGAGTACATCCCCGGGCTGTCGGAAACATCTAGTGACTTATTGAAAGCCTACCACGGGGCATATCACGAGGACCCCTTCTCCCTTATCACCATGGAACTCGGAGAGACCCTGCTGAACCAAGTTGGTGAAGACCGAAGGCTAGTCTGGAAGTAGCTGTTAGAAAGTACCAACATGACCCAAAACAGCAGGAAGACATGGGCCCCAATCTGCCGCCTCTGCGAAGATCATACCACACCTCCCCAGCTCACAACAGTCACATCAAACTCAGTTGCAGCACAGCTGGTGGCAAACGGTCGCAGCCAAAACCGCCGCAGACCGACAGGTGAATACTACTGGACAGCGGTACCGGATGACCCACAACCAGCAAGAGCACTTACCAAGCCTTTCAACCCACAAGAACTGGAAGCTGCAATGAATGCGCTGAAACCTGGGAAAGCAGCAGAATTGACGATGTACTGATGGAAATGATACAGCACCTGGGACCTAAAGCAAAGAACTGGCTCTTAGAAATGCTGAACTCATGCATGGCAGAAAAAATAATTCCATCGGCATGGAGAAAGGCCAAGATAGTTGCAGTTCTTAAACCTGGAAAGGATCCATCATCCCCAAAGAGCTACAGACCAATTTCACTCCTTTGCATTACTTACAAGCTCTATGAGAGGCTTTTACTCCTATGCCTTATGCCTACTATAAACTCTAAGCTTACTGAAGATCAATCTGGTTTCCGTCCTGGCCGCTCTTGCGCTAGGCAGCTATTGAACCTCACCCAACATATCGAGGATGGCTTTGAGTGTAAACTCATCACTGGAGCAGCTTTTATAGATCTTACTGCTGCCTACGAAACTGTCCAGCAGCTATTGAACCTCACCCAACATATCGAGGATGGCTTTGAGTGTAAACTCATCACTGGAGCAGCTTTTATAGATCTTACTGCTGCCTACGAAAACGTCTCGGTTACGGATGTAACCCTCGTTCCCTGAAGGAGGGAACGGAGACGTCACGTCGTGACCGACGAATTGGGAACTCGCTTAGAGAGACCAATCTGCTTCGTATACTACTAAAACGCCAATGAACTTGGCATTGAGATATTTGCATAATGCTGGCGCCGCCCCGCCAGGTGCCTTTATAAGCAGCAGGTGCAAATAGGGAAATTAGCTTCTTTTCGCTGAGAAAGCCGGGAGAAAGTGACCGGTCGATAAACAGCAGGGAGCAGCCCTGTGGCGACGGGACGTGACGTCTCCGTTCCCTCCTTCAGGGAACGAGGGTTACATCCGTAACCGTGACGTTCCCTTTCAGTCGGTCACTACGACGTCACGTCGTGACCGACGAATTGGGAATCCCTACCAAAACGCCACTAGGGGCTGACCTCTTCCAGTGTCTGCGTAAAGCCCTCCGGTTCCACTTAAGGAGGAGGAGATAGGTTTTAAGGCAGAAGGCCGGGCACTAGATGTTCCTTTAACCCCACAGAAGTGCCAGCGACTGGGAAGCGCCCTACCTGAGCGGGATAGGAACGCTGCGGAAGCCACCGCCCGTCTTAAGGGCTAATGGTGGGCGAACCGTAGTTGAGGAATAAAGACAGCCGTGGCTGTGTAAGCAAAGCAGTGCTCTGCTAAGGGAAACGTGGGCTGGTAGGATTAACCCCACGGAAAAATAATCACAAAGGAACCCGGTGGGACACAATGTGGAGCCCGAGCCAGACACGTAGGTTCGCGAGGATACAGCTAGTGAAAGGCTGACAGCCAATGCTCCGCAACAAAGGCTGCCAAGGCAGCGGAGGAAGAACAATTCAAACCATTACGCATTTTTGTTCTGAAGGCCTTCCATACTGACACAGTTATGAAGCATCAGTTGGAGGCTGCAAGCCGACCTGCGAGACTGCTCTCCGTGCTCCCCCTGGTGAGGAAAGAACACGAGAGGATACAGGCTCGATACGAACACTGTAAAATCTAGCGAACGTATTAGGTGTCGCCCAACCAGCAGCTCTACAGATGTCTGTTAGCGAGGAACCACGAGCTAAAGCCCAAGATGAGGCAACACTCCGTGTGGAGTGCGCTCTCAAATTAAAGGGGCAAGGAATACCCTGAAGATTATAAGCCAGGGCGATAGTATCAACTATCCAATGAGACATCCTCTGCTTAGTGACAGCTTTCCCTTTCTGCTGGCCACCATAACAAACAAAGAGCTGGTCTGAGGTCCTGAGGCTTTGCGTGCGATCCACGTAGAGTCGCAGTGCGCGTACGGGGCACAACAAAGCCATGGTTGGGTCTGCGTCCTCCGGGGGCAGCGCTTGCAAGCTCACCACCTTATCTCTGAAGGGAGTGGTGGGAACTTTGGGCACGTAGCCTGGTCTGGGTCTCAGTGAGACAGCAGGACCAAACTGAAGGCACGAATCGTCAACAGAGAATGCATGTAAATCCCCTACTCTCTTCATGGAGGCCAATGCTATCAGGGTCAGAGTTTTTATTGACAAAAACATCAGACTCGTAGACTGCAAAGGCTCAAAAGGGAGACCTGAAGGCTTCAGCACCATGGACAGGTCTCAGGAGGAAAGAGGGAGGGCGCGAGGGGTTTAGCCTGCGAGCGCCTCTTAAAATGTAATAATTAAATCATGCTGGCCAACTGATCTGCCGTTGATAAGAGAGTGATGAGCAGAAATAGCGGCGATATCAACTTTAATGGCGAAGGGACAGCCTACCATCTAACCTATGTTAAAGATATAAAAGCACAATGTTAATGGGCATTCTCTGGGGTCCTCGCGTTGCGAAGAGCACCGGGTGACGAAAAAGGTTTCTTTAAGCGCGTAAGCCCGTCGTGTGGACGGTGCTCGAACCGCGTTGATGGTGTTAGATACCGCTTGCGATAAATCACCTAAACCTTGCGTGCGCTCAACGACCATACATGGAAATCCCACAGGTCGGGGCGCGGGTGCCATAATGTGCCCCTTCCTTGAGAAAGAAAGTCTTTCCTCAGGGGAAATCGTCAGGGAGGGGCTGTCGCGAGGAGCATTAACTCTGAAAACCAATTCCTGGTAGTCCAGTACGGGGCGACTAATAAAAGGCTCTCCTCGTCCTGCCTGACTTTGCACAGTGTCTGCGCAATAAAGCTCACTGGAAGGAATGCGTATTTACGCACCCCCCGCGGCCAGCTGTGTGCCAACGCATCCACGCCGAGGCTGCCCTCGGTTAGTGAATAAAATAGGCGACAGTGGGTATCGTCCGGCGACGCAAACAGATCTATCTACGCACAACCGAACTTCTTCCAAATTAGCTGGACCGTCTGGAGGTGGAGTCGCCATTCGCCGGGGGCGCAGCTCGGGAAGCGCGTCTGCCGCTGTATTGAGCGAACCCGGGATGTAAATGGCACGAAGGGACCTCAGATGCTTCTGACTCCAAAGGAGGAGATGACGAGCGAGATGCGACAGGTGACGAGAGCCCAAAACCGCCTTAACGGTAAATAACGCAACAGTCGCAATGTTATTGGTGTCGGCTAATACATCCTTCCCTCGCATCTCCATAGCGGAGCGAACAAGTCCCAGATATACAGCGCACCGCTCGCGGCAGTTGGGGTGCTATGCACACCCCTGAGACTGCAAGCCCGTCATACGTGGCTGATCATCCCGTGCTGAGGGCATTGCAATATACAGAATGCCAGGAGACCCCTCAGGGGCACATCTTCTATCGGAAATGCCGGGTCTACCACGGGGAAAATTTGAGATGACACGCAGGTGTAATGTTTACACGGTGTATGTCGGTGTGCCACGCTCTCCTCGAGACTCGATCGTAAGCCAACGCTGAAGCGGTCTCATATGAAGCAGCTCGGGCGGATGTCACAGCCGCAGCATGCTGTCATATGTCCAGGAGCTTCTGAAATTGTTTCAGAGGGACCGCGTACTTCCCTCGAATTAAACCGAGGCAAGTCAGAACTGACTAAGTTGCGCGCTCTTATAAAACACGGCAATTAGTCGATCGAGTCTTATTTCCATACTGAGAAAAAGGATCCTCTGCACGGGGCAAAGTTGCTCTTTCCCAGTCGACCTGAAGACTTAAACGAGCGAGATGCCGAAGCATTAACTCTCTGTGTTCGCGCACGTCTGCTAAGAACGGGCTATTATAAGTCGACGTACATAAAAGCAGAATGCGAACAACGCTCTCTCTCTGATATTTTAATGCCGTGACTAGCACACGGAGACACGGAGAGAGAGAGAGACAGCTCGAATGGTGTACTCAGTATTAATATGCCCACCCCACGACGCAGAGCGAAAAAACGGTCTAAAGCGAGGGGAGATGGACACATAAAGTACACGTCTTACAGGTCTAAGGCTGCAAACCGATCTGAATATTGAAATACGAGCCTCGGCGTTATCATCCAAAAAGAACACCTTCGTAGAGCCGGTGCGTAAATCAAATCGATCGTAACCCGCCGCGTATTTTGGGTACTATGAGATAAAGGCTGGAAAAACCCTATCATCATCATCTCGGTAAGAGGGACCGGCTCGAACATCCTTCGCCAACAGGATATCGACTTTTGCACGCAGTACATGTGCATCGGACGCTTTCACCACAGTGAAACGAAAGCCCGAATTTTGGGGAGTGCCGGATTCGTAACCGAGGCGGATTGTGCGTAAAACCCAACGAAACGGGCTGGGAACTGAAGCCAAGCACCCAGGCACTGTACGAGGAGAAATAACGACACTACCGAAGTACCCGCGGTGGGGCAGCGAAGCGAGACAGGTGGGACTGCCGGTGCGTCTGCTGTGACAGAATAAACATCTACAGTATGTGTGTGTGACACTGACCTGAGCCCGCTGAGGGTAACGGTCATCTGGTCTCCTCTACGGAGAGCGCAGACTCCTCAGGTCACCCGCTGGCGATAGAGGAGAGGTAGGGGAGCTGGTGTGGACCCGCTCACGGCTCTCTCGATCCTCCGGAGACCCAGAGAGGGAAGAGGAATGCACTCTTATGTGTGGTTAAGTGGGTACCGGCCGAACAGCCGGTGGAACATATGCAAACCAAGGATTTTCCACCCGACCCTCTATCGGGGGAAGGAGCTCCATCTCCTGAAGAGTGATCCTCTGCCAATCCGGGTCGCCCTTCACTGGCCACTTAAACTCCCGAATTTAACGGGAAGCGGCTAAGCGGGCGGGGCGAGCTGCTGAAGACCGGTTCCCCTGCGCTGCCGAGATGGGGTCCGAGGAGGGGAACGGAGGTGGTCGCCGCAGGACGCCGACGGCGAGAGGCAGACTGAGGAGCCGGCGTGGTGGACCAAGGGCAGCTTTCCTTCGCCGGGGCATGACCTAGGAGATCGCCTCAGTCTGCGCAGCGGAGCTGTACGACTCCACGGCCTCGCCGAAGAGGCCGGTCTGTGAGACAGGAGCATTAAAGAAGTTGTTCTCGCCTGCGTCCGTCATGTCAGCCAGACACAGCCAAAGGTGGCGATCTTGAACCACTGTGGTGGACATCGCAAGATTGAAGGTCGCGGTCTCCCTCGTAAATCCTTGGTGAGCCTGCAGCAACGTTATTGCGTGCAGGGCCGAAGCCGCCTCTCCGGCATGCCTGACGGGCAGCGTCCGTAACCGGACGACTGTCTACAAACACGGGAGGGAAGGTTGGGTGGTCCCTCCAGGAACGCATCCCGCTCCACTGAAGGGGTCCCCGCCCTTAGCGGCTCCGTTGGCGAGGGAGGTGAGGGGTGAAAGCTGAACGGCCGGACGGCCGCAAATCATGTCAGCTCTTCGTGCCGTCGGGAAAGAAAGGCACAGGAGGAGAGGACCGAGAGGCCCGAGCAGCTCCGAAGTACCAATCATGTGGGCGGGACGGTTCGGGCGGAGAGGGGTTACCCCCTCCAACTCTACCGTATCCGCTGCT
Organism: Paramisgurnus dabryanus; assembly: GCF_030506205.2. Lineage (NCBI taxonomy): Eukaryota > Metazoa > Chordata > Actinopteri > Cypriniformes > Cobitidae > Paramisgurnus > Paramisgurnus dabryanus. The sequence goes on from NC_133339.1 coordinate 52,795,049, forward strand.
CGAGCGGGCACGGCCGCCATCTCCGGGACGACTCTGCCTTGGAGGAAAAATGGACACCCCTCTGATGCTGCAGAAGTGACGGGACCAGAAGGAGGTCCAATGGATTCGGCAGACATCGTAGAACACGACTCTGCAGTCTCCACCGGAGCCTCAACCGGCTGAGGATGAGAAGGCCGGTAGGTGGAGGACGCATCCTCCGTCCTACTCAGCGTAGTGACGCGAAGGGCGCCCTGCGAGCGCTTGACAGCCGCACCATGGCGGCGTCAGCACTGCAAAGGCGCGGACAGCGTTCCCGTAGAAACGACAGTCGTCTCCGCAATCCAAGAGGGTTATGCTCTCACAGAGAGAACAGAAACTCTCCACGAACGCAGCCCCGGAGTGCTCGATGCCTGAGCACGAAGACAGCGCTCGTGACCGTCACTGGAACCCTTATACTTCTCGCATCCAAGATCGCACGGGCGAAAAGCTATCCTGAAAAGGACGCTGATCTCCGCATATACGAGAGAGTGGCTGCCTTTAACAAGGCACAAAGCTCTCTCGTATCACTCTTTTAGGGAAATTCACTCAGATGCTTAGTTGATGAGCGCACAGGAAGGCAACGCACACACTAAACTCAAAACAATAAACAGATGTAGAGCCGTGGAATAAGCGAAGCGTTCGCTGTGATACTGCTAGTTCAACCAACTTCAGCAATCAAATCCCAACAGAGTAAAGTAGCTTCTCAGTAGCAGATAAAGCCGGCTTTCGAAGCGAAAAAGCTAATTTCCCTATTTGCACCTGCTGCTTATAAAAGCACCTGGCGGGGCGGCGCCAGCATTATGCAAATATCTCAATGCCAAGTTCATTGGCGTTTTAGTAGTATACGAAGCAGATTGGTCTCTCTAAGCGAGTTCCCAATTCGTCGGTCACGACGTGACGTCGTAGTGACCGACTGAAAGGGAACTGTCCAGCACCGCACTATGATTAGGAAACTTTTTAGTGTCTTGCCAATTAAGTGACAAGGAGAGCAAATGGAAAGCCCAAAAGAACGGCCTACCACAAGGCAGCAGAGGTGTACTTCTAGGTATAAAAGAGGTGTAAAAGCACTTGAGTAATTTTACTTGATTACTGTACTTAAGTATTATTTTTGGGGATTTTTACTTTACTTAAGTACAATTAAAAATCAATACTTTTACTTTTCCTTAATTACATTTTTTAAGAAAAAAAGTACTTTTTACTCCTTACAATTTTATTTACAGGCAAAAAGTACTTCTTTTTTAGAGATCATTTAATTCTATTTTCCCTTGTTCTTACCAAACCAACTGAATGGCGCTGATGGCTAGTTTAATTTAAATGTTATTTATTCTGGAGCCTTTGGACCACACTAAGGAATTGGCCAACAGTCATCTGATGATGAAGATTTTTTCACTTCCTTGAAACTGACAACACATGAAGTGTGTTCCCATGTGACATGTTCCTTGCTATTTGTAGCCTCTCTATCAAGGCACACTGTCAGTCCAAATCTGATTTGGGTGCATATCTGATTTGACAGACTTACTGTCCAAACTGTGTATCACAACTGTTTAGATCTGATCTGTGCGTCCTGTAGCGTTCTGCCATTTTCAGGATTATCTGCATTGTTTCTATGGCAATAACGTCACGCTGCCTCGACGTCTGACGTGTTTAATGTGACGCGACAGCATCACATAACCGAAAAGCTACACAAATGCGATCAGGTCGGTCAGACTGAAATGGATTTCCAAAAATGCAATTTGAAAAGGATTTTTGGATGTGGCCTGAACCAGATTAGAAAAAAAACTGATTTCATGTGGTTTTTGGTTGTTCACACGTTCTAAATTTGATTAGATTCCTATTGGATATGCACCAAAATTGGATTTGGACTGACAGTGTAAACAAGGTCTAATACACCTCTTCCTGCATCAGCTGCCTGTGAGAGGCTTGATAGAGCTTGAAATTTAAGTTAAATTCGAGGTTTTACAACATTGAGTAGCATGTTGCATACTGAAATTAGGTAGTAGTCTTATAGTTTGATAATTAAAAACAATTAAATATAAACAGTTGTAAAGCAGGATAAAACCTTTTATGTGGTTCATCGACTTGTTTGTGTTTTGATGTTTTTAGAGATTAAAAGCTTAAACAAGAATCTCTAGTTTTCATTCTTCCTGTTACTTTTACTTTTTAATACTCAAGTACAATTTTAATGTGGTACTTTTTTAGTTTTACTCAAGTATGATTCTGCTGTCGCTTAATCTATGCGGATGATCTCTGCATCACCTCCAAACAAGAGAACTTCCAGAAGATTGAGGTTGTTCTGGAAAGTGCCCTCTGAGAGATGACAACCTACTACAAAAATAACCATCTGAAACCCAATCCATCAAAAACCCAACTATGCAGTTTCCATAAAAAAAACGAGATGTGAAAAAAAACTGAGCATCTCATGGGATTGCTACAAACTCTCCAACCACCCTCACCCTGTGTACTTGGAAGTCACACTCGACAGGACACTCTCTTTCAAAACCCACCTTCAGAACAATAAAGCCAAGATAAACACAATAACATCCTGTGCAAACTGGTAAACTCAAAATGGGGTGCCGATCCACCAACCATCCGTGCAACTCCTCTAGCTCTGTGTTTCTCCACAGCCGAATACGCATGCTCAAGCTGGAGCTGCTCCCACCATACCAAACTGATTGACACAGCTCTCAACGACACCTGCCGCATTATTACGGGATGTATAAAAACAACGGCTCTACCATGTCTCTACGCTCTAGCTGGCATTGCCCCCCTTACATCAGACGATCCATCATCGCACAAGACGAGCGGAGAACACTGGAGTATGACACCAGGCATCCCCTGCATGGACAAACAGAACCCCCACACCGCCTGAAATTAAGAGCCAGTTTCCTGCTGACAGTCCCACCTCTCCAGACATTCAAAAAAATAACAAGGACCAACATTTGGAAAGATGAATGGAACCAGCTAACCACACGAGCCTAGGACTAGATGGAGAGAGGAATTACTCTGACTGAATGTCTTGCCAGCGGGCACGATCTCCAATGGCCAACCTGGAAGACCCTCAACAGACTACGAGTGGAACAGGGGAGGTGCAAAGCACTTATGAAAATATGGAACTTCCAGACAGATGACACTTGTAACTGCGGAGCAGTACAGACAATGTCCCACCTACTGGAGTGTGAAAATGTCCCCCAGTGCAGTCCCCAGGATCTGGCTGAACCAACCCCATCAGCCGTGACCTGAGCCAGATACTGGCAGAATGACATCTGAAACTGCAATGGATTCGAAGAAGTTATGTCATGTGCAAACGTATACAGTACGTAAATATATATACATATAGTGCACTGTTCTCTGCAGCCTTGCAATTCATTGTATTTCTCAAAAATATAATTTCCAATTCAGTGCAAATACAGTAACCTAAACAATTGTGGTTTTGCCATAATAGTGCAGCCATACCATAAAGTATTTTAATATTATTCAATTAAACTTATTCAAAAACTACTGAAAGGGAACAAATGTCTTTGTGTTTTCCACTATATTTTTAATATTAATAAATGGTGGGTCTTGAGATTCCCTGTTGGATTGAAAAAGACAAACTAATTTGGAAACCCTGATAAACAATACACAAGCAAGATTTATCAAGTATGCAGGGGAAATAGATGGAAAAATAAAAATCCTTTTCTTAATCTGTTTAGTACTTAGATCCTGTATATTGTCAAATAATGTATGGTAGGCCTATCAAATATATAATGGACTTTCAACATTTTACTTGAGAAATTGATATGAAACAGTTTTTTCCCCTAATAAACTGATGAGTTTTACATCAAATAGATTATTTACTCTTGAAATAGATGATTCATTGTTGACTGATTTTAAAAAAATACGATTTGTAGATCTTTTTACTTTTAGAGGCTGTTCGTATCAAGTCGTACTCAAGTTTATTTTAAATATAAACGCGTGGCAAGCGCACTCAAATATAGACGTGTCTAAAACAAAACTTGTGTACACAGACAAGAGCTTTAAAAAGCAGAAGAAAGTGGTGTGTCCTGAGTTGACCATGGGCTTTAAATGTTTATGGACCCTAGCGCAAGAATTACTCCATGGTCTGGGCGCAAACAACTTGGCCAAAGCAATGGGGACATAACACCCGCAAATTACGCTAATGGGGCTGGTGTGAGAGCTGTCAGCATAGGGACAACAACCTTCAACCTGGTGGCATGATAACACCGGCCCTTGTGGCGAAAAAAACAGACTGGCCCACCAGGTATTCTCCCGGTCCTCCCTAAGGCCAATCCGGGCCTGGATATAGCTCTATATCATCACGGTTGTGAGTAGGCCAGAGCCACGAGGCCGTAGGCAATCACAGCCGCAATGATATAGAGCTATATCACAAGACTCCAAGAGTGATATTGTTTTTATACAACAGTTTGACGGCACACGTTTGAAAAAGAAAACTAGAAAACAACAACAGAGTTATTTAAAAAGTCCTTTGTTGGGGAATTATTGTTTTCATTGCTCCATTGTCCGGTATGGTATCGTGGCTTGGTTTGGTAACCTGTCCGTTAAATTAAAATCACAGCTACAAACATTGATAAAAAGGGCAGGGAAAATAATAGGGCAAATGCCACCGACAACTATAAATGAGCTCTTTGAGGAGGCGGTGAAGAAACAAGGTTTAAAAATCATCAATGACCCCAATCATGTCCTACATAATGAGTACGAGCTGATGCCTCTGGGTAGAAGGTACAGGTTACCAAACTGTAAACTTAATCGATATAAATTTTCATTTGTGCCACTTTCAATCAAATTAATAAATAACAACAGATAGGGGTGCGTGTGTATTAGCTGTATGTGATGTATGTATGATACATTTTATTAAAGGAGATTGGATATAAAAGTAGAATAGGTTATGTCTTTGTAATTTTAGGGTACTGGTGTAATATATAGTAAGGTTTTTTGTATTTATGAGTGTATATGCTGTGTTTATAGCTGTTATGAAATTGTGCAATCGGGTACTGTGCAATACAAATGCTAACTATTATAGTAAGTTTAACGGGACATGTGGAATTGTCAGGATGAGGTGGGATGGTGGGTGTGTTTTGTGTAGGTAAAGTGTGTTTTCTATCTCTTTTGTGTATGTATAAATGTATTGCTTTTTATTTCCTGATTGCCCAAGACAAATTTCTCCAATAGGAGACAATAAAGGCTAATCTAATCTAATCTTATTTAAAGTGTATTTTATTCATCAACACGACGAAACATTTTTGTTGTAACGTTACATCCCCGAAAGTTTACACCCAAAAGCGCTGATCTTCGACGGTTTAGGGATAATCACTTCTGATTGGACTGATTTACGAGCTATGGAACTTATTGAGACACACTGTTTAACAAGATTGCATTTAAGTCCGTGAATGTGCGTGTGTGTCTGAACTGAACCTTTCTGGTAAATCAGTGCTACCAATTTAACAGTAAGTTAGGTTGTAAGATTACCGGCATTTAGAACGCTAACAATTTGGGCCAATCATAACGTTTTGATACAGATGACGCGTTTACCCCCACACTGTTTACGGATGTTTCCACACACACGGCGTGGCCAAGATGGCGAACGAGACACACGTGTTTTCTTTGCTTACAATGTAACTTTCTTTTTACGCCATATGAACAACGATAACTTTAATAATTTAATGGTGTGCAGTTTTGATTGGTGATTGGTGAAAATATTTTCATAAGTTTGTTGTGTGGCTGTATTACGTTTATTTTATGTAAATAATAATGAAAATGTTTTCATAAGAAACTTTAATGTATGTGAACTTGATTTGTAAGTGTACTTTGGGGTCGGACTGCTTGCGTTTCTTGGCTTTTAGTGGTGAGGGTGGATGCATGCAGCGATGTCCTCTGCTGGTGTCAGGTCCTGTGTAGAGGCAGATCCATGTCCCGTTACATGGCGTGCCCGATTTATGCCGGCAAGCTTGGGATTCCCCCGTCTCCTGACATCATTGTAGCGCTTGTGGCGCAACGTCCTGGGGATGCCAGCTGATGAGACAATTGTGGCTATTTCCTCCCACGCCTGTATGAACCTACTTCAGACCAACCCCTTATTGATTTGCACCTGGCGCAAGAGTTATTTCTCCTGCCGGGAAAATAGCAACAGCGCCCAAGATCCGCCCACAAACTCACTTGCGCTTCGCACTTGCGTTTCAGATCGTTAAAATAGGGCCCCATATCTGTTTGAGATATTCATATTTATGCTCTTTTTTATGAGCGCGTTGGACATTTAAGGTAGATGACCCTTATATCTCATATTTCTTTGATAGATTTCTTTAATGCACACGGGACTAATGATTGACTTTTATTTATATTTTTTTAGTTACGTTGTTCTACGGCGTTTGGTTTTTTCATTGCCTGTTTTTCTGTGCAATGTCACTATGTTTATATTCGTTTAATGTGAGGGGTATTTGTGATATGTTAAAAAGAAAAGCTATTTTTTATATCTTAAAAGATGCAAGGACGATTTTTACTTTTTGCAAGAGACTCACGCTTTAGCAGCTGACTACAAATTTTGGAGGAATCAATGGGGTGCTGACCTTTGGTTGTCCTATGGAAGCAGTAATTCTGCAGGTGTTGGGATTTTAAGAGGAAATACTGAGGAGTACTGTACACTCATCGGGAAGATGGATAATTCTGATTGTTGAGATACATGATGATAATATTATTGTTTTGGAAAACATTTATGGTTATAATAACAAAGCTGAGAATCAGACTTTTTGCAGAGTTTTGAAGAGGAGATTTCAGGAATATTGTTGACATTTTCTAATGCTAATTTGGTTTTGGGTGGAGACTGGAACACCATCAGTGATCCCTTATTGGACTGTCTGCCTTCAAGACAGATATTCTTTTTCTTATATTAGTGATTTATGTTTCAGGAAGTTGTTAAAGATATTATAAAGGATTCTTATGGTAAGGCAAATGCTTCTAAAATGTATGGGAAACATTGGGAATTTATGAAGTATTCAATAAGAAAGTTTGCTATCAGTTTTGGAAAAGAATTGGCCAAACCTAGAAGTGTTAAGGAGGATTCCATTATTAAACATATTACTCTTATATATGAAAAACATCTCAGATAGACAAAGACATGTTAGCTAAATTACAATTAGAATTGGATCAAATATTTGAGATTAAAGCAAAAGGAGCATTTGTGAGGACAAGGCGCAAATGGTTGGAAGAAGGAGAAAAGAATTCAAAATATTTTTTTATCTTGAAAAAATAAATACTGAATTGTCCTCTTCAAAAGACTTACGATTGATAAAGTTTAAACGTACTTAAATGAGATCTCTCTGTTTGTAACAAATTTTTATAAAAAATTATACACAAAAATGAAGGTATTAGTGACGCAGCGACTTTTCTGGAAAATATTAAAAGTAATTCTAGGGTGATAGATGAAAACATTTTTGGATAGGGAAATAACATTGGATGAAATTCATAAAAATATTGCCAAGTTGAAGAATAATAAATCACCAGGTAGTGACGGTTTAACGGCCGAATTTTATAAAACCTTTCAGGAAGATCTCTCTGTGTTCCTTTTGCATGTTTTTCAGGAAATATTGGAAAATGAGAAAATGCTGCCTACAATGAATCAGAGTTTAATAACCCTTATTCCAAAGTCAGGAAAGAACCCATTTAGTATTGACAATTGGAGGCCCATTTCATTAATTAATAATGATGCTAAATTATTGTCAACTATATTTGCAGAGAGGCTAAAACTTTGTCTGGATAAAATAATTGATGACTGCCAATCTGGATTTATGCGTGGCAGATATATTGGAAATAATATTTGTTTAGTTTTGGACCTAATTGATTATAATTTCTTAATTCAAGATGAAAGTTATATATTATTCATTGATTATTATAAAGCCTTTGACTCTGCAGACCATGCTTTTTTGATGGATACCCTTGATTATTTTGGCTTTGGTAATAAATTTATTAGAGCAATTCGTACAATGTATAGCGACTGCAATGCTTCTATTAAATTGCCTTTTGGTACAACTCCCAGATTTAACATTTCTAGATGTGTAAAACAAGGGGACCCTATAGCTCCTTTCTTATTTTTATTAGTTTGCAAGTGTTGTGCCTTCATGTTAAAAATAACACATTTCAAGGTATACGTTTATTCGACAAAGAAATAAAATGTTCACAGCTTGCAGATGATACAACCATATTTTTGAGAAATTACAAAGAAATAGATGCAGCACTCAAGTGTTTAGATATGTTTTCGTCAGTATCCGGCTTAATTATAAATATTAATAAGTGTGAATTGTTCCCTTTAAAAGAAATACCTGATGGTGTAGTGGAATTGTGTGGAATACCAGTTAAAAACCAAGTTTCTTATTTGGGGATGAAAATATGTAAAGATCAAAAGGAAATAATTGACATAAATTATTTTCCATTAATTGATAAAGTGCAAAAGAAATGTAATGTTTGGCTAATCAGAGATTTATCTTTGACTGGTAGAATATTGCTGTCAAAGGCTGAAGGGTTGTCTAGATTATCTTATACAGCAATGGTTTAAGATGCTCCAAAGTCAATTATTAATCTAGTTAATAAGAAAGTGTACAATTTTATTTGGAAGAATGGACCACATTACTTGAATAGAGGAATATTAGGTAATTTATTTCAGCAAGGTGGTTTAAATGCTATAGACTTTGAAGTTTCTAATACTGTTTTTAAAATTAAATGCATTCAGAATTGTATCAAATCTAATGACATATTCCAAATTTAGTTTTTAACAAAATTGGTGGTATTAAGTTTCTCCTCAATTGCAATATTGATATTAACAAAATCCCCGTTAAGCTGTCTACTCTCATAGGCAAGCTCTGTTATCCTGGATGCTGGCATACAAACACATTTTTTCTTCCCATAGATGTTGGATTTGGAATAATAAAGATATTAAATATAAGAATAAAACACTTTTTCTGGAATATTGGTTTAGTAACAATATTTTATTGGTGACACAGTTGTTTCGCCATGATGGTCATTTGCTTTCATATGGAGAATTTCTGGATAAATTCAAACTTCCAATATCTGCAAAGGATCATGCAGTTGTTTTTGATGCAATACCTTCTGGTCTTCTTCAGTTGTTGTGTGCAGCTAATGCTGTTGATTTAAATATAAATATTGACTTTAATTTGAGGTTAGAGGGTATAAGTATTGTTGATAAAAAATGCAACAATAGTTTTCTTAGACAGATTTGTCGTTCATTGAGAATACCCCTACCTAAAAGTTTTTGAAATTCACACTTCCAGGACATTTACTGGAAAGAGGCTTTTATGGTTTTCCAGGAGATACTGTATCATTAATAAGATTCGTGAGGTTTCATTTAAAATTGTTCACTGTATTTACCCAGTAATTCAGGTCATAAAAAGATTTAAGGAAGATATTTCAAGGCTTTACAACAGTCTATAGTCTTGTTTGCCTTGGGTTTCCTCACACCCTCCAATGATTTAAGATAATGACAAAGTTCAAATTTAATTTGTACAAAACTAGGTGTATTTTTTGCCCAACAACATTTATGGATGTGATATTTCCCCAAAATAATAAACAAATTAAGAACAAAACAAGTTTTCTTTTCTAAAGGCTTATCATAAAAAATATAATATTTTTATCCTCCAGAGTAATGTCAATCCCAGAAATCTCCTTAAAAAAAAAAAAAAACTTAGTCACACCAAAAAATTTTAGTACAAATACAATCCAAAAAGAGATGAAAAATAGTCTCCTCATTCAAATTACAAAAAAAGACAATTCAAATCAAAGTTATCCTTTTTAAGGACCTCTGTATCTGTTTTGTAAATATTGAAACGTTTTTTGATTTCAATACCCCTGTGTAAATAGTTCTGCTATTTATATCATTATTTTGTTGCTATTATTTTGTATTTGGTTGTTGTATGTTTTGTTATTCAATAAAAAAAAATTGTTTCAACACACACGCTCCTTAAAAGTTGCGCACACCTGAAGTGAACACATTCACATTTCTTCACCAAAGTTGTTTAAAACAGCTCAACATCTATTTGCCGAATTACCAACAGCCTTAGCACACCTTCTGTGCAGTTTCAGTTTGACGTCACCTTGTAACAATCAGCCCTATCGGTTGAGTCACAAATAGATAAAAGGGGTCAGATTTAACTGTGTGAGATTAAAAGAGTTAAAATGATGAGACAAACAAGTGTAATCAACTTAAATAAGTGTATTTACAGACACAAAGAACTTAAAACAACACACTAAAACTCAAGACTGTTCAAAGAAAGGAATATAAAAACCAAAACAATCTAAAAGTCCAATTGTGCTAAAAGTCCAAGTGTTCAAAGTGTCCTCTGGTGTATGTACAATAGAAGTGTTATCCACAAAACGTGTTTGGTAGGGTACGACCACAATCCAACAGAGGTTTAGCTTTAGCTTCCCTTTTTACTGGCATTTGATTTCAGCCCAAACAAAATAAAAGACAAACAAATAAAATAGCAAAAGGAATAAAATGGCTAAGAAAACATGTGGTTTTTATGTATATTTGAGTTTTTACAATATAATGTATTAAATGAGCGGGTTAACATGTAATGCAATGTTGTTTGGTCAAGAGCAACTTCGCGACCGTCAGCATTTACCACAGATGTGAAAACAACAAAATACGGACCGTGGACATAAACGACGTGGATTGTTTACAATAACAACACTGAGCTCGCCGCAGACACAGGTAACTTCCGCTTTCTCATCGAATTTACCGGTATTTTGACACTGATGGAGAATGATGTCTTACTGGTAAAGAGATGGAACGTCACTGCATGTGTGAACAGCACACTTTTGTATTTACTGGTAAATTTATTCTGGTAAATTCATGGTAAGAGAAAGATAAGAAGGTAGACATCAGATGCCTGTGTCAGGTAAACCGTATAAAAGAAATGTAATAAAACTGAATAAAAGAAAATCCAATATCCGCCGTCATCTTTTCTCCCTTTTTCCCCAAAACGCAATAAAATGCCCTCCTTTCTGCAGAATGCAATAAAATCTGCTCAACACATCACAGCCCACAATTCCACGCACTGTTAACAACAATGGCGGCATCCTAGTTTTCCTCATCTTGTACTCCGTGATCAACAAACAAACAAAAGCACATAGCTGCCAACTCTCACACTTTCGCCGTGTGACACACGGTTTTGCCTGTTTTCACACACACTCACGCCACACATCCAATTACTTACGCAAACATTTTTTTTGCTTGAGCCGAGACTTGTTCGGCTGCACCCCACGGTTAGCAACAGAAGAGATGAGTGCGTTTACATGCACAGTCTTACGCCGATTATGCTCAATAAACTGATAACGTGTGGGGTCATGTAAACGGGTAAAACGGTTTTCCTTTATCGGGGAAAGCCCATAAACGGTGTAAGCAAAAACCTATCGGCACAGGTAGTTTTTTGCTCATTACGGCGATTTCGCGTGGCATGTAAACACCTTAACCGGCTTTCTCACGGTTTTGTTAATGTGCGCATGTCTCCGCGTATGAAAGATGAACGTCACACGCGGAAGTAAGTGCAAAGTAATGCATAAAAGTCTCCGCTCGACTAAAGCAGTTGGCATAGAAACTGTGAAAATAAAAGCTCATGTTACATTTACTGGTTCTGTAGACACGAGAAGAGATACAACAGTACAGCTTAAGACAGATATGCCGTTGACTTTTTGATCGACTACTATGTACTATAGGCGGTGACGTCACTGCCTGCGAGAAAACTGATAATTCTCCAAGTCCCATGTAAACGCAGTTGTCTGCATAGCCGGTTTATTGATTTGCATGTAAACGCATGAAAACAGTTTTCTATAATAAGCAGATTTTTTATCTGCTTATTCTGTGCATGTAAACGTACTCAGTGAGAGAAGTCTGATGATGAGAATCTGAGCTGAGACTACAGCTTGCGCCAGCGCAAACCTTCATTATGGCCTTAAATAATGACTCTCTGGATTTACTAAAGACGCACAGTGGATAATTAGCGCTGAAAAGGCCTAGTTATTTTTGCGACTGACCTTATTGCATATTGCACATTTTTGTTGTTTGCACCATAATACTTAATTTTGTGCAACTGGAATCTGTTGTACACAAACTTGGCCAATTACACTGAATTATTGCACAAAAAAAAAGAGGGATCACAGAGATCAGAGAACGTGTGATACAATGCAGAGGATTGTTTTAACATGTAACAGTTTATTTGGAATGCCAGAATAACATAATAATGAAATATATAATATAGGAGTCACTAAAGTAATCTTCCAATGGGAATAGTTTTACATAGGGAGGTGGGGTAAAGCAATTTTTATCAGAGCTTCTCAGTGATTTTAGTCCTGTCCAAATGCTCCATGTCAGTTATCATTACGGACAATGTCAGTAAAGATTACGGTGACTTTTACCTTCTGTAAAAAGGTCTGGAGAAATTACCTCAGGTGATACTAATCCAGTGCGAATAGACCAGCTGTAAATAAAAGGAGTAAATTGCGTCATTTCCTGTTAATTTGCAGGTTTTTTAAAATATAAAATTGCTTAAAAAAGCATTTACTTGCATTTACAGGCGAAAAACAAGTCAGTGGCAAGTCAGTTCCTGAATAACACGTCACAAACTTTTTTTTAAAAAGTCAAATTTACTTCTCAGAGGCACGGAACTGTTTCTGAAACTGACGTTCTCCCTAAATTGAAATCAAACACAGTGTTTAGCGATTTCCTCGTCTGTGTCATGTTGTTTGCACATCTGATATCATGAAGCAAGGTAATGTGCACGGGACGACGAGAGGTGATGCGCTGCGCAATCGAATTACCCCTCCCACTTCTGAATGTTTTACAGGATTTCTAATCCCGTCCAAATTGACCATTAATATTACAGACGTCATGTGGTAAAACTACATTTACCCCTGTAAAACTAATCCTGTTCGAATAGGGCTTAAGAGAAGTCACACAATACCAGGTGTTTCAAAACTTATTATGCACTTCACTTTTCAGTGTCCTATGGCTTCATTAGCTGTGATGTCTGTGGTGCTGAAAACAAGCGCATGATCGCGCGTTAACTCATCAGCTGCTCTGCTTATTTGCAACTCTGTACTAATTTGCGTTGATCTTAGTAGATTGCATTGGTCATTATGGAAATCAGCTGTTTCACCTATGTTATTTATTTTGCGCTTTTTAAGTATATTACCTGCATATATTACCACTCCCATTGGCACTTTTTTAGAATTGCACTTGCATACTAATTTGCCCATGTCTAGTAAATCTTGACCCTTAACCTCCTAAGAGCCGAGCTTTGGTTTGTCCTTTTTTTCAGATTTCTTCCAACTATTTGGGGTTAGGAAGAACCAATAAATATAATAACCAAATATTTTTCTTTAAATATGAGGCGATTTTAGTGTCCACATTTGTGTACAACAGGTTCCAGTTACACAGAATTAAGCATTATGGTGCAAACAATAAATTGGACACACCAGGTCTTAGGAGGATTTATATTAAATCTTAAAATGATTTATTTGTTTGTACGTGTGTCTGTGAACATTTATGTAAATGTAAATGTAAGGTAGCTCTTACCATTCTTATAAAGAATATCAATCAACCTACCTAGGTCAAATCTTAAACACTGGACTGTAAAAGTTTTATTGTGGTACATAGGCAGTCATTTAGGCACAACTATTTTTTTCTGGTTGAATGTTCAGCTCAAGTCTAGAAGGCCCAACAAGTCATGATGCAAAACATGAATCAGAATAAGTTCAGGTATTGCACATCTTTAGCAGACCACCTAAAATCCACTAGAATGCAGGAAATCACATCTAATTAATCCAATATTTTCTTGGGGTGGACCTTAAGATTATTCCAATATCTGAGCCACCTACTTGTGTGGATGCGTGCGCGGCATAATTTTGATCACCCCAGACAAAATCACACTCCAAGGTTTTTTGACAAACAAAATAATACTTTGATGGCATTGCTAAACCTGTGGTGGTTTTCTGTGAGGGGAAAAAATTTCGGAGACGGAAAAATTTTTGGTTGCTTGTTCTCCCGACAGCATTAAGCTTCTCTCATGCTAATAAATTGACCACAGGGGAACTTATGAAAAACATTCCATTATTTTACTCAAAGCCTACGAAAATCGAGCAGGACCAAAACATTTTTCAGCTGATCACTGTCAATAAAGTTCAGCGACGACGTCCCAAGAATGACAACTGCAATGACAGTGTTGTTAATATGACAAAGTGTCAGGATCCTGCCAGACCCTTGTTTGTATTTTGATCTAGTTCAGCATGGCAGGGTTCTGACAGTACAATGTTTCATGTGGGAGATGCGTGGTTTTAGTATTGATTTATTCTGACCACGCATTTCCCGGGTCTCGTCACTTTTCCCCCGATCCCTTACTTGTAATGATTTCCAGGTGTATGTAATTTATTTTGTCCCTATTTAAGAGTCCTTGTGTGTGTTGTTCAGTACGGGTTCGTCTGCATTACTTTGTTGTCTTATCAGTCATTGTTTCCAGTGTGTTCCTGTTCAAGCTAAGTGTAGTGTGTTCAACTTCAAGTTTAAGTGTAGTGTTTTGCTTAAATGTAATGTTTAGTGTAGTCCTGTGTAGTTTAGTGTTTGCCCTGTTTTGTTTGCCCCCTCGTGGGTTTTGTTTTCTGTTTTTGTAATCAATAAATTATTATCATTTTTCCTATCCGTGTCTGCACTTGGGTTCTCTCTGTGTCCCGATTCCTGACACAGAGTAAGTGTTTTGATTAATGACATTAATGTTTAATCAGTGTATACCACTAGTCAACTAAATGAATATAACATGGCAAAGATGAATGCACTTATATATACGGATTTAATAGATTTAGTTAAAGTCAACTTTACAGTCAATTCTACTGAATGTGCCAGAAGTACAGAGTATCGAAATATCGTTCCCTCAGTCCCCGCAGTGTAAAACAGCAACACACAGTTTTAAGAATTATAAAATGAAAAGTATACAATAGACATTTTCTGCACATAAGAATAGTGTCTATACTCCGTATATTTACATAGTACAAACAGTGGTGGAAAAGTTTATTTACATAGGGCAAGCAATGGTGTTGTAGGTTTGATAGCAGCATTTATGTCAAAGAAGCTGGTGCAGAGTGTGATTAGTTGTATGTGTATTTTTGGGGGGATGCTACAGTTTGTTGCATTTTTTGAGAAGAGAGGGGAGAGAGTTCAGCATCCTAACAGCCTGGTGGATGAAGCTGTTTTTCAGCCTTGTGGTTCGGGCCTGGAGGCTCCGGAACCTCTTTCCACTGTAAGGGGTCTAAAAATGACCCCATCCATCCGTTTGGCCCAACGACGGAATCCAAAACGAGGATTATAACGCGTTCTGTCTTTTCCGGCTCTTATAAAGACATTTTGACGTTACGCAACTTTACATCTGACTCCAAAGATATTAAAAGTATTGTAATATGAATCAAATTGATGTAAATATAGAATTTGGATAATCGTTTGATCATTCTATTTACTCATGTTAGCATTGAACTCATTCATTCGATTACCAATGTCATATCAGCCCACACCGGCCGTTGTGCGGATTCTGAAACATAAACTCAACCACACCAGAGGTCCTGACTTATATAGCCCTCGTATAGTATTCACAAACATACTCAACTTAGTTAGGGTTAAACAATTAAACTTAACCGCACCAGAGGTCCTGACTTATATAGCCCTCGTATGGTAATCACAAATATACTCAACTTAGTTAGGGTTAAATAATTAAACTTAACCGCACCAGAGGTCCTGACTTATATAGCCCTCGAATAATCATCACAATTACCCACAACTTACACTGTAAAACCTGACAAGTTAATTTAACTCAAAAAATTTGTTGAAACTGATTACATAGAAAATTTTAAGTCATCATAACTTAATTGTTTTAAATTTATTAAAGCAATATTTTTAAGCGTACCTTACTAAATAAATTTAAGTACCATTTACTATATAGTTTTAAGTATTATTAACTCATACATTTTGGGTTGAATAAACACAGTTTTTTTAAGTTATTTTTAGTAGGTCTTTTAAGCTTACAGTACATATTTAAATTGAGTACAGATAACTTAAACATTTTCATTACCTTTAAAGTTAAATATGTGCTTTCTCACTTTCAAATATTTTATCTTATGTTAACTTATTTTTTTTACATTAAATAGAGAACCTTACACTGTCTTATAATTACCTAATTTAAATAGGTAAATACACTAATTTTGAATAAGACCAATATAAGACCAATATAACTGCAGAGACTTCAGTGCAAGTTACTTTTTTATTAACCAAATATAACAATCCATGAGGTTTTACAAATTTTAAACAAAGTAGAATACTTAGACACATGAATGTCCCAAATGTAAACATTACATATTGCAACTTGTCAGGGTTCAGGATATATCAGGATTACTATTTTTAAACAAAGTCATTTAAAATATTAAGTATTTGAAATATTTAACTTTGACACACTTAAACTAATTTAGGAAACATACATTTTTTAAATCAGTAACACATAAAATGCAAATGCATAAAGTGTAATACACACATATATTATTATACTAAGTGTTATTCCACAAGTGTGTGTACATGTGGATATACACAAAATAAAGCAGAAATGTGTGTAATGTAGATATAAAATCTCAAATCAATGACACATCAATGTGCAAGTCTCCTATGTGAACATTTAGTCCTTTAACATTACAACTACAAGTATGTACATTCTGTAAGAAAAAGTACAAAAAGAAAAAAAGGCAACAGTATGGCGATGTGCAATTGTATACCACAAGCATGCAATGATTAAACTTGCATTTAACCCTAACACATCCACATTACAAACAATTATTTTAAACATATGTCTCTCACAATAATCTGCAATCAATCTTCAGTCTCCCTTGCAAACATTTCATCCCTCAACTTTACATCATTCATTTTTTAAACAAAGATAGGGTAATGCCTATGCCTAATGCAAGCACACATTTTCACTGAAACATAAAATTCAACAATACTTGTGAACTACAGTACCTGTGTTTATTATATATGAGAATTTCCTATGGTGTGAGATTTAGAAAAGGTTTGAAAAAAACAGTAATTACAAATCACATGAGAAAAACTCACATGTTAAGAAACTGTTGAGAAACACAAATTGCATAAGAGATAAATCTTCAACAACAAAAAAGTTTTTGTGGTCACACCATAGGACACATTAGAGTTTTTGTCAACTACATATGTATTATATCCATAAACATATTCCACAAGTATAATAATGTGTAAAAATACACATCATTCAACTTTTATTAACTCCAACACATTCAAGATTCAGGAACAATACCTTTACATGTATCTGTTACATGTGTTTCACCAAAAAAACAAACAAACATGTACTTACTCTACTGCCAACAAGTCATTTTTCAGACTCAAAACTCTGGGTCTCAACTTCCCATCCTCAAGACCCATCAGGACTTTTTGAATGAAGTCAAAAGTATTCAACAACTCTTTTGGATAGTTAAGGTGCAGGGTGTATGTAAGTGCAAAGACAATGATAAATGCATCAGCGGGTGTGGAGGACTCAATAACAATGTTCCCCTCAAGCACAACTCCAATCCTCTTTGGGCAGAAAAAACTGGCATCTGCTGAATTTTCATTGATTAAGAGGAGCCCAAGTGGTACATCATCAATGTCTGGTTCGTCAGACTGCAACACCTAAAGACAAAAGAGAAACAGTTCCCTATTACTTAAAATTTTCTTAAAGCTAACTGCAAAAAATGCAGTGAAATACCAGGACAGTCCAAAAAAAAAAAAAAACAATGCACAGATCCATTAATTACAATCAGATCATAGTTTTTTTCAGATGTGACAGTATTGTGTAAATTATTGCAGAATTCTAACATTTTAGTCTCAATTACATTAATAATTTAGCCTGAATTTCAGACAAGGTCAAATATTTGTGCAAACTACTTAATTTTATTCTTAATTTAACAATTACTCAATAACACTTTACAATAAGGTTGTATAAGTAAACATAAGTAAATGCATAAACGAACATGTGAAAAATTGTCAATATAGCTTTTCAGCATGTATTCTTGTAAATTTTAGTTAATTTCAATATAGTTGCTCATGTTAGTTTATGGTACATTAATTAATGTTAACAGTTAAAACACCAAATTTGATAAATGTATTATTACATGCCAAAATAAACATGAACTCACATTAATAAATGCTGTAGAAGTATCGTTCATTGTTAGTTCATGTTAACTAATTGGTACCATTGTTTAGTGTTACCAATTACTCATTAGAAATTTGTTCCAGTTGTGTTGTCTGATTACAGTAAGTGCCACGTAACAAATTCTTAATATGCTCACTTACATCCCACGTCTTGAGAAAGCTGGCATCACTCTCATGCACATATGCAGGGAGAGCCCGGAGTATAACCGCACGTCTAACATGGACATCACATTGATCCTTTAAGTGTGAAAAGAATCATTATAGCCTCACAACACTACTTGCCAACCAACCATAACAGTGTAACCAAATATAATTCAAATTCCACTGTTGCACCTTTAACAGACTAGGGATGCACCGATCTGATATTCTGGATCAGTATAAAAGGACAAAGTAAAAGCACTTTAAACGTTTTAATACACTATATTTAAAGTCTTCTTAATAAACCGTTTTATCAGCGGCGCACATGCAGGGATGCGATAAGTGTCTGGTCCGAACTGTACTTCCGGTTTCTGTTTGTTTAATGGTCTGACTACTAGCCGAAACTGAATTGTTAAACAAATACCTCGTCGAAAATAACAAATGTTTTGCGTTCCTATGTAATCTACGTGTTGTTTAATTTGCTTGTTATATAAATAAACTACAGCCCCACCGATATGCATTTTTTTTTTGCCGATACAGATATTACGGAGTAAGAAAAGACTGATAACGATATATCGGCCGATATTCTTTATATGAATATTATACCACGGGTCTGTTGAATGCTGCATTCTGATTGGCTGAGAAATGTTCTATGGGTCTTGATTATTGTTCTGTAAACCGCACACCTAACTTTTCAAATGTCTTAAAAATAGGCACAAGAGCAATGTTTGTGGTAACCTTGGTATAAGAGGAATAATTCACTCTGGTCCTTTGAATTATTTGAAAATAATGCACACCTGCGGTGTAATGGCACTCCGCTACGCGTCGTGCCGCATTACCACCTTGGTGTGCATTATTTTCTTATAATTCAATGGCCCGTCGTCAATTATTCCTTACTTATAGTACAGTACACATATACT
Organism: Paramisgurnus dabryanus; assembly: GCF_030506205.2. Taxonomy (NCBI): domain Eukaryota; kingdom Metazoa; phylum Chordata; class Actinopteri; order Cypriniformes; family Cobitidae; genus Paramisgurnus; species Paramisgurnus dabryanus. Next base: position 52,814,390 of record NC_133339.1, read on the forward strand.
AAAGTATATTATACTACAGTATTGTACATAGAATACACTATATACATTAACAGAATATATATAAATATTTTTTTGTAATGATCACTCACAATTGTGGTGACCAAACACTTAAAATGACGTGACAAAGATATGTAATATAGGCAGGTGTGTTTTACAAGTTAACAATAAACTTTATTATCAAAAATGATTCTGATTAAGTGCACAAAACAGTAAACTTGACTTATTATAAATAACTTTAAAACACAAACAAAACAAAATACATATAACTTAACTCATTGTCAGTTTTGACGAGAATACTGTTATATTAGGCTTATTTTAAAAAATGGAAACTTATAAAGTCATTGTTTATTAGCTTTAGAGTAAGGTATGTACTTCACAAATTAATTAGAAACTTACCGTTAAGACGACAATGCTTGACTTACTGACAACATACTGATGTAGGCTCATGTTTAATGTACTGCACAACGTTTTTATAACACGAACACACAGTGTTCTGCTGGGACTTTAAACTTTTATAAAACTAAAGCGTCTGCTCTCCGCCCCTTTTATTTAGCGAGGGTGTAAAGTTGCGCCAGCTTATTTAATCAATTGCTTTGAAATGAGCATGTTCAGTAACAACACAAGCAGCTGTACTCAGTTTAAGCGCGTCCTTTCTCCGCCTCGCGTCATTTCTTCCGCTTGCGTTTTAAACAACTCGCAAGTGGACAAAAGAGACGGAATAAAAACACCAAATGTAAACAGGAATGTGTCTCTCTCGCCCACTTATAATCCAATCGACCAAAGCGCGTCTTAATACCAGGTGAAAATGTTGTGAAGAAACCACGTGACTGCCGCCACCTGAACTGAGAGACTGACTGAAGTGAAGGGGGTGGGGGATTGGCTGGTGTCACTACAGTGAGTGATCTGAGTCGCCATTAGCAACCAGTATGGCGCACTCCGCTGGACAAACAAGTACTTACATCTTTCAAAAGCATTTTATGTTATCGGCTTCATATCTGCGGCTTATACGCCGATACAGATAAATCTGCGACATGCTCATATCGGCTGATAAAATTGGCGAAACGATAAATCGGTCGGCCTCTACAATAAACTACTTTAAAAGGACTTTGTTGTTATTTATTCTTCGCGGAGTTCACCGGAAATTACGTGTTGACCACGAAAGCCGCTTGTTTGTGTTGTTACTGCTGAAACCGTCTATACACTGGATAACTTAATGTGTAGGAACAAACACACATTTAAAGATATTTAAGATCACAGAAACACTGTACTCGCAACTGAGTTAATCCACTGGTGAAGCGGACGGATGAATTTTTTAAAGATTTTAAAGATTTGATTTTATAAACTCTCAGTAAGCCATGGATGTATGCATTTCACTATGTGCTGAGCACATGATGCATCTAATCTCTTTGTGTTTTAACAGTTATGAACTTTCCATTGCAGAACGAGGATTCCCATGAGAGGATGCTTCAAGTACAGGATGATTTAGGTGCATAAATTCTGCACCCGGAATGTGCAGAAAAGGTCCGGTCAAGGGCATGATTCCCTAAATAACTATCTGCACACTAAAGCTTTTTAACTGTGACAGTTTTGCGCAATTAAAAATTTTTTATTTTTGCATAATTATTTGATCAAACGTATCTATTATATGTTTTCCGAAACACTGCCATGATTAATAATAACTAATGTTGTTGTAACTTGTAAATAATTTTAAATTATTGGTTTTACCTTTACAATTATACTAGATGTAGCAGAAAGCTACACATTTCATATTTTGTGTGTGTGCATGCAATTTTAAATTGTTCAAGAAAATTACAGTAGTACCGGATCGGGAGGTACGCAGAATTCTGGTATCGGAATCAGATATGAAAAAAGTGGTATCGGTGCATCCCTACAGCAGACATCAAGAATTGTAACCAACTGACCTGGAGGTCATAAGTCCTGAAGAGCTGATCCAGGACTTCAGACATTTTTCCTGTCCGAGAAGCTTTTCTCCGAAACAGGCTCTGAAGACGGGGGGCATGTTGGTCCAGTTGAGCAAAGAAACGATTCTTTAGGTTGACATTTGTCACTCTATGAAACTCAGCACAGATCTGTAAAAAAGTACATATAATACAGGGTATATATGGCTCAATCGTCAAGATCTTCTCAAATAGTTAAGGAAAATAATTTTACCTGTGATTCTATTTTAAGAGCGGCCCATCGTTCCAGGATTCCATGAACTGGTAGCTCATTACAGATGATCTCTTTGCGCCGCAAAGCAAAGGTGGTGTCCATTAACTTTGTGATCAATACAAGATTTGTGTCACTCATCTTAGCTTCATCTACAATTCTCAGTCTTAGTTGTTCGAGGCTTGCAGCATCTTCACCTCTTGGAAAATTTGGAAGGAAATTTATCTCTGCCCTTTTTGGTCTTTTGATGTTTGTGTGAGGGGCATCTCTTTGTGGGTTGTTTTTACTCCTCTTTCCGGAATTCACAGCAACTTCATGAGATCCAGCACGACTCAACTTAGTGCGGTAGCTCCCCATCTTAAATTTTAAACTGTTTTTCCACCCATACCAACCTGTCTGAGAGCCAGGCTCTCGTAGACAGGGATGCTTGTTGACAAGGGCTTCTGCAACCATAGAAACTTCCTTATCCTTAGGGTATGCTTTGAAACTATGCATTTTGGCTGCCAGGGTCTCAAGAATGTTGTGCTTTTGTCCTCTAGTTAACCTACAAGTCTTTCTTGTTGTCTCATATGCAGCATTTCCATCAGCAAGTACAAGTTCTACTTCAAAGGAAAAAGTGGGCACTGTAAAAACATCAGGCCATTTCTCAGTCCTCTCTGGAATCACTTCATGTGGCAATATAACAGTGTCATCTGATGAACTTGCAACACTCTCAGATCGCACCACTTTAAGGACAGCCTTCTGTGGAAGTTCCTCAATGTCTAAAAGGGAACATAGCTGCCCATCAAAGTCTGGATCTTGGTATGATAGGATAAAGTCAAAGTTGAGATTAAATTTCTCTTTTATATTTCTTTTTAGGTCTTCCACAGATGCTGGACGTGAAGATAAAGTCATCTTCCTCACAATGTCTGTGGATGTATGGACATGTAGGAAAAAGTTCTGAGGTTCCATTCCTATTGTAAAAAAGCAGCTTGTGTCAATGTTCAAAAGACTGTGCAGGTCCACATTTATAAATGCATTTTAATCATCCAGATGTTTCATCAAAATGAACCTTTTCTGTGTTAATACCAAATGTCCATCAATGTTGTATGCAGGGAGACTTACTGTGTCATTTAGGTCTGATAGCTCATGCACAGAGAAGTTGTCCAATGATGTCAGCTTAAATGATCTTAAATGCTCAATGTACCAGCACTCGTAGCTTCTGCACAGAAAGGAAACAGAATTATTTACAAGTAGTATACGTTCAATCCTGCAAAAATTAGGAAGTCCTCCTGCCTGTCCAACAGAAACAAACATTCCATTAGCATAATCTGTGCCATGCACAGAGACAACTGATGTGTTGTATATATTTTGACTGTCTGTCTTGCTTTTTATGAAGTCTTTTGCTACTTGAGGCAGAGTAGCAACCTGCACAGAAGTAACACTGGTGGCTTGTACTTGGGGTTTGAAAAAAGATGGTGCATTGAGATGAAAAGCCATCATTAACTGATGCCTATTAGCAAGAGTCTTCAGGACATTTTTGAAATTTTGTGTGTCATGAATCACCCTTTTGAAAAAACGATGTTTCCCTTCGAACCTCATGGTCCATAGATGAACCAGAGGCCCAAAACACTTGGTCAGTTTGGGATAATGTTCAATGAAATGGTGTTTTGGTCTGAGCTTAAAGTCTGGAAACACCGCTTTAAGAGCCTGTCTGTGATCAGTTATTTTGGATTGCATGTACTGGATGGATTCCTCTGTGAAAGAAGGAGATAACACAAGCTGGACAATTTCTTTAAGGTCCATTATTATGGCCCATGTCTCATCGCCTTCTGGAACCTTACTTCCTATCATCAAGGGTAATAATCTTAGCAAAGTGCAATTTTCATGTCCATTCCCTCCAATACTTAGTTTGGAAACAAAATTCTTTGGGATTGGCTGTGGCTTATCAACCTTATCAAAATGCTGATAGGGAAATGTGCGAATTTTTGTGTTTAGATATTCAAGTGTGAAATACTTCAGTCGAATCATTTCACGGATACACAAGGCTAACTCAACAGGCACAACACCCTCAAACAAATCGTGCAGTATATCGGGTGGGAAACCTGTAACGGTATGAAAATGCTGCAGGGCCTTGCTAAGAGGACACTCATCCACAACACCGAAATGAGCTTCATTTTCTCCCTGCACAACATTTTGGACATGAAGGTCATGGGTTTCTTTCGTTCTCATGCTGAACTCTCCTTCTGAAACTTCGCTGATCTGTATTTGGTCTGTAGAACAACAACAGAATCTGCAGACATATTGTCCTCGGAAAGACTGCACAAAGCCTGCAAGACCATGAGCAGCCAAGTTATCAGCTGCAACACACAACACGGTGCCCCGAACACACCGACCAAGAGTTTCAATGAAAATACCATCCTGTTCAAGAGTTTGCAAGTCTTTCAACAAAGGTGACAGAATACTTTCATAACCACACCTTTGCACGTCAGATACTTTGCATAGCAGTGCTAACTGTATGACATGTAGGCTGGACCTATACTTACTGGGTAGGTTTGCAAGCAACCAATATACTGCACAAAGCTTGTGAATTTTTCTGGATGTGCCCAAAGGATTTGCTATTTCAAGGTCATCCACATACAAAATAAGTGAAAATTTCAGCTCTCCAGCTTCTGAAAGTAACTGGTTTTCTTGGAAATATGTTCCATCTTCATGAGACATGTACATTCCTGGTGGTGACGGGTTGGTTTCTTGAATTTTTTGAAGAACATCAGTATTTTTAAACATAGCTTGAAGCATTTGTAGTACTGGGACATATACCACTGTAGATTCATTCAAACCTACAGTATATTGGACTGGCAATACAAGGGGGTAGTGGCTTCTCACAAATGTTTTCCTTCTCTTAGCAGTGGACAGCTCTGCACCTTCCTCAGTGGCACTGACTAAAACATTACTTTTCATGACAGCTTCCACTAATTCATTAATGAGGACATCACTGATTGACTGTTCATGCTCTTGAAGAACCATCATAATGGAGTCTCTCACAAGAGGTTTGGACAGTAAGAATATCTGCACCAAATTGTCAATTATGTCTTGTATAGCGGTCTCTGAAACGTGAAGAACACACTGCATTTTCAAGAACAAAGACGACAAGTTGCTTTTCAGTTGAGCTTGCAATTCACCAGTGTCATAACTAGACTGATCAGAACTATAGTCAGGACTTTCAAGCTCAGGAGGATTCTCAGGGGAGTCCGCTGCTTCAACTTGACCCAGCATTGTGGGGTTTTCAGTTTCTGTTAAGATAATATCATTCTTAAAATCTAAGAAATGAGCATCAGCATCTGGATGATCCCTACTTCTGTGGGCATTGAAAGAGGAATACACATTACTGCGATAGTGACAATTTTTAAATGGACAATCCAACATCTCATGGTTTTTCAAATGTGCCCTTAAATGACCGAGCATAGTTTTATAATTAAATGGCTGCTTGAAACCACATTTAGGACAGACGAACGAAACACTTTCCACTGGATTTACACTATGCTTCGTCTGGGTGTGTATTCGTGATATGTGTATTTTTAATGCATTTACAGATTGAAATGTGCTGACACAGTCATCATGGAGACAGGGTAATTGACTGACTGAGGAGACACTGCTATGACGTAAACGATAGTGTTCAAGTGTCTGTGCCCTTTTATCAAAGGCAGCAGAACAAAGTTTGCACCTCCAAGCCATTAGATTTGTGCTTAACTGGATGTTCCAAGTACACTGTCTTTATTCACATTTTAATCACAGAAATGTGTCCATTATTGTAAATAGTTTTTCTACATACCACACTGAGAACTCTGTTTGTTTGCTAGCTGTTTCAGCTTTAACCTAAAAAAGAAAGATTTAAAAGTTAGTTAGGTTGCAATGTTCACATAAACAATGCCAGTGTATGGTCTGTTTATTAAATGTAAAAGGTGAATAACCAAATAAATGTCTCATCTTAATAACACAAGCATGTCTTTATGGACATTGGCAAAATAAAACAGTATACGTATTTATCCTAGTGGTACATTAAAAGTAAAAGTAACAAAATCAGGAAAAAAAACAAGGCTACAAGTTTAATAGTACATAAATGTTTTAATGTTTATTTTAACAGTGGCACTTAAGTCACTTAGAAAGGGAGCATTTGCGAATGTTTGCCAAGTTGTTCTACAGATGATGATTTTGTTAACTCAAAGCATCACCAGTACAACAATATCAAGTTCACATTACATTGTTTAACATAATTTTATGAGGAAAAACCTCTTTGTGACTATCAAATGTAGTTTATATAACCGCTTTGTTTAATCCACATTGTTTCTGTGTTGTTCTGGTCAGAGTATGGCACCCCATGGCACATTATCATATCTATTTCTCTGAAGTTTTGCAATAAAATAAATGGGTTCACTCAGTGACAGCATTGTGCAATTGTTCCTCTTCATCAGTAGCCAATAAGCAGATTTAGATTTATAAATGTATCGGTTTCTCTGAAGGTTGTTAAGAAAGATGGAAATGTATTTAGTGCTGGGTAGATAGTGAATAACAGCGCATTCTTCTGGCAACAGTGTGTTTTTAAATATTTTATGCTTTTTTTAACTGGTGAAAGTCATTGTGACGGCTTAAAACACACTTGCCACCATTCATGATTTAATGGTAAAATAACACTTTTTCGTGAGCATTTAAACCATAAACAATGCGTTGTCACTTTAATTGGGCGTGAGCAGCAAAAATAGAGCTGGACGATCGCAGGACTGCTGCTCCAACGCCACTCCTGGTAACGTTACGCGAGGGTGACGCGTGCGGTTCAGCGATCGTTTCGGCATTAATATAGGCACCGAAAAAATACGCTCTCCTCAAGCTCTGCAAGTCTGCAAAGGCATGACAGATGAAGTAGCATACACTGCCATCTACTGCACATTGTTCATTAAGTGTTTAGCAATCTATTCTAAACCGTGGGAACTCGGCTTCTCTTCATTTATAATGAAACGCAAGAAATTAAAATGTCTTGCGCAATTTAATGCCATGATGACCATATGGATTATAGACATTTTATGGCCTTGATTTGGGAAAAGGTGATTTAAAACTTTAAGACATGTATAAACCGGGCACAAAACGCAAATCAACTGTGATTATGTTAAACAAGGATTACGTTGCATTTTATAAACGCCCCCTTATAAAACGTACAAAAAGTTGTAAATTTCATTAAAATATGCCCTCCTAAACATAATGTAATGCCCCAAAATGCACTAATTAACGTTACCAGCTTCCTAATTTGACACGCACATCACATAATCACATCACATAGGTAAATGCATAAACTGTATCAACAGATACCAAGTATATTTTATGCATGAAGATAATAACACGACATTAAAATATAGTGTTAAAACAGATTACTTACCAGATCAACGCGGCCAAAACCAAAATCGATATTACAGCAGACAACGTGGTCAATACACAGTAGAACTTTGTCCGATGATCTTCGTAAAACTGCTGCATGCTAAAACGCGTGTCTCATTAAAAGAATTCACAGAAACCCCCACTGTGAATTTCCGTGAAGAAAATATATTAATTTATTGCTATAAATGCCATTGTCTCCACGCACGCATTCGAGGCCAACAAACCAAAATGGCGAACTTTCTCCCGGGTAAAGACGAAGAACGTACATCGTACGCACGTGCGTGTGACGTCAGGCGGTTAACCGTTAAACTTTTGAGTTCTATGACAAAAATAAGTTAAAGTGGTTGAGCACTGTAAACTTAAAATAAAAATTTTGTACACATGATGCAAAATATTTAAGACCAATGAACTTTTTACAATTTTTAAGTTATTACAACCTTTTTTTTTTATCAAACCTTAACTGTTCGGTCTTACAGTGTAGTTAGGGTTAAATAATTCCGTGTAACTAGAGGAAATGGTTGAAGCAACTGCCCCATGCTGGCGTGCCCTTAATTATCATTAGAAAATATTATGCAACCCAGCCAACTATATCCAACTTTATAACGAACTCAAAACTATAATTATAGTAGAGATACTGATCAGAGGTCCTGACTTATCATCTGATAGTCCACATATAGTTAAGTAATGGCTGAACCTCTTAGTTCATCAGTATAGACAATTAGCATGAATTTACACCCCGGTTATAGATTTATGGTGACAAAGGATATCGTAATACTTATTGTAAGTTAACTTAGAAGAGTCAATGATACAGAGAAGATTAGAATGAATACAAATGTAACAATTTATTTACCAGGTAGGAAAAACATAATTCAAAGCCAATTAATATATCCAATTCAAATACAAAACAATAAAACGAAAACCATTGCATACCTGGTAAGGAGATGGAGATCTGGTTACAGATTCCTCAAAGTAAAATGACAATACATGATGGTATATCAAGGATACAGCATCATGGGGGTGCATTTCTAGATATCGAAAGTCCCGCCTAAATCTTCTACACATCTCCTTAAATAACCAGAGAACAAAGCATGTAGGAATTTGGTACTGATTGGTTGTTGTAAAACTACGGGCTGTCCTTAATTTGTATACAGTGGGTGACTGGCTTATGCTTAGAATGGGAGTTGTCTATCAACATCGAATGAAGTTTCACATATACTTTATATATACAGAATGGACCATGAAAAGCTTAGCAGAGACACAGGCACTAGCACATGACCAAGAAAAATAGAAGGACCTGATCAGATGTTCAACAGTACCGCGACCCGACGACCACACTAGGTCATGGGACTGATGATGATGATGGTACATGTCCAGAAAAGTAGGGAGTGTGGCACCAATGATTTTTTTCTGCTGTCCTCACTATGCGCTGCAGAGCTTTGATGTTGTTGATGGTAGTGGATGTGTTGGAACCAACTCTAACAGCCTGTGGTCTACCAGTGAGAAAGTCTAGCAGCCAGTTGCATGGGGAGGTTTTGAGACCAAGCTGGTACAGTTTCTGTATTAACTGTTGTGGGATGATGATGTTGAATGCAGAGCTAAAATCTATGAAAAGCATCCTCACATCTTCTTTGTTTCCAGGTGAGAGATTGCAGAGTGTAGAGCAGTGGAGACGGCATCATCAGTGGAGCGGTTTGCTCGGTATACAAACTGGAGGGGGTCCAGGGAGGGGGGGAGGATTGTCTTGATGTGCTCCACTACTATGCGTTCAAGCACTTCATAACAATTTAGAGTCAGTGCAATGGGACGGTAATCGTTGAGGCTAGACAGAGATGTTTTCTTGGGGAAGCATTTGGGGATCACAGCCTTTCTCAGGGAGATGTTAAAGATGTCTGTGAAGACATCCGCGACGTATCAACAGCAATTGGCAGTTTCACCGCTGTTTGTCGGGCTTTCCTCCGCTTCATTAACAGAGAAGTAGAGAAGTAACGCTGCACGCTGAAGTGGGGACTTTTTTCTTAAAAAGACGTGAGATGCACAAAAATAATGAGTGAGTTTGGAAGAGGAAAAGGTTTTCATCTTTTCCCTGTAAAACTTATGCTTATAGCAAGCTCTGATTCAGTCAATGTGGAGTTATGGCAATCTTTAAGAAGATGTTTGGCACTCGGTTATTTGAAGAAAGTGTTTGAAACGTTTGCATACAGGTACGACTTAAGCATTAACTCTGTTAATTTCCCTCAAACATCTTACAAATAGCAAAGATGTTTTGAGGATACAATGGAAAAGGGAAGGTCACATAAGATTAGAGAGAAGGCCTTAGAAGAGAGATTGCATTGAAGAGGTTCATTGCATTGAGAAGAAGAACATTAGGAACTCTGACAGGCAAAAGAAAGGAGTTAGAATCATTGTTGAGTGATGCTCGAAATTTACAAATGTGGCTGCTGGAAATTATGCACACGACCAACAAATACAAATGAGGTTCTTTTATTCCTAAAAAATTATAATACCGGTCCGTTCTTATTTTACTTTTAAGTATTTGAGACAGAGAATCAGTTCTCCAAAGGGTCACAAAATGAAAAACAAGATCAAAATAAGCACTACTTTCAGTCCAGCTTATCTCTTTCTAAATCCTGGGATGCAAAATAATGTTTTTAACTCTAAATGTACACGTTTTGGAACTTTATTTATTCTACTGAACAAATAAACATAACAAAATCAAGTAACAAAAGAAATAAAAGTAATAGCAAAAGTAATACAATTTAGCAAATATAATACAATTTAGTAGCAAAAACAATACAATTTAGGTTGTTTTCACATATGTTGGTGCGCACCGTGGTGCGGCCTCGGAGCGCACCAAAATACATTGTATCATTTTTCAGTTAGTGCGGTCCGTGTTCACATATATATATATTTACTTTACTCAAAATGCCGCACCGTACACCATGTGACAACGGTCAGCGCTGTCATTGGTCTCTGACAGCTCTTACCGTCTCATGACCACCCCCACGTTTCCACGACAACCAGCCTGACAGAGAGAGCGCAGCTATCAAGATGTGGAGATAAATGATGCACGTCTTTGCGAAGTTTCTTTGCTTTAACGCGAAAATGCGTAGCTGTTCTATTAAAGCCTTTCTCAAGGAGCAGTTTGCTAAAAGCCTGTAATGTCACTATTTGTGTGTGGAGGACAGCTATGCATTTATAAAATCATCAGCTCAAACGTAAAGGAGACAGCGAATCTCTATGCAACGGACCAGGATTGGCTTGTTTGTTGTTAACCCACAATATAACAACCGGCTCACGTCACAACGAAAGCCCAGTGGCTCAAACATGTGGAGAACTTCCTGTATTTGGTTCGGCCCGAGGTCCAGCAGTGTTCACACCACAGGTGGGTCGCCCCAGAGTTCGGCAACAGCCGCTCCGAGACCACCTGTTTAGAGCGGTCTCGGAGCGGCCGTTTAGTGCGCACCCGAGTGCGGCTGTTGTGTTCACACTGACCCAAACGCACCGTACTCGGAGCGACACGTCATTTGGGCCGACCTAAACAGTGTATATGTGAAAACACCCTTAGTCCCAGAAGAACAGGCACAGAATACACCAGTTAAGTTAGCTTCTTGCTAACGGCTGCAACGGTACACCTAGGCATCTGCACATGCATACACACGGCCAAAACTCGGTACTCTAATGAAACCTCTCCGTAAGATGATCTTCACTCACCGAAACCGGCATGTATTTGACAAGACACACAATCCAGCGCAAAAACCCAATAAAACAGAGCACAACACACATACACAGCAGCACACAGCAGGTTTCGATTAGCAATATTAGCAAAATGACAGATCACAGATGCGAGGAGGTGTGGGCGGAGCTTCAGAAATTTGGTGTCCTTGCCGTTTGTAGTGCATTAAAATATTGTTTTCAAGCCGCATCGGCGTTCATTCTGGAAATGAACAGTTAGTCTAGAGCGCTGTATACAAACTATGTATAGCATTCATAGACATAATTACAGCACGCAGTCGTATGTCCACAGTGTCTGCTGTATTTTCCTTCTTTTTGTTTACTTATGGGGTTGTGTTGGAATTTTGCACACGTTGATGCTGACCAATCGAAAAGCAGTTTAGGAAATATGTTCAAATACATGTGATAAGATCCACATCACTCATTGGCCACATGACAGAATTTTGGTTTGTTTCAACTGGTGCGGATGAGAGTAATCAGTGTGGTGTGAAAAGGAACCAAAACTGCTAAAAAAGCTACAATGAATAATTTTTTGCTTTTGGTTCGAACCAAATGAACCGAACTACAGATTTGAAAACACCCTAAAATAGACTACGCCATTGACCAACTTAAACCTGGTCTAAAGTCTATGCCACAATATTGTTTTTGTTATTTAATGAGCGCGTTAGAAATATGCACCTATAAACGGGACGACAATGCGGGATTGCTTATCACTTGGATGTGCAGCAGCACAAAAAGCTTTTAAATATGAAAGATTAAAGGATTGAAATGTAAAGATTATTATTGAGTCTCTTTGACATAAATGAGGGCCGATTATGAGACGTTGAAGGCGTAAAGAGCTGCTTCACCTGCAGCCTGGTAAGTAAATAAATGCTTTGCTTTGAACAAATGCGTCTATTTTTAAATGTTTTTAAATTTATTGTATATGATGACTCTCTACCTGTGGATATGGTAAGATGAGAACCGTTTTTAAGTAATGCTTTTTAAAAATCCCATGACTGAAGAAAATGGCTTTTAAAGGTTTTTATCCAAAAAATAATAATTTCAATACAAATAAAAATAATTTTTTTAACATTAATCTTAAACGGATGATCTTCTTCCTCCGCTTAGTTTTTCAGTTTACAAATTCTGCTTTCTAAATAGGGATTAGGCATGATGCCAGGCACAACTTGCGTTTAAAGGGGATGAGAGCTGAGACTCTCATTGGTTTATTGCATGTTACACAAAAAACACTCCCCTTACGCATAACTAAAATAGGAACAACCCTTTTAGGCCGTGCCCTTGCCGCATAAACTATTTTTCTCAATGTTAAATTAGCAAAAGTGGGTTTGGACACGCCTGTTTAGACCGTGCGCTTTAGACAATGCACTTAAATCGTTAAAATAGGGCCCTAAATGTGGTTTACTTGATTTCCAATCAAGTAATAATATTCTTCTTCTAGCCAAAAAGCATGCAAAAGCATAAGTATCTTCACAAAGATTTTTAACTTCACTTTTTGACTTGACCACACTTTGGTTGTTTTTAGAATGACTGAACATTTCAAATCTTGACCTGATATCCTGAGTATATGCTTCCGACAAAATGTTAAATATAGCTGTCCATTAAACAAACTGTCTGGAGCAACCCTTACGAAAATTAACCATGGTTTGTTTGTGATAAAAGCATAGTAACCATGTTTTGTGGTGTATTGATTACTATTAACAAAACCACGGTTATACTAAAGTAACCATGGTTTATCTATGGTTTTTTAAAATTTTGTGGTAACCATAGTTTAACTACAGTAATCATGTTTTTTTTTACTGCCATGGTTAATGTTTTCGTAAGGGAGTCCAGAAGATATGAGCCAAGTCTGAATGTCATCGCTCACATTTGCTCGTACTGTAATAAAGTCTGTGAAGGACCTTAAATTGAATTAAGCATCAGTGAGTACAAGAGCTTGAACCATTAACTCTAAATAATGCTTTGTTTCAGGTTTCTTCTGATATATCTACTGCTAAATCCCTTGTCCGTTCTGCACAGATTTTGTCTAGATTCTTATTTTTATGTGTTATACACATTTGAAATTACTCCCATTTAACTGTAAAGGAATGTTTTAAATCTATTCCTGTACTGGGAGGGAGTACATGTGGTATAATGGTTTTGGCTATATATATGCTTTAAAGTCTCTTGTTTAAAGCACTTATAGTATTCATAAACATTTTTGATTATTTATAGGCGTGATCTATACCTGCATAGATAGTTATATACCTGTGTAAATAGTGTCTCAGCTAGTTTTATAAAAGTCACAAAAATACATTTATTAGAGTTATAGATGGTTTAATCAGACGCAAATGCATGCATGTTACTGCATTTATGCATCTGGCCTCAAGTTAACTTCCGGTCTGTGCTTGTTTATCGGTCTGGCTGTGTATTGTTAGTCGATAAAAGCCATTTTCACACTAGCATCTGATAGTTTTAGAACAGTCGATAGTCGCGGCCGATATATTCTGTCGACTTGAACAGGAAAATTCTATGAATTTGAGCTCTGTGTATATAAAATGTATAGACACATCACTAGTTTAATGTTCAATAATCTTTAATCAGTAATCTTTAGGATTTAGATAATGCAAGTTAATATAATTACCATATTATCAGCATCAGTGTTGGCAGATAATGAGATAGATAATCGTCTATCAGTATCTATTGGTGCCTGTTAAATTTGTAGACATTTTTATTGAACAACCAAGTTAAAAAATTAGAGCTCATTAACAAGATTTTTTTTAGATTCTCGGTCAACCTACACAGTATCACTGAAGACAAAGGACACACAATCTCACTGCTGTGTCCTCATACTGAACTCTGAGCCACAGCAACATTCACATTTATGTATTGTCTTTTCTTCTTGAATCTTAACCTTCTGTCTCTCTTTTGAAGATTTGAGGCTTTCAGATCAGCTATGTTTAAAGGAAGATAGTACATATAGTATTCTGTACATACTTTTAACTCTGTGTGATTTTCTGTAGCTGTAGAATTCTCGAATACCCATTTGACACAACTTTTGACAAAATAGACGACGCAAATACTGAGCTGAGTACTGAATCCAATGATCTGAATTTTAACAAACAATGTTCATAAACATGATCACTTTTCCTTTGCCACTCGCTGAATTGAGCTTGCAACATAGTGAGGTCAGCATGGTAAAATGCTATTCAATAATGTATATACTCCTCAGTGCATAGTTGGTTCTTTAAATTCAACCATGGTTGAGCCCTTTGACCTCTGCTTTGACTTCTGACCCCACAATAACCTATAATTAATAGCTTTGCTCTTCCTTTATTTAAACATATTAGCGGGGGATGCAGAGAGGAACTGAAGGAAACCGTTAACCGTTTCAGAGTAATCTGGGCCAGTGCCAGCTCTGTGTAGCACAGACTATAAATTACTTCCAGATTTAGTTGTGTGCATGTTTATTCACAGATACTTTACTGTCTTTTTTGTTTAAGCCAGCTGAATGTTGCATTACTTTAGATTTGTCAGATCAATTTAACATCATTTCACTGGGACACACCTGATAGAGGAAACCTTTTATCCGCAAAAAAAAAAAATTCTTCACTTTTTGAGGTGCTTTTGCATCCAGCCAATGGTTTTCATTTGTTTTTTTTTTTAACACAATGCTCTACTCGGGTGTGGAAGGGATGTACTTTAGGGATTTCTATTTACAGTTGTCGTGCAGCCAGACAGTTTAGGATTCTCACCAGACTCCATTTCCACTTCATATGGTCTGAATAAAAGTTGCGGCATCCTTCGCCTTCTAGCTCGTCTGCCTTTTTGATCCCATATTCTCATAAATTAACCTAATGCCGAAGTTATATTTTGAACTAGACTGTGCGGACATGTTTGTTTCCGAGCATTGTGATCCTCCCCTCTTGCATTTTACGGGAAATTGGAGGCCTTCACACAAACACACCATCACAACTTTTCACTTTTACAAAAGGCCACTCATGTTCCATACCAGGCCCAGCATTCCCCTGCTTTGGCAATAATATACATTAAACAACAATGACATTGTCTTGAATGGTCAAAGAAGAAAATTAACCATTTTAATGAAAATTAAATTTTTTATGTCAGTACAAATTAGAAAAAAGCATTTTAAGCATTTATAGCATGTTTTATATATAATGTAATTAGGAAACTACCCAAGTAAGACACACTGTTAAAGGTATATACCATATGCTGTCCGCATCAGATGCAGAGAAGCTTGTCCACGCTTTTATGACCTCTAGAATAAATTATTGTAACTCGTTACTCGGAGGTGTCATGCAAATCAGGTAAACAAGCTTCAGCTGGTTCAAAACGCTGCTGCAAGAGTGCTCACTCAATCTAAGAAGTATGATCACATAAGCCCCATTTTGGCATCTTTTCACTGGCTACCAGTTAAATATTGATACATTTTAAAATATTGTCAATATTTATAAAGCCTTAAATGGCCTAGCACTAGAATATAAAAATGTCTAAAGGTGGTAGATCCTTTTCCTACTTAGCCCCTAAGCTCTGGAATGATTTGCCCAACAATGTTCGAGAATCAGACACAGTCGATCAATTTAAGTCTAAACTAAAGACATTTCTCTTTAACAAAGCATTCACATAACTCATCTTGTAATACACGTATGCCGCAATAGTTAGCTTGTCCGGAACTGAGCGGATATTCAACTACTATACTGTATGAAACTTGCATTACATGCGAGCAGCCACTACACTAATAGGATTTTGTTTCTCTTTCCCTGTCTCGTCCTTGAACACGAGGACAATTAGACTAACAGACTCATATATACATACATACACAGGTGCAGGTCATATAATTAGAATATCATCAAAAGTTGATTTATTTCACTAATTCCATTCAAAAAGTGAAACTTGTATATTATATTCATTCATTGCACACAGACTGATATATTTCAAATGTTTATTTCTTTTCATTTTGATGATTATAACTGACAACTAAGGAAAATCCCAAAATCAGTATCTCTGAAAATATCTCTGAAAGAAAGTATAAACTGTAATAGGTTAAGGTTTGTGCTATTGTGTGGTCGTTTTGATGTTTGTATTGATGAAAATATACAACCTAGCTGTGTTCTTCCTTCTTTGCTTAGCTAACAAATTGTCTGATCACACATCTAGTATCTCATAAGATAAGTGACTCTTCCTTGAATTTATTAAAATTGAATTTTTTTACCCCCAAAATTAACAGCTTTACCATGTTTTAAACCGTTGTTTATATATTATGCAGTGTAAAATGTTTGGATCCTTACAAAAATAAACCATGGTTTTATTGTGGTAAAAGTGTAGTAACCATGGTTTCTGGTGTATTGATTACTATCAGCAAAACTATGGTTTTACTACACTAACCATGGTTTAACTATGGTTTTTGAAAACCATGGTTGTCAAACCCATGGTTATTTTGTGGTTACCATTGTTTGTTTTTTGTTTTAACTGTAGTAAAACCAGGCTTAATTTTCATAAGGAATATTACATCTGTATTTTCAAATTGCAAAAGGCATTTCATTATTTTCTACTATGTTGTTTTTATGATTTTCCCCATATATAGCATTTATTTTAAAGTGTTGTTGTGTGAGTGTTGAGATGAGCAGAAGTTTTCTTCAATGTCAGTCTGGTTCATTTGTTTATATTCAAATTGAGAGAGCAACAGAGCAGAAGTTTTGTATCATGTAGTAAATGTTTAGCATCTGTTAAAATCACTCATGTATGTAGATCATCAAGCGTTTAAGGGAGTAGTGTATAACCTTCATGTGTGATTCTTTTTACATTTGCCTTTCAAGTCCATAAATATATTCTCCATTATAAACACCGATATCATTAAGCCTCTGTTTAGAAACACAATTTTGTAGTTATTTGTTTTACTTACAGGCTCCATGAATGAAACAGTTTGAAGTGTTGCTGTGAAAACTTTAACTCAACATCAAACAGCTTGACTGTCTGACTGAAAGGTGTCAAATTACCTCGCGCTGAAATCTACCTAACCAATTGGAAGTAAGTATGGCCAAAAGCCACCAATGGCAAGCTTCTGGAGCCATGACGTCATCACTGTACAAAGTATCGATGAAAGTGACGCTCTCAGTCAGTGTGAGTGAAGCACCGCGCGCTCGCTGTCAGTTTTAAAGTGACGGAGATGACTGAGGAGCGCGAGAGGTCACGCGCCGAGCCCCCGTGCAGTCCGTGCAGCTCCGCGTGTCAAGAGTCCGACTCCGACGCGCCGCTGTCGCCCGCTGGATCTGACGGACACGCGTCAGTCGTTAGAAAACCGGAGGACGCGGATGCGCGATTCCCGGCGTGTATCAGGGACGCGGTGTCGCAGGTGCTCAAAGGCTATGACTGGTCTCTCGTGCCCATGCCAGCGCGAGGCGGTAGCGCGCTCAAGAGTAAACCGCACGTGAAGCGACCGATGAACGCCTTTATGGTTTGGGCTCAAGCCGCGCGCAGGAAACTGGCAGACCAATATCCTCACCTGCACAACGCCGAGCTGAGCAAAACCCTCGGCAAACTCTGGAGGTAATTCATATATCAACAACTCGTTTATTGGTTGATGTATAGTTTTAAAGCATTAAAGTACCACTTAAATCTTTGTAGTGAAACTATGGCATTTCGCAGTCCATCTGCAGCCAATATCCATGGTACTTTGACTGTAATAAAACCCTAATTAACATTTCGTTATTGTTATTATAATAATAAATGGATTATTAGCTTACTCTAAAATAAACAAGGTTGATGATGATCAGAACTCTCTTATCAGACTGTTGACAGAGAACGAAAAGAGACCGTTTGTGGAAGAAGCCGAGAGACTGAGAGTCCAGCACAAGAAAGATTATCCGGATTATAAATACCAGCCGAGGCGACGGAAAAGCATCAAGCCCGGACAGAGCGAGTCTGATGCTGGATCTGATCTCGCCCATCACATGTATAAAGCTGAACCTGGAATAGGGCATGTCGTGGGTTTATCTGATCACCACACGGGTAAGTTAACTGTTTATATGGAGCAATGCACTTGAATGATACGTTTCTGTAGTGCTGACAAAAACTTTTTTTTTATCATCACCTTTTAGGTCAGGGACCCCCAACGCCACCAACTACACCAAAAATTGACCTTCATGGAGGGAAGCAAGATTTGAAGCACGAGAGAAGACGCCTGCTCGACGGCACTCGACAGAACATTGACTTTAGCAACGTGGACATTTCCGAGCTCAGCACAGATGTCATCGGCAACATTGAAACCTTTGATGTCCATGAGTTTGACCAGTACTTGCCCCTTAACGGGCATACCGGAGTCGCGTTGAGCTCAGAGCTCGGACACGGGCAGAACGTCGGCTCGGGAGGAGCTTACGGCCACGGCGCGTGCCATGGGGCGGCCTGGAGTCGCAAAGGGGCTGCGACCTCCTCGTCATCCGGTACGAGTGAAGCGGGACAGCACAGACCGCATATTAAAACCGAGCAGTTGAGCCCAAGTCACTTCGGTGAGCACTCGCCCTCGCGCTCCGAGTACGACACGTACGGCGCGCAGACGTGCGTCACGTCCAACACCCCTTCATTCTCCAACACGCCGTGTGACTATACAGATCTTCAAAACTCCAACTACTACAGCCCTTATTCCAGTTACCCTTCTAGTCTCTACCCGTACCCATACTTTCATTCCTCACGGAGACCCATACTCAATGGCTTTTCCATCCCGCCCTCACACAGCCCCACAGCCAACTGGGATCAGCCGGTTTACACCACATTATCCAGGCCGTGACATTTCTGACCTACTCTGTACTATTGAAGGAGAGCGTTAGTTGAGAAGACATTTATGCCAACTGACACACAAAACATGAGTGCCCGCTGACTTTTCATGCTGTTCGATCATGTTTCACCTTAAAGGAATTTTCATTTACATTCTGAATTTCAGTTCTGGAAAGAAATGGAAGTTAAAAAATCATTAAAATTCATGGAAATTTCAAAGTAATTTTTCTCAACATTGACGTAAATGTTCATTTGGTTTTGAGGGCAGTCTCTATAAAGCTAATTGTAAAGTTTCTTGAAAATTCATTGAGTCAAAAGATCCCATGATGAATTAGTGCCTATTCAGCCGAGGGAAATCCTCTCTGAGAGCACCTGTCGCTGCTGTCCCGCGTCTCTGCACACATGTGTTTTACTAATGCAACACAATTCAGTTGTGTATGAAGAAGCAGACGTCTGAGCAACATACAGAGACGGAAAAATAATAAATTCAGCCCAAATGATACATTCCTTTACTGAAAATGAAAAATTTTGTTTACAGAAAAAACTGGTTTGACAGCATACTTGTGGGTAAAAATATCAATCATGTGTCCATTCCATATTGTTTTAAAGCCTCTGAGAGACTAAAACTTAGGGTGATTCAGCGGTTCTGTTCATGGTACTGAGAGAATTAAGATCAGTCATGGGACCACAGCTGCAGCAGGACATCATTTAACATCACTGGTGATCACCAACTGTCTGAAAACATTCAATATTAGTTTGAGCGCACATAAACATGTCTAAGTCTCTTTACATTTTCACTGAGGACTTTAATAATTGCAGTTTTTAGGCTTTTCATCTGTCCTCACAAGCTTATTGTCTGTGGTTTTGTCTTGCGTTTATTTCATTTCTGCATTCCTACAGCATTTAGTTTTTAACACAGTGCTTCTAAATGCTTTATGTAAAACTTGTGTTATGTTTAGTGTGTTTTTTTTATAGAAACATTTGATGGGTGTGACACAAGCAGTGTTTTATTTACATGTAATTTTTTAATGACTGCAGTGAATCTTTCATTTGTGTTAACAGAAACATTCTTGCTAATATTAATTGCTGGCAATTTTTGTTAAAAAAATAAAGTTTTCCCTCCTGAAATATGTCTACTAATTTAATAAACCAAGAACTATTGCAATTTTTAAGACATCAAAAACATTTGTTGTTTATAGAATACAGTTTGTTTTAATAATTTGACTATTTGGTTATTTAAAATGGTTTTTTAATAGTTCAGCTGACAATCTGTAATTCCCTTTATTCCACTTGCTTCTGATATCTTTTGATATTATCTGATGTGCTTTTAGAGTGTAAAGCATAAAGTATTTACAAACATAACGTATATATTAAAAGTACATCATCACAGAAAACATTTAAATATTATCTACATGTCTAAACAAAAGGTTTGTTGAAATTTTTTACTAAAGCAACTGTTGTGGGTGAAATTCTTGGCAACAGCTGTCCGGTCGTTTGTTCTGAAACTGAGGCAACAGCTGTCAGCGTCAGATGCTTTTATCCCTTTCGCAAGAGTGAAATTAACTATTTCAGAAAGTAAAAAGTTAATTCATTCATGATTATTTTCATTTAATTTTATAAAACATAAATAACATTTCATCATTTTAAGTATTTAATTGTGGTTCTTACAGTTTTTCATGAAAACTTGTCAACCATGGCTATAAAATGAAAGGGGATTCTAACATCTGACGTGGGGTTATTTCAGAGATAAATCCTGAAGTGGAGGAGAAGTGTCCGGATCTGTGGACCACTGGCTTGAATTTCAGACTAGACCCAGGCATTCATGCCAAGAAGTCCAGGGAGAAAACACATTGCCGCTGCAGAATACTGAGTTTTAATGATCCATTATGTGTGTGGAGAGTTTGTTGTCTCTCTTTCGCTGAAAAGAATTAATTGGACAGAAAATTGAAGAACAAAAATCTGTGACAGTCATTAGGTGGGATTTGAATGGAAGGTTACATGCATTTGGGGGGTCCCTGTGCCCCATTTAACAAAAATGTAGCCCGATGAAGATCACAACAACCAGCAAAACTTCAGCTCCTAACAGTGACAACAGCAATCATAATAATAAAACTGATAATTAACCAACAGATGGGATGTGGGTGGTTTTGGATGACATGTTTTTCTCTTTAAACTCTTATTTCCTTATTTGTTTGCCAGATATCCTGAGGAAGCACTCTTGGGAAAGAACAAATGTGACCTAAGTGTACTTCAGTTAATACAAGCCCTTCAGTTTTTTATTCTCAAACTTCTTTTCTGTTTTGGCACCGTGAGTTTCCAGTAACCTTCAGCATCCTCTAGATCACTATTTTATATTCTCTCAGTAGTTAGTTTTAATGTCCTTTTCATCTTTTCTTTCCTTTGTAAATGTTTCTTTTTGTCTTCTGCAGTTTGCAAAAGTGAAATTTGTTCTTACTGTAGGTCCCCCTTAACTTTGCTTTATGTAAATGGGAGAATCACCCCATTGTTATTTTATTATTTTACAATAACATGGCATGTATAATAAGCATGTATCTTAATCTGTATCAAGAGCCACATTGTTTATCAAAACTAAAAGGAAAGTCTTTATTACACTTTCTCTTAAAGGGGTCATGAACTGACGAATCAAAATATCCTTGATCTTTAGATATACACAGTTTTGGTTTCATTAATACATACTGCAAGTTTCATAGCTAAAAATGTCCTCCTTATTAATATTGAATGCAATTATTTTCCAAGTAAAATGTCTGTTATTGTTACATTCATCAGGTGGGGTGCCCTCATGGGTTGCATCCCAATTCAAAGGCTGCGTCCTCCAAAGGCTGTATTTAAAAGCCAATAAAATTACAGGGCGTGATGAAGGGGGTTGAAATTCAAAGCCTCCAGATTTGACCTCCAAATGCGTCCCATCGTTTCCAGTGAAATTAAGGATCTGTCAGATCCTTCACATCCTTGACTATCCCAAGATTCAATGCTCACCTATGACATCTAGGTATTGTAAAATAAACATTCAACTGTAGTTAAATAAAAGTGTAAGTTTCGCAAATTAAAGGAACTCATCACTGTTTTACTGTTATAAAAAGATGTGAATTAATATTATTGAAGCAATATTGTCCATGTTGCATTTTACATTTGTATATTTCTAAGGTTGGTAAATTTGATATACTGTTGGGTAGTTTATTTTGCATAAATGCAACGTATTCTCTCAAATAAAATAAAAATTCTGACTGGCTCCATATTTATTTTATTGAAAGAATATGATGCACTCGGATGGTTGATTCCTTGCAGGGAGAGCCCCCACTGTACTCATCAGGTCCAGCTGCCCAGTACTGAAGCCAGCAGGCCTGGAGAGGGACAACTGGATTGCTGCAGCAGAACAGAGGTTCTGCCCTTCTTCAATTACTGTACCCTGGAACTCCAAAGTGGTCCGTTTTCCGCAGTGGAAAAATTAGCCATACACAAGGGCGATTGTGACCATCCCAGGGCACCAGATAGCAACATAACCCTACTTTTTTCCACCTCTAATGTTACCTATGACTTGTACAACTATATCGCAAAACCAAATGAAATCTTTCTTTTTTTTGGGGGGTAGCAATAAAAAACTAAAATAATATGGTTTCATAAGTGTGCACATCCTTAAACTAACCTTTACATTTTATTACAGCACAAAGTCTTTTGGGTATAAGTCTATCAGCATTTCACATCTTGACAATATTTGCCCAATATTTGTTGCAAAAACGCTCCAAATCGGTCAGACCTGTCCACCTTGTCTAATTCCCAAGTTCCAGCTGAAGAAAAACAGCCCCAAAGCATGATGCTGCCACCTCCATGCTTCACCATGTGGGTATGGTGTTCTCTGGTCACGTGTAGTGTTGCACCAAACATACCTTTTGAAATTATGGCCAAAAAGTTCACCGTTGGTTTCATTAGACCAGTAGTCACCAAACCTGTATCTGGAGATCTACTTTCCTGCAGAGATCACCTCCAACCCCAATCAAACACACCCGAACCTGCTA
Organism: Paramisgurnus dabryanus; assembly: GCF_030506205.2. Taxonomy (NCBI): domain Eukaryota; kingdom Metazoa; phylum Chordata; class Actinopteri; order Cypriniformes; family Cobitidae; genus Paramisgurnus; species Paramisgurnus dabryanus. The sequence goes on from NC_133339.1 coordinate 52,837,501, forward strand.
TTTAAGCTTTATGCAGCTACCTAAAAATTAGAAGCAGGTGTGCTGAAGCAGGGTTGGATCTAAAGTAGGCAGGAGGGTAGATCTCCAGGAACATGGTTGGTGACCACTGCATTTGACCATAACACTTTTCACCACATGCTTTTGGGAGACTTCAAATATGTTGTTGCAAAATGTAACCGGGCTTAGATGCTTTTCTTCGTAAATTAAGGCTTCCGTCTTGCAACCCTACCCCATAGCCCAGACATATGACGAATACGGGTGATTGTTTTTACATGTACTACACAGCCAGTAATTTCCAGAAATTTCTGCAGCTCCTTTAATGCTGCTGTAGGCCTCTTGGAAGCCTTCCTGGCCAGTTTTCTTCTTGTCTTTTTATAAATTTTGGAGGGACGTCCAGGACGTTCTTGGTAATGTTGTTGTTGTGCCATATTTTCTCCACTTGGGGGTGACTGTCTCCACTGTGTTCCATGATATATCTAATGGCTCAGAAATTCCTTTACTTTACTTTACTTTTAGTTTATTTATGTACAAAGGGACCATGCACAATTTTTAACATAAATGTTTCCCTTCAATGCCTTGTATCAGATTTAGCTAAAAGCAAATTTTCACCTGTAAATATTTTTTGTATCCTTTTCCTGACTGATACCTTTTAACAGTGAGATCTCTCTGATGCGTTGGAAGCTCTCTGCGGACCACAGATTTTGCTATAAGATGCAACTAGGAAAATGTCATGAAAAGCGTACTAGAACAACTGAACTTTATATGATGTTTTATTAACAAAGTTCGGGAGGAGAATGTTCAGATAATTAAACACAGGTGGAAGCACTCAGCAATTATACACAGGTGGAAGCACTCAGCAATTATACACATGTGGAAGAACTCAGCAATTATACACATGTGGAAACACTCAGCAATCAACCATGATAGGGTACAAATAGACTCAGCAGTCTTACCTCGATCTGTTGACAGTTTGCAGCATCTTGGCTCGCCGGTTTTGCTTAAACTATGTCTCAACGCAACAGCTCTTTATCAAGCGAGGAAAGCGATGTCCCCAGCGATTCATCACAGCACTCAGCCAGTATCATCCATCCGAAGCCGGTCATCGGAAATAGAGCCCCAGGTTTCTTCGCGCGGCCGCACGCCTGCTCGAACAGACTCACCCTAGCCAAGACGCCGAGGGCAGTCTTCACCACCACCGGCAAGACCCCCATCCTTCTCCCTAGCATCCTCCTACCGCTCGGCCGTCCCAACAATCCCACCTATCGGGAAGTGGACCGTAGCAGGATTAAGGAAAGCTCTGGGTAACTCAGACGTACAGGCTCCGTGAAAGCTAAACAAAGCAGAGCTGTACGATCTTTATGTCTCTTTGCAATTGTCTAACCTCTCTCCTAAGCACACTCCAGCTCCCAAGGCGGCCCAAAGGCAGAGCGGAGCCTTCAGAGAGCGAACACCACCATCGTTGTCCCGCACGACATCTGGCTCACTCCGCCTGGCAAGTCGCAGCAACAGGCCTTCAGCAAGCCTCGGCCGCGCTCCAGATTCAGCCGGAGCAGGACCACTCTTATTTCCCTATGCGGCTCAGCTCCGCACCCCGGCTTCTGCGGCCACAGTGCCATATGCAGCCGGGCCCAGCGGCCCCCCACAGCTTCTATCTTTAATGCTGCTGCTGTTAATAACACTTTTCCTTTTCAGTGGACTCCAGCGCCTGTTGCAGATGCCAACCTGAGGCAAAATCAGCTAGCAGCACAGACGCAATCATTCCAACAGTTCTATCCAACAAGTCATAACCCCGCCCACATCCAGTGGCCTGCAGCTCCAGTGGCGCAAGCAAGCGTGAGTGCGCCCCCGTGTGCATCGTGAGTGTACACTCCACTCCATCTTTCATTTCCTGATTTCCCTCCAACTAACTTTCTTTCCACAGAGCCTACTCAAAGTGCGAGGCCACCACCGACATTCACAGCCCCGGTTTATAACCTTCCCAGCTCTTCATCTCAAACTAAACAGCACCCTCTTGTCACAACAACACAGATGCCCGTGCCATCCAACGCCCTTGTCATGGAATCACCACCAGTGTCCCAAACCATCCGTGCACAGATTCTCGCAGGTGCAGACATAGACCTTTCCTCTCTTCTCTCAATGCTCCCTGCAGCTGAACCAGTCCGCCAAATAGACTGCGGGGATTTCTCTGTCACTCTCAAAACCACCAGCACACATTCACCCTGCATTCTTTCTTTTTCTGTTTTCTGAAATTGCTTTTCTGTTTCACCGAAATAATCTACTCAGTCTTCCACCACAGGCGGCGCAAACTAAATGATTACCTAACAATCATAGCAGAGCTCGTGCTGTCCTATGGGGGAGGTCACTTCTACACATATCTCAAATTATTTTTCCGCCAAAAGTGCTGTACGAGTCGCCCAGTGGAACCAGTGCACATACTGGGGTGCACTTGACTCGGACCTCCACAGTAGGGTGTTCCTAGGCTGCAAAAACATCTCGTGCACCGTCTGCAGGTCAGTGGCGCACACAACAACAGCATGCCCACAGGTCAAACCTTCCTCTCAACCCTGCCCGGAGACAAACACAGTCCGATCCACCAGCTACGTACCACGCGCAACAACTGCAAACAATTCTTCTACAAAAAATGGCAGCTCTGCAACCACTTTAATGCTGGTAAATGCAACAGACAGCATTGCCGGTTTTTGCATATCTGTAAATTCTGTGGCGGCGCTCACGCCTGCATCATATGCCCAGTGTACAAATCTGTCAATAAAAAATCAAAATATTACTTATCGACTCCTGTAAATATTTCACGTATGGAATTTGAACTAACTAATCACCCGGATGCCGAATTTATTAACTATCTATCATCAGACCTCAAAAACGGCTTTAACCCTGGTTTAGAATGCCCGCTCTCCCAAAACACCATCTGTAATAATCTTCAATGCACCCTCATCGAACCTGAAGTCATAGCGAACCTGATCAAAAAAGAAGTGGATTAAGGCTTCATGATCAGCCTGTTCGAAAATCCTCCATTTAATTTGTTCCGCATCAGCCCTATCGGTGTAGCCACAAGGAAATCTCGGGTAAAAAAAATCTAATAATTGATCTGTCTGCCCCGCACAATTCCCCATTTCCGAGCATTAACAGCTTGATCCCCCTTGACAAATTTTCACTCAAATACCATGACATCGACCAGGCGATTCACATGATTAAAACCGCAATAGTAATGTAATTAATGCCCATACATCCAGACGCTTGGCACCTATTCGGAATTCGCTGCCTCTGGAAATACTATTTTGCAGTACGTCTAACTTTCGGATGCAAAAGCAGCCCTAAAATATTTGACATACTTTCAGAAGCCGTGTGCTGGATCTTGTCAAACAATTACGCCATTCCCCACCTTATCCACCTACTAGACAATTTTTTTATAATCTCGCCTCCTGAAGCCATCCCAGCCGCACACATCATCACCGTCCAAAATGTTTTTTTTCTGTGCTTGGAATTTCCATAGCACAAGAGAAAACCGCGGGACCAGCTACATCCATTGAGTTCCTCGGAATTTATTTGGATTCAATTAAATTCCAGGCTTCCCTGCCCAAAGAGAAAATCGATCGGAACGGCTTATCTTTTTTCCATAGTAATCTCATTTCGTGCCCCATTGACATCCAATTGTTCACAGATGCTGCCCCCTCAATCAGTTTCAGGGGAATTTACCACGGCCGTTGGTTCGCTTCTCCATGCCCACCGCAGCTTCAGGACATAACACAGTCGTCAGCGCCATTGAAGCTTTACCCACTCGTAGTAGAGGCTTTCCTGTGGGGGAAAGAATGGGCCACTAAAAGCATTTTAGTGCATTGCGACAACGAAGCGACAGTGCATTGCATAAACAGAAAATCAAATCGCTGACTACCCATCTCGTTTTCTGAAACTGAAATTCATGACACTGGCTCCAGAGGCAGACAAATACCCATCTCCAGTACCTCACTATTCGCAAATGATATTCCCATAACCCACCCACTAAAACCCCTCCTCAACGCATCGCTCGACACCATCCTCCAAGCAGTGTCTCCCAGGAGAAACTTTAGAGCATTCCATGTCTCCTATAACATGCCGTTCCCCAATTTCTCCTTTCTATCACCTTATTTACAACCTCAAATCAGAAAAAGTTGGGACACTGTAGAAATTGTGAGTAAAAAAGGAATGGAATCATTTACAAATCTCATAAACTTATATTTTATTTACAATAGAATATAGATAACATATCAAATGTAGAAAGCCAGACATTTTGAAATGTCATGCCAAATATTGGCTCATTTTGGATTTCATGAGAGTTATACATTCCAAAAAAAGTTGGGACAGGTAGCAATAAGAGGCTGGAAAAGTTAAATGTACATATAAGGAACAGCTGGAGGAGGACCAATGTTTAGGAATAGGAATGTCGTCCCATTCTTGTCTAAAACAGGCTTCTAGTTGCTCAGCTGTCTTAGGTCTTCTTGTCGCATCTTCCTCTTTATGATGCGCCGAATGTTTTCTGTGGGTGACAGATCTGGACTGCAGGCTGGCCATTTCAGTACCCAGATCCATCTTCTACGCAGCCATGATATTGTAATTGATGCAGTATGGGGTCAGGCATTGTCATGTTGGAAAATGCAAGGTCTTCCCTGAAAGAGACGACGTCTGAATGGGAGCATATGTTGCTCTTAAACTTGGATAAACCTTTCAGCATTGATGGTGCCTTTCCAGATGTGTAAGCTGCCCATACCATATGCACTCATGCAACCCCAAACCATCAGAGATGCAGGTTTCTGAAATGAGCGCTAATAACAACTTGGGATGTCCTTTTGCTCTTTAGTCCGGATGAAATGGCGTCCCAGTTTTCCAAAAAGAACTTCAAATTTTGATTCATCTGACCACAGAACAGTTTTCCACTTTGCTAAAGTCCATTTTAAATGAGCCTTGGCCCAGAGAAAACGCCTGCGTTTCTGGGTCATGTTTAGATATTACTTATTTTTTTACCTACAGTGTTTTAGCTGGCAACGGCGAATGGCACGGTGGATTGTGTTCACTGACAATGTTTTCTGGAAGTATTCCAGAGCCCATGTTATGATTTCCAATACAGTAGCATTCCTGTATGTGATGCAGTGCCGTCTAAGGGCCCGAAGATCACAGGCATCCATTATGGTTTTCCAGCCTTGACCCTTACACGCACAGAGATTGTTCCAGATTCTCTGAATCATAAGATGATATTATGCACTGTAGATGATGATAACTTCAAACTTTTTGCAATTTTTCTCTGAGAAACTCAGAAAACTATTTTTCAACGCAGCATTGGGGGAATTGGTGATTCTCTGCCCATCTTGACTTCTGACAGACACTGCCACTCTGACAGGCTTTTTTATACCCAATCATGTTGCCAATTGACCTAATAAGTTGCAAATTAGTCCTCCAGCTGTTCCTTATATGTACATTTACATTTTCTGGCCTCTTATTGCTACCTGTCCCAACTTTTTTTGGAAAGTGTAGCTCTCATGAAATCCAAAATGAGCCAATATTTGGCATGACATTTCAAAATGTCTCACTTTCAACATTTGATATGTTATCTATATTATATTTTAAATAAAATATAAGTTTATGAGATTAGTAAATTATTCCATTCATTTTTTACTCACAATTTCTACAGTGTCCCTACTTTTTCTGAATTGGGGGTTGTATTTCCCACCTTAATACCATTAAAGGCCTCCAAGTAGGATCCATTAATGGTTACCTGAGCGGCATTCAGTTTTTCCATAAACTAATATACGGCACTTCCTCGCAGGAGATAAATAATTCTCAAACCTCCCTCCTGCTTAAAGGTATTCAAAGATCCCAGCCCACCCGACCCAACAACCGATAACACTAGACATCCTCAACAAATGCATGCGTACCCTCCGCACAAGCTACCAACCTCTCAATACAGCGCAAACACCCAACGCCATTTTCATCCTAGACTTTTTCGGCTTTCTTAGATGCTCAGAACTTGCTATCACTTCTAAATTCAACCCAAAAAAACACCCCACAATCTCAGACTTATCAGTACTAGATGGAGAAACAATATCCTTTTTGATTAAGCAAAGTAAAACTGACCAAACCAAAAAAGGCCATTTTATCTATATTTTTATCCTTCCGTCGCCAATCCATCCAGACCAGTCAGTTCGGGGATATCTTCAATGGAGAAGCTCCCAAGCCAAATCTCCCGCGGAACCCCTGTTCATAGACAAATCAAACAAACCCGTGATGCGCTTTTGGTTTCAGAAACAACTTAAATCTGTCCTCCAGCAGTCAGGTGTCCCAGCAGAGCGCTTTTCAAGCCACTTATTCCGCATGGGGGCCGCAACTACAGCAGCCCAAAAAGGCCTTTCCCAACCGCAGATCCAAGCTCTCGGGAGATGGTCCTCAGACGCTTTCCAAAGCTACATCAGGACCAACCATTTCCACATAAAAAAATCCCACCAAACCCTCACCGATTAAAACCCGCTGGGCCACTCAGCAGGGTTAGCGAACATTTGTCTCCCAGATGACACAGCGAGAAATCTCCTGGGCAAAGACAAATTTTTCTTTTCTGTTTTTCAGCACCAAAGAAAGGGGAAAGTTTACACTCAGTGAGCCAGCAGGAAGTTTCCTCGCAGATTGGAAAAAATTGGATAGTTTCCACACAGTCATTAAGGGGTGGAGAGTCTCCACGCAGTCGTGAAAGAATGGAGAGTCTCCACGCAGTCGTGAGGAGTGGAGAGTCTCCGCGCAGTTGTAATAGGGTGAAAAGTTTCCACGCAGCCAGGAAGTATGTTCATTGTCATTGTCTCTCCCACGTTTCACCTTTCCTATCTTTCAGGCGATCTCCCAGTATGATGCTCCTCAGACTGCTCTCAGGGGCCATCCCCCCACCACCCCTTCTCCACACTTCTAGTTCTAAAAACCACTTACCCAGGTACTCTGGGTTCGGGCCCAGTCCGAGCTCGAAGCCCTCCCCCGGACAGTACGCCAAACACGCATTCAAAATTACACTATAAATTATATGTAAGTATGAACTCGTGAATTTGGATTAATTAGAGGCACTTTAAATCTATGCAGGTGTACTAACTCCTACTTAACATAAATTAGAATGTGATTGATAAGAGGGTGTGAACACTTATGCAACAACATTATGTTAGTTTTATATTTTTATCCCCCTCCAAAGGTGAGGTGGGCTGGCAGATGCAAATACATTACGTTAGTTACACTCAAAGCAGATTGGTCTCTCTAGCAAATTCCCAATTCAGCGGTCATCGACTGAAAGGTTAATTTGGGTTTGGTACAATGAGAAGAAGTGACAAATCTTGCCAGTAGATAAAACTGTGTATCCTCAGCATAACAGTGATAGGAGATCCCATATTTCCTAAAAATGGCACTCAATGGCAGCATATAAAGTGAAAAGAGTAGCGGGCCTAAAATGGACCCTTGGGGAACAACAAAATAATGGTAAACAGACGAAGAAGACTACTTCCCCATGCTGAGAGAACTGAGAAGGTTATATCTGTGAATTAAGAGGCTAACCACTGCAAGGCGACACCCTGTATCCCCACGACTTTATCCAACCAATGTAGCAGGATACTATGGTCAATTGTGTCAAAAGCAGAGCTTAAATCCAACAAAACAATACTGTGCATAGATCTAAAATCAGACTGGAAAGTATTAGAAATATTAGATATGCTAATATAGTTATTCAAAGGACAATGCAGACAGACTCTTTCTAAAAACTTAGAAATAAAAGGCAACTTGAAGTCTGTAATTGTTTAGGGTAGATGGGTCAAAATGAGGTTTCTTAAGCAGAGGGTGAACTACAGCATGTTTAAAACTAGCATTAACTATAGAACTGTTAATAATAGCTGTTACAGCTTAAAGTTTTAAACACTTCCTTAACTCATTCCCTGACAGCCTTTTTTTTAAAGTTGCTTGCCAGCATTTTTGTGATTTTCACAAAAGTTTCAATAAAATGCCTTCCAGGACAATTTTCTCCTATATATAAACATACAAAAATTGGGGTGGTGATGGCACAGTGAATAAGACACTCGCCTTTGCTGTTTGAGAAACCCGGGTTCAAATCCACTGTAACACACCATTGTGTCCCTGAGCAAGACACTTAACCCCTAGTTGTTCCAGAGGCGTGTGACCCCTGACATATATAGCAATTGTAAGTCACTTTGGATAAAAGCATTTGTAATCTTAACCTTAAAAATACCAAATTTTGAGCAAAACGCTGAAATTATTGCATTTTGCAAATTTGTAAAATTTTGTTACATTTACATTTAGTCATTTAGCAGACGCTTTTGTCCAAAGCATCTTACAAATGAGGTAAACAATAGAAGCAATTATAACAACACAAGAACAGCAATACATAAGTGCACCGGAAATAGTCTCATCAAGTCCAACACAGTATGCACAGCCAGGGGTTGGTTTTTTTTTTTTTAAAGAAATGTACAGGTAAAGAGAAAGGAAAAATAGAGAAAGATAGTAAGTCCTATATTAAGAATTTAGGTAATGGCGGAAGAGATGGGTTTTAAGCCGAGTCTTAAAGACAGCTACAGAATCAGCAGATCGTGTCACGACCGGCAGATCATTCCACAGTTGTGGAACAGCTCCTGAGAAGGTACGCCCTAATGATTTTTTTCCATTTTGAGATGGCACCACAATCCGTCGCTCGGTGGCAGAGAGCAGGGATCAAGAGGGTACATTAGGCTGTATAAGCAAGTGAAGGTAAGGGGGTGCTGACCCAGTGGTGGTTTTAAAGGCCAGGGGCCTCATTTATCAAGCGTGCATACACAAGTGTGCGTAAAGTGTGAGTAGGAACAGTTTTACGCAAAGTGTGGAATTTATCAAATTGCACTTATACGTACAAATTAGGGGTGTCCTCGACTAAGGATTTACATATTCGAATCAGAATTTTCGAATCTTTCCATAGTCGACCGATAGTCGAATCATCTATATTTGTGTGCATGGGTTGGGAGGGGGCCAGACCAGGTACAAATTGGTAACTTTTATTTTCTTTCACAAGCAGCACACATAAACAACTGTCTGATAAAGTGACCAAAACTGTCTTTCAAGTAATAAACGAAGACAAAACTGACGATGCATTTATATATTTAATTGAATGATCCTCAACACATCTGCGACGATTCGACTATGAGATTGGTAGTCGAATCAGGCTTCTCCTATTGATGCATCGAATCTTCGACTATTCGGGGTCACCCCTAGTACAAATGTGTGTAAATATATGCACACCTCGGAGCATGCTTGCGCACAGAATCTAGTGGTAGAATAGCGATACTACACAGGATCATCCCCAGTGTGTAAAGAAGTGTATATTTATTATCCACAAGCAGGTGTTAATAATGATTCGTGTCAATAAGAAATTAATGATTTATTTGTGATTTGTATAAATGAAAGCTCTATTTGTGATTTGTATAAATGAAGGCTCTGACAAATGCTTGATACAGTAACTTATATTGCGTTATGGAAGACTTGGCAAATCATCCATTCTGCCGGAAGCGCGTTTTCAAAGAACGCGCTGATGATGCTGGTTATATGCGGCTGTCCAAGGTGTAAAGTTCTGTTGTTGTCTGTCCTCCTCTATTGCACTGATTTCACGTTGGTGTGCTGTGACGCGTTTTTTTTTCTGATAATTTAAGATCAAACCACTTTTTTAGTTCTGGAAGTGTTCTCTCCTCATACACAACGGAATTAACAGCACTGGTAACATGTTCCCATGCAGATTTCTTTTCTTTTGTTAGTCATTCCTCCTGCACTAAGTGAACCAAATAGGATGTGTTATTAAGATTTAACCTCATCCACTATTAACTCAATTTTTGTGTCTGTAAAGTTTCTCTTTTTCGCTCTCTTTGCCATTATTGCAGTAAGGGAAAAAGCACAACAACGTGACTTATAAAGGGAGGCGTTGTCACCATATATGGTTCATTGGAGGCGTTTCGGAATGCAAATGACCATGAACATGCACGAGCATGGTGCTTAAGAACACATGGGATTTTTTGTACTTACACACATACTAAATTTCATTCGTAGGTCAAAATATAGAACATTTTCTACGGAATGTTGATAAATGAGACCCCAGGAGCAGAACTTTAAATTTGATGCGAGTTGCTATAGCAAGCCAGTGTAACTTGACAAAGAGAGGAGTGACGTGCGCCATCTTTGGCTTATTGAAGACCACTCTTGCCACTGCATTCTGAATCATCTGTAGGGGTTTGGTTGTGCAGGCTAGAAGCCCTGCCAGTAGGCCATTGCAGTAGTCAAGCCTGGACAGGACAGGTTGTTAGAGATCAGATTCAAAACAATTATCAAAACATACTAGGAGTTTAAAATTAATTGAATTAGTTTTAACTTTAGTTTTTTATAAACTGGGTAAGAGGGCCATCTAGTGGATAATAACAGAATTACAGATTACCGTAAAAATTTGTCAGGAAAGGTCATTGGCATGGAAATGTTTAATCTTAATTTACATTTAGACATTTAACAGACGTTTTTATCCAAAGCGACTTACAAAGATAAGGAAACAATTCACACAAGACGTGTGTCTACAATCAGTATCAATTTGTCAGGTTTATTTGGAAAAGACAAGTTTTTAGTTTTTTTAATGCAGCCAGAGATCTGGCTGATCGGACACCTATACTGTAGGAAGATCATTCCACCAGCAGGGAATAGTGAAGGAAAATGACTAGGAACGTGATTTAGTGCCCTTATGTGAAGTAAGTGGCGTGTACTTCCAGCTATTGTTAATAAGCAAACCTGTGCCTCCACCTCAGCCTGTCAGTGGCGAGGAGAGTGAGAGAAGGAGTAGTTTGAGGAGAGGGCAGCAGGAGTGGCTGTGTCCTCTGGACGAATCCATGTATCTGTAAGATCTAGGACAGGGGTGTCAAATTAATTTAAGCTGAGGGCCGGATCGGAAAATGTCCCCTTATGAGGGCCAAACATTATCATGCTTACATTACCCATACAAACTAAAATACAACTAGGCCACAAACTGCTCATAAGTAAAGAATTGAATTTACTTAATTGAATAAGTCCTCTTTAAATGAACATGAGCACAGTAATAAATAAAACCATTAACTTTTCTTTGCAAATATACATTTTGAACACTAATGAGTACAGTCACTTAGCTAAAGCAAGGGCAAGGGTTTTGAAATTGGTGGGGAAGTAAATAATGTTATTATCTTAATCTTAGGTGTCATATTTATTAATGTTACATGTCAAAAACCACAAATATAAAATAGCCATATTTTATTTTTATTTTATTTTGTACTTTTTTGTGATGCCAGTGAAGATTCTGACTAGGCATATACAATACTGCACCATCAGATTTCCTCCCAATCTGCTCCAGCAGAAAAATATATAACACATTATACTTATTCATCAGCCATCACAAAAAAATCACAAACCAAAATAATAATTACTAACTACTGCAGTTAGCAATTATTTTATTTTGGGTGCTTTCTTTTTATTGCTTTATTTTATTGTTTGTGCTTTCTTTAGTTAAACTACATGCAGACAGCTCAGTGTGCACTATAGTGTTACAACTTAGTTTGCAACTCCTCAGGTTAATATGGGATTGTGTCACGAGTGACTTTTAGGGCGGAACTAAAGAAAAGTTCCGCCTGGACCGATTTACGCAAACACCTGTCACTTCCGGGTAACCCCGGGCAACAAAATCAGAGGTAATACGTAACAGGTGTGTGTGATGAGGTGGCGAATGCTGACTGGGCAGTTCATACGCTGTGAGGAGTATAAAGGAAGCGTGTGAGACACAGGAAGTGTGCTTGTGGATGGTTGGAAAGAGGCGCTGCGGGCGTAGCTGTGTGTATGTTACAGAGACAAGGCAAACGGGCGGAAACGACGGAGAGGATTCGCTGAATTGGACGAAGTATTTGGGGATGAGCCATCGAAACAGGTTTGAAGAAGCTACGTTTGAAGGAATAAACATTTACCTGTGTGTGCATGTCATATTGAAGGCTGCATAGAGAGACGATCTCTGGGTGGAAATACTGTAGTGTTGTGGGCTTTCTGGAGAGCTGTTGGAAGAGAAAGAACAACACACAGGAAGGGAGACAAACGTTACGAAGACTGTGAGTACAAGTGGTTTGTTCACTTTCATTAAGACATCAGAAAACGGAGACTAAATCCTTGTGTGGAGTGTTGTTATTGTTTAGTGGCCCCACCGTGGAGGACGAAGCCGGTGGGCGAGCCAGAGGATTGCAGGGCACGCATACCATTGCGTGGGGACTCGCGACACCTATACCAGTGGCAGCGATCTCAACGTTTCCCCCAACGTGGAACTTGACTAAGTGTGGAAGTATTGGCTAAAGAGTGTGGATTGCAGTGGGTGAGTGTGCTTTATTGACGTGTGTGCACCTGAAGTATTGCAGTGCTGTGCCGTGTCTCCTGTTGCCTATACCCGCCTCTACGTCAAGCAAATCACTGTGGGTGTTCCGTGAACTGCTGTGGTGCACCACCATCGTGTATTTATCTAGCTACAACCCCTCGCCTGTGTGCCCAGGTTCGAAGGAAGTGAGGGAGTACAGCGAGTGAGGAATTGTGGAAAAGACCATACTGTGATAAGGGGAGTGGTGAAATTGTTACAAGCCAGCCTAACCATTGTGTGCATGTCCTGTACTGGGGAGAAAGTCCAGCTGTCTGCCCCACTGATTTAGGTGCCTACCTGGCCCTGGAAAGGAAGCGGAAGGTCCAGCTGTCCGCACGGACGCAGCATTGCGGTTCCATCTGCGCCCTTCTCCCAGGACTACATTGGCTGTGTTCGGCCTGACGAATAGCAGTCGGAAGTTGGTAAAGGCTGCCCTCCCTAGCCTTGAACAAAGCCAAGGTGACGTATGGTTTCTTTTGCCCATGTTGAAATACCTGAATGTGAAGCCTTCGAGTGTGATCGAGCTAAAAGCTACACTACGAGCTTATGGGAAGCTCAAGGGTTCGGATAAAATACTTGTGGAGATAGTGTTTAGGGTTTCCGGTTAGAGAAACAAAAAGCAAGAGAGATGTCCTAATTGAAGAGCTTTAATTTGATGAATACTGCATGCATGAACATTTGCTGGTAGTTATTTGTGTGGTCTACAATAAACAGAAACAAAATACAATAAAGAATTGTATCTGGTCAACAATATTACAAAGTATTTCAAATATTTAAGCAATATACTGTACAAACATAACAGCCACTCTGTTAAGTTATTAAATATCAGGTAGATATAAATACAGAGCATAATACACAACAGTATTAACTAGATTCAATACTTAACATGACTCAAAATGAGTGTAAAAGCAATTTAGGGAATACATTTGTAATCATTAATCCAATTAGTGAATAACTGGTAACATGCAACATAAAATACTGTAATTTGAATAGTATAACATGTAAACAAATGACTTACTTTTTTATCAATCACTCACAAGAACAGGCATGCAGCAGTCCAGATTGTGCACTGAGCACAACTCTGTCTCTCCACTAAACTGTGCACTCAGGACAAGTCCAGGCATGTATGGACTTGCCTAATAGTATAAAACCTTAAATATTAGTTCACCTCAAGGTGGCATTGCTGGGCTTTTGTACATAGCCGCCCCCAAATGTCATGTGGGACATTTGATCTTGGGAGAAAGCCCTCACTAAATGGGAAGACCACTGTTGTCATCGTCAATGAGTGCAGGTAGTGGTATTAACCGTGCCACAGGTCTTACATATTTCCGATTTTGAACCTGAACTTCAACTGTCCTTATTAGACCATCAGGTCCAGGAAAGGTACGGGTCACCTTGCCGACCGGCCAGAGAGCTCGAGGAAGTTGTGGGTCAACGATAAGCACTATGTGGTCAATCCCAAGTTTGCTGTTGTCTTTGAACCATTTTTGTCTTCCCTGTAGATTTGGTAGATAGTAATGAATAAATCTAGCCGAGAAGTGATCTGCAAGTATTTGGCTATGTCTCCACCTCCTGGTGCCTAAAAGATTGCTGGAATCATACATTACTTGTGGTAGAGAGGAGTCATGGCGACCCATGAGAAGGATGCTGGGTGTGATGGGATCTGGGTCAGCGATATCTGATGATACATATCCTAAAGGCTTGGCATTCATGATGCCCTCCACCTCGATGAGAACAGTGCGTAGTACTGTTTCTGGGACGGTACATTCCTTCAGGATCACTTTCAGAGCTTGTTTCACAGATTTTACTTCCCTTTCCCAAATACCACCGAAATGTGGAGCACTGGGAGGATTAAATTTAAAGGCAATTTTCTGTTCAGCTAATTGCTCTTTGAATTGAGGTGCCATTGCTTCATAAGCCTCCTTCAGTTCTCTGTTTCCTCCCACAAAATTGGTGCCATTATCCGAGAAGAGTTCCAATGGCTTACCTCTTCTGGCTATAAATCTCAGAAGAGACATCAAGAAGGCATCCGTGTCAAGACTCTCAAGTAGATCCAGATGGAGGCATCGAGTGGTCATACATTTAAACAGTATTCCCCATCTCTTTTCAGTTCGTCGTCCTATCTTCACGGTAAATGGGCCAAAGCAGTCCATTCCAGTAGAGTAAAAAGGCGGTTTGTAGAGCCTTAGACGAGCTGGTGAGAGATCTGCCATTTTAGGAATGTTGGGTTGTGCACGCCACTTTTGGCAGTCTATGCAAGTGAACTGATGTTTCTTAATGGCTGCTCTTCCTTTCAAGATCCAGAAATCTCTGCAAGAACCCTTTCTGTTCCTGGGTGAAGGAGCTTGTTATCATATTCCTTATCATATTGCATATCGCGAAATGCCATCCACCTCAACCCGACTGGTGCGTGTCTGTAGTAGCGTAAGGGCATGCTGGTCCTGTTTAGAACAGGTGGCTGTTGTTTCATTAACGTAGGGCAGGGTGTCAGTCTGCCAAAGGCGCTCAACATTCTTGAGTAGTTCACCATTCTGAGCATCCATAGAAATGTGCAAACATTGCTGATCGTAGGAAGCCATTGGGCTGCACCCCACAGGGCCTTGGAGAGTCCATCCAAGTCTAGTTTGTACTGCTATGGGTGCATTAGAAGGTCCAATCTGTATGGGTTAGACTGGCACGAGAAGGTGAGGCATGTCAGACCCGATTAGTAGTAAAGGTTGTGCATGCTCAATCTGTGGCAAGGGTAAGGACATGAGGTGGGCATATTTACGTTTGATAGCAGCAACTGGATAAGAATGTTCAGAAAGTCTGAGGTTCTCAGCGGTAAAGGCATGGTTTATCTGGAACTTCCGTGATGGTCTGTTCAAAGGTGAAACAGAGAAGGAAACAGAGGCACCATTCAGCTGAATTACATCCTGACGAACTGTACGTAGTGTTATAGTTTCGGACTCTGTGGTGAGGTTTAGCTGTTCCACAGCCTGTGGCAGTACAATGGTACGTTCAGAGCCATCGTCTAATACGGCGTATGTCTCCATTGCTTTATCTTTGTTGTGAAGCAGAACCTTGAGTACCTTAAGCATCACCTTTGGAGATCGGTTTGGACGATCTAAGTATACATGGGATGTGGGAACATTGACCATAAGAACACTCCTTTGTGAATGTAGGGCTGCCTCATGGAGAATGGTCAGGTCCAACTCTTTACAGGTATTGCAGCTTCACTTTAGAGTACAGTTGTCTGGCATATGCATCCGTCCACATTTCCATCAGCGCTTTCCATCTATTATCCACCTTAGTATTTGCTCATTGTTTAGCAGCTTAAATGTAGAACAAGAGTTCAGGAAATGGTCCTTACTGTTGCAATATGGACAGTATGGTTGGAACTTGAGTGTCTTGACTCTTTTCTGTTCTTCAACAGGTGGGGTACTGTTAGTCGAGTAAAGGATAGAGGTTGATCTGTCCTCTGGTCATAAAGGGGCACGTGGCTCTTTCTTTGTTGATCTGGGTACCTCACTTTGATAAAGTGCTGCTGCTCTGTTTGAAATACGCTTAGCCTGAGACTTCAACTGCAGCCACGCAGCAAATTAGGTAAAGTGTATGTACGGTCTGACCCTGTCTGAAGAATGTCATGGCTGAAACAGTACTCCACAAAACTGTCACGATACGATGGTGGCATTTTGCTCAAAAGCCAATCGACATGAGATCCACACCTTAACTCATAGCCATTTGGTCCCTCCAAATGTGAGCCTCATTGCTCAGGAACTGAGCAAAGTCAAGGAGGAAGAGCATCAGGTTCTTCTGGTAGCACCCCTGTGGCCCAACCAGACCTATTACTCTGAGGTCTTGCTACTAACAACCACCCCTCCTTGGCCGATTCCCTTGAGACAGGACCTTCTGTCTCAGGGGCAGGATACGATTTGGCACCCGAGGCTGGACCTCTGGAACCTCCACGTCTGGCTTCTGGACGTGACGAAGACGCTCTAGGGGGGTTCCGCCTGCTGTGGCTGAAACTTTCGCTCAGGCTAGAGCCCCCTCTACCAGGCAGCTCTATGCCTTGAAGTGGCGTCTTTTCTCGTCCTAGTGTTCCTCTTGCGGAGAGGTTTGGAGAAACATCTCTCTCCATCTACCCTCAAGGTGTATGTTGCTGCTATCATGGTCCATCACTTTGATATCGAGGGTAGGTTGTTAGGACAGCATGACCTGATTTGTAGGTTCCTTAGAGGCACGAGGAGGTTAAATCCACCCATACCGTGCCTTATCCCCTCTTTGGACCTTTCATTGGTCCTTTCGGGCCTCATGAGGGCTCCATTCAAACCCCTAAGAGAAGCTGATCTTTCTCATCTTACAATGGAGACTGCTCTCTTAGTGGCGCTCGCCTCCATTAAGAGGGTTGGGGACCTAGAGGCGCTCTCGGTTTACCCGGAGTGCCTGGAATTTGGGCAGAGTGACTCCTGTGTTATTTTGAGACCTCGGCCCGGCTAAGTGCCCAAGGTTCCACTACTCCCTTTAGGAATCAGGTGGTGAGCCTGCAAACCGCTCCCATCTGGGGGAGATGACCCAACCCTGTCATTGTTTTGTCCAGTACCTGCACTGCACCTCTAGCTGGATCACACATGGAACATATGAACTTCCGACCAGCTCTTTGTCTGTTTTGGAGGACAACAGAGGGGGAATGCTGTCTCTAAACAGAGGTTGGCGTACTGGTTTGTGGACGCCATCCCTTTGGCAAACCACTCCCAGGAGCTGCCATGCCCATTTGGAGTGAGGGCTCACTCCACAAGAGGTGTTGCCTCCTCTTGGGCACTGGCGCAGACTGCCACCTTGACAGATATATGTAGATCTGCGGGTTGGCGATGCCTAACAGGTTCGCTTGGTTTTACAACTGTCACAGGTCGGAGCGGACCACAGATGTCTTGAGTCTCGCCCCTCCCTAGTTTCCACCTCGAGGAGGTCCCAAAAGCACCCCAATGACCAGACACACGAGAGAGTAAGTAACAATTAAAACAAACTTTATTAAATTATTTAAAATGAAGAAAGGGCAGGGGAAAGGGGACACTTTATAACTCTCCGGCCCTGGGAGAGCGGGATCTTCAGAGTCGCCTGGACTCTCACGGGGACAGGGAAGGTAAGTCACCCTGCTTTCTCAGCTAGTGTCCGTCCGTGACTTGCAGTGGGTATTCCTAATTGAGCTCTTCCCTTTTTGTCCACAGCCGTTGCAGCCCAATTCCTCCACAGGTAAGTGTAAAGGGGCGATACACTGGGCTCGTAGCTTGGATGCACAGGTAAGTGTGAAGGGACAATGCACTGGGCTTGTAGCTTGCATGCACAGGTAAGTGAAAAGGGGCAATACACTGGGCTCGTAGCTTGGATGCACAGGTAAGTAAAAAGGGACAATGCACTGGGCTCGTAGCTTGGATGCACAGGTAAGTGTAAAGGGGCGATACACTGGGCTCATAGCTTGGATGCACAGGTAAGTGAAAAGGGACAATGCACTGGGCTCGTAGCTTGGATGCACAGGTAAGTGTAAAGGGGCAATACACTGGGCTCGTAGCTTGGATATACAGGTAGGGGTCAAGGGGCAAATACACTGGGCTCGTAGCTTGGATATACAGGTAGGCGTCAAGGGGCAAATACACTGTGCTCGTAGCTTGAATATACAGGTAGGTGAAAAGGGAAGTAACTTCAGCCTTACGGATATGACTCACCGACCCGGAGATCTAATTTTTACGCCTTAGTACTTCACACAATACTCACAGTGGACTCCTCTCCTTACAGAGTTCAAAGCACCAACAGTTGGAAGGGATGGATTATAGATCGCCGTCTGGGTATGTATAAAGGTAACAGTCATCCAATGACACCAGCTCACTTTCTTTCATCCAGAGCTTCCTCTTCGGCCCAAGGGGCGAGTGCTGACAACATTTACACACCACTGCACGCAAATCTTCAAGTGTAAACACAGCAATAACAAGACTCACACACAGCAATCCACACACTCACAGTGACTTAAGGCCTCACCGCCACAAGGGCTGGGAGTAGACCCGGGATGGCAGACAGAAAGGCTGACGTGAAGGATGTCTGGATAGGCGTCACCCCGCGACCGTAATCCACACCGCTGCTCTGTTTCAAGTCGTGCTAGCAGACACCGCTCATACAAACATTCCAAGAGCTGTAACAATGCGTACTCACGGGTTCGTTGATCCACGACAATTCCCTTCTGCTTATCCTTCCCAACGCGTCCTTTAATGACGCCGATGATCAATATGGGAGACTGAAGAGCAAGCAGTGCATGTAAACACAAGATTGCAATGAAGACTTCTTACATTTATGGAACTCACTACTCCTTTAATTCCTCTTTGTATGTGCTACCAAATCCACAATGACCTTAGTACGTCTCTCTCTCTCTCTCTCCTTCTCAGCCCACTCGCTGCTCCGTCTCACCTCCCGTCTCGACCGGAATAACAACTGCCTCTTCCTGTTCCTTCAATGCTCTTTTTATACTCTACCTCTTCCTTGATTCACCCAATCATCGATCGCCATGCTTATTTCCACACCTGCATGCAATGAAGTCCAAATTCGGTTACCCAGAGTAACCAGGAAGTAGTGGTGCATCACGGATTCTCATCCGGGCGGAACCATTAGTTGCCACTTATAGTTCCGCTCTTGAATCACCCCGTGACACAACCTACAGGTAGAACCAGTGTCAGACTGGGTCCTCCGGTGACTGACTAGGCATCTCGCTTGCATAGCACCCTCTCCTCTTCTTAGGTGAGTAGGGTCCTATACCAACATACCCTTCTATTGAATGGGTTGGTACCTTTACCATCATCAGCTTTTCCGATACAGACTGAGCAGAGCGGTCTTTATCGATTCAGTATTCTCTGAATTATACCAGTACTAAGATTCATATCCAGTCATTTGTCTCCACTATCTCACATGGATAGTGTTCCCCAGCGGTATACCCGCTCTAGTGTCTCCTCCACTTTGTAAGTTCTTGACATATTTTTTGACATGTTATTCTTCCCAATAGGTGAGACCATGGTCTATTCCATGCGGGCTCCCTCACTGGGTGAGGTATGGTCTCTGTAGTTCCACTTTTTTTATATGAGTTTTTTTGGCACATTCCCAGTATACCTTATTACCCTGCAGCTAAATCGATGCTATCTGCTTAAAAATGCCCCACTGGTGTTACTGCTGAGGGGTCTGTTCCTCCTTCTTGGATGAGCTTTTGCTATGTTTTTGGGGAGCCTTACCACTCTCGATGTGTGGGAAGCTCTGCTCTAACCCAATGTGTAGTGAATGCACACACACACACACACACACACACACACACACACACACACACACACACACACACACACTGTGCACTTCGGGGGCTGCATCCTTCAAAAACAAAGTCTGTGCCTTTGACGTCTGCCTCCTTTGAAAAATCCAGCCCACAAAAATATAAAGAAGAGAACTGCTCCTTTAAGCTGCACCTGACATAAACCATAATCCTGATGAACTATGAACCCTATGAATTTGTTACTACACCGTTTTATTTTTCGCAAATTATAATTTTTTTATTGATTTTATATCATATATTTTATATCTTGTTTTACTAATAGAAAAATTTTAATACTGCTGATTAATTCTAATCCTCGAAATCCAGCAAGAGGCCGAGCCTAATGTTGGCTCCAGCATGTGCTGAGGATGCCTTAGATCTGAGTGTGCACAGGGAAAGCTCTGGGAATCCCTGCAAGATGCTGATGTTCTGTTGATGAAGGGTGAGGTTCTGTTTCAATGTTCTGGGGTGCGGACCACACAGCCTGAGAGTATCATGCAGATGACTTAGCTGTGATGCAAAAGAATTCCATTACACTTCTTTTCCTCTCTATTTTAGGGGTTTTGGGACATAGATTCTTTTTCTATAATTTACTGTTGTTGGCTTATTTTGAGTCATTCATAGATTGGCAATCAAGAGAATAATAGCGATACATAACATAACAACACAATTAACTTACAAAAAAACACACCCACCATCCCACCCCATCCTGATAATTCCACATATCCCGTTAGCCCTGCTGTAGTCAATAACATCTGTATTGCACAGTACCAGATTGCATAATACCATGTCAGCTACATAACACAGCATATACACACATATACACTCATATATACACATACATTACAGTATATTGCACCAGTGCCATATAATTCCAAAAACCATTACCTATTCTTCTATTATATCAAAGTCTCATTTACTAATATTTATCACACATACATTACTGCAGCTAATACACACACACACACACACACACACACACACACACACACACACACACACACACACACACACACACATACACCTATCTGTTGTTATTCATTAATTTGATTGAAAGTGGCACAAATGAAAATTTATATCGATTAAGCTTACAGTTTGGTAACTTGTACCTTCTGCCCAAAGACATCAGCTTATACTCATTTTACAGGACGTGATTGGGGTCGTTGATGATTTTAAAACCTTGTTTCTTCACTGCCTCCCCAAAGAGCTCCTTAAAGCCGCATTCAGACAGCCAGCGATGTACTCCACTGCTTCGTTCTCATTGGTAGTTGCTCCTGTAATTTGCTCGACATTTGCATAAAGTTAAACTTTACTTAACTTTCTCTCATCGCTGGACACGCCCATACGGTCGCCAACGGTCACTTTCACTCGTGCTGCCGGAAGTCGCCCGGTTTCCATTGAAATGAATGAGATCGCGTTGCTCTGCTACTGCTGGTCGCTGGCTGTCTGAATGGGGTGTAAGAGTAGTATTTATAAAACTGAAGCATTTACCCAATTATTTTCCCTGCCCTTTTTATCAATGTTTGTAGCTGTAATTTAAATTTTACGGACAGGTTACCAAACCGGACAATAGACTCAATAGCTGCCTTGTAAAACAGTAACATAATATCCTTGTCCACTCCATGAACTCTGAGTTGTCTTAAAAAATGTAAACGTTGACATCTTTGAGCAAACATACTACACTTGATGTGACCACTGCAACTGATTATTCAATTGTATACCTAAATACTTATATGTTGTTACCTGCTCAACAAGTACACCTTCAATTAGAAGTGTGCTGTGATCACCTATCAATCTGGGGTCAAAAATCATTTCCTTGGTTTTATTTACATTAACCGTCTGGGGTCTAAGGGGTTTTAGGGCCCTGGAGAAGTTTTGACATGCACTGACATTTGTGCTTTTTCAGTTGCTTAAAAACACAATAATGGCAAAAGTCTTATAACACTGCATTCAGCACAAACTGGGCTACTATTTTATATGATTTACATGTATGTACATGTTTATATTTTTGAGAGAAAAATGTTTATGCATGGTTTTTGAAAAAGAAAAAATTTAAGTGACTGATATGAGTCCACAAAACCCATACTAAACATGTTTTCCCAAGACTTTTCGAAACAGGATCTAGTAGTTTAGAGTTTTTTCTTTAAAATGATGTAAAAATCATTCTGCTTACTCATTCACATAAAACAATATATTAATTTACAATTTCAAAGTAACTTTTTGGTTAGGAAGGCAATATGCAAGGAGGCTGGAAGCTCTTGAATAATCTGTGATTGACAGCTGAAGAACAATACACTTGAATAATGAGCTGCATAATGAGCCTTTAGGCAGTAAGACGACGCCATTGTTGTTACGTGTTTGTTTGTGAAAGCAACACAAAAGAAATGCCTTCACATGCATGATCCTGCGTTAAATAAACTTACTGTGCAGATATATATGCGAATAAACAAGGTTTTAGATGTGTTTAGATGCGTCTTAATACAAAGTGCGTCAAATTTGAGGCATTGTGTGTTTGTGTGTGCGTTTGGCCATTGATTGCGTCTGACGGAAGCACAAAGAAAACATTAGCGTCTGGAGATAACTTTTATTTACAGGCGAGAGTAAACAAGTACATGTGATGTTTGCAAGGGCATCTTTTTTAATGATAGCACAAAGCAGGTCAAATATGAGGCATCGTGTGTTTGTGTGTGCGTTTGGACGTCGATCGCGTCACTGTTTGATGAAGCACACACACTCGCGTCTGGAGATAACAAGTAGATGTCATGTTTCCAGCACTCGGATTAAAACTCAACACATCACTGAATGACTGCAGAGACGTATAGTCTCCATTGACAGGGGGGTTGACTAATGAATATGGATGATCTCTGCTCTTCTCTTCAATGGAGCGGGGCGTGGCTCATTATAGATAATGAAGTAACAGGAGAAAGACGGTACATCTCTCTCTTCTAATACAGTTAACAACAAATTACAATATTTGTTTTCGATTTCACTTACATCTTCCAGAAGCAGACATTCCAAGCATTATGTAGACATTTATCTTTTGTTTCTATGACAAGTATTCGTTAAGTTACAGTTAATTTTTCTGACGTGTTTCTGAAAGGACTTCACTGAGGGAGAGAGAACAAAATGCGCATCATGTTTATTTTCTTAATTTTGTGAAAAGCACAACATGCTGTTTTTATTGGGAGTGGACAGAAAAAAACTAGACACTTTAACATTTTAAATGATTTATAAATCATATCTGTATGTCCAAAATCAGCAGAGTTATCTAAGTCTCTTTGCGGAGTGATTAAAAAATAAAGAGTTTGCGGCGCCTGCGCTGCCGTCGACCCCAGAGTGTTAACCATAACTGCTATGCTGACGACCTACAACTCTATCACCCTATTAAACTTGAAGCTGACTTCTCTTTACAACCTCTTCTCTCATGCTTTGATGAAATAAGAATCTGGATGGCCAACAACTTCCTGCAATTAAACGCTGATAAAACTGAGGTGCTTCTGCTAGGCCCCATTGCACTTACTCCTACTCTCATAAGCAGGTTAGGCCCCCTTGGTGACAACCTTCAACCTCATGTAAAAATGTAGGGGTCTATTTTGATCCACTACTACAATATGAAAAGCATGTAAATATGGTTGTAAAGAGTAGCTTTTTTCACCTCAGATCTGTTGTGAAAGTAAAACACTTTCTTTCTCGTAAAGATCTTGAAATTGTAATTCATGCATTAATTTCAACTAGGCTAGACTACTGCAATTCCTTGTATGTTGGCCTTCCTCAAAGCACTCTATCTGGGCTTCAAATGGTTCAAAATGCTGCAGCCAGATTGTTGACAGGAACAATTCAATTCAATTTTATTTATATAGCGCTTTTCACAATTTGGTAATTGTATCAAAGCAGCTTTACATAATAGATGTAGTGAAAAGCACAGAAAATCGACAGATAGCATAACATAATACACGATATATATAGCTAAATTTGCTGCGGCTATAAATCAACATTATAAGCAAACGTATTACTAATGTAACGTATAGAAGTTAAGCCCAAAAAGGCTGCCTCCCCGGGTTGAAAAACCCCCTAGGAGAAAAAAAACCCCGGAATTTTTTCCGGGGAAGTAAAAAAAAAGTCCTAGGAGGAAAAAACCCTTGGGAGATATATATATATATTAGGGGTGGCACGGTCCATGAAAAAAATCCGAACCGTTCGGTTCGCTTGTCTCGGTTCGGAGCGCGTGTGTACCGCACGGTTCAACGGTTCATGGCATGCGCAATGTAGTCTCATGCCCTGTATGTGACCTCAGATAGCGTGTTTCCCTTTCGCGCGAAAGAAGAGGTGACTGGTTTGGAGTATAAGTACTGCGGGTTATGTTACGTGTAGAAATGGCAAGTGGGAGAGAAAAGGAAGTCTGCCCGCAGTTGGAGGATGCGCCAGCGTCGTATAAGTTTGGTGTGTGGAAACATATTTTTATTTCATGTTATGATGACAGCGGAAATAAAACAATAGATAGAACTGCAGTCTATGGGTTGAATATGCTCCAACAGCCACAGGAGATCGCCTTCTCTCCGACCATTTATCTAATCTGAGGTACTGACAACAATGTTTTACGTCTTTTCATATTCAGCGCTATTTTTAGCCTTTCATTGATACAATTAAAGCGGCTGATTTCCGCGTAGTTTCATTTTGCTAGCGTGTGAAAGTTGCGCGATCTTATTTCAGAAATTGCCCCTCAAAGTAATCATAAGTGGTCAAAAGTGGACAAAAGAGACTTAAAGAGATTTAAATATTACAGGTGCAAAGGTTATGTTTCTCTCTCGTCCACATATACTCTCAGTATTAAAGCAGCCTCTCAGTGATAAATCTAAGAGCTACACTGAAGATGGCATTTTGATAAATGCAAGTTATCTTTGTGTGCTAAAAATGCACATAAAGTTTATGTAGATGGCAATACACATTCTCTTTTTTGACAATTAAATGAAAAGCATGTTGAAATCATCAATGTCTTCCCTCTTGCTCTATCAAAATCTCACCTGGCTTTCCTCAGAGATGGTCCAATGTGCTTAAAGTCAAATTCAGTTTGTGCATGATTACATGATATAACTTTTTTTAATACTGTATCCTAAATTATGGATAATTAATACATTAATAAGATAATACATTTCTGGAGTGTTAAAAATTTAAAGAAAAAATAACAACAAGAACCGTACTGAACCGTGAACCGTGACCATGGAACCGTGATACGAACCGAACCGAGGGTTTTGTGAACCGTGCCACCCCTAATATATATACACATTGAAACGGAAGGAGATTAAGCGGGTTCTGCCGGTGGTCTTTGGTCAGGCATCAGCTGGACATCACGTTGAAGAACAGCCAGTAGATCAGAGGTGTGCCGACTTTCACATTTACCGGAACTGGATCTGGATCTGTTTGTCTTATTGTCCTCGTGATCGAGGACGAGACAGGGAGAGAGAAACAAAATCTTATTAGCGTAGGGGCCGTTCACATAAAAAGCAAGTGTCACACAGTTATGTGGATTTTAGTCAGCTCGGTTCCGGGCAGGCTAACTATTGCTGGTTAAGTGTATTACATATAGTTGATGATTTTAGAAACAGAACTCGTTTGACTAAGGCCAGAGGCCCCACTGCCGTCATTAATACTAACGTACAGTGGCAAAAGGTTCTGTATGACATACTATTTTTAAGGCCAGGGGAAAAGGCCAAAAATTGCAAACCGACCATATTTGGCAATTAAGACTCAATCGACAACCAATGCAAAGTTTCAGCATATTACTAAAGAGTATTAAAGACATTTACCATGTTTTGGAATGTTGACGAAAAAAGGTTTTAGTTTATTCATTAATTTATTTATTTATTAGGTTGTACAAGCTAGCTATTGGGAAATAAGTGTATTACATATAGTTGATGATTTTAGAAACAGAAACAGAACTCGTTTGACTAAGGCCAGAGGCCCCACTGCCGTCGTTAATACTAACGTACAGTGGCAAACGGTTCTGTATGACATACTATTTTAAGGCCATGGGAAAAAGGCCAAAATTGCAAACCGACCATATTTGGCAATTAAGACTCAATCGACAACCAATTCAAAGTTTCAGCATATTACTAAAGAGTATTAATGTCATTTACCATGCTTTGGAGTGTTGACGAAAAAAAGGTTTTAATGTATTCATTAATTTATTTATTTATTAGGTTGTACAAGCTAGCTATTGGGAGATAAGTACTATTGCTTAAACAAACTATGCGAATGCCTTGTTAAAGAGAAAAGTTTTAAGTCTAGATTTAAAGTTATCTACTGTCTCTGATTTTCGGACGTCGGTTGGTAAATCATTCCATAGCTTAGGGGCTAAGTAGGAAAAGGATCTGCCACCTTTAGACACTTTTAAAATTTTAGGGATTATTAAGAGGCCAGAATTTTGTGACCGCAATGCACGTGATGGATTGTATTCTGATAATAATTCTCTAAGATATGAGGGTGCTAGGCCATTTAAGGCTTTGTAGGTGATTAGTAATATTTTAAATTGTATACGATATTTAACTGGTAGCCAGTGTAAAGATGCCAGAATTGGGCTTATGCGGTCATACTTCTTAGATCGAGTAAGAACTCTCGCAGAAGCGTTTTGAACTAGCTGAAGCTTGTTTACCTGATTTGCATGGCATCCTCCGAGTAACGAGTTACAATAGTCTATTCTAGAGGTCATAAAAGCGTGGATAAGCTTCTCTGCATCTGATGCAGACAACATATGGCGTATTTTTGAGATATTTCTAAGGTGGAAGAATGCTGTGCGGCAGACATTGGAGATATGGCTGTCGAAGGATAAATTTCTGTCGAACATCACACCTAAATCCTTAACCGTGGAGGTTGGCACCACAGTGCAGCCATCTATGGGCAACTTGTAGTCTGTCATATTATATTTGTAGCGATTCGGTTCGATAACAAGTATCTCTGTCTTATTGGAGTTTAGCATAAGAAAGTTATGTGCCATCCAGTCACTTATATCGCTGATGCAGTCTAATAGCTTAGAAAAATTGTGTGTTTTGCTAGGATGTGAGGAGATGTAAAGCTGTGTGTCATCTGCGTAGCAGTGAAACTGTATGTTATGATTCCTGATGATATCTCCCAGAGGTAACATATATAACGAGAACAGGATAGGACCTAAAACTGATCCCTGCGGTACGCCGTATTTAACCAGGGAGTGATGTGACTCCTCCTCATTTACATAAACAAAGTGATAGCGATTGGTTAGATACGATCTGAACCAGGCTAGCGCTTGACCACTGATGCCAACATAGTTTTCTAGCCTATTAAGTAAGATTCTGTGATCTATTGTGTCAAAGGCTGCACTAAGGTCTAATAATATAAGGAGTGATATTTCGCCACGATCGGATGTTAGGAGAAGGTCATTTGTAACTCTAAGCAGCGCTGTCTCTGTGCTATGGTGGGGCCTGAATCCTGATTGGAACTTTTCATATGTACTATTATTTGCTAAGAATGTACGTAGCTGGCTTGCCACTACTTTTTCTAATATTTTGGAAAGAAAAGGGAGATTTGAGATTGGTCTAAAGTTATTTAGATCTCCCTGGTCAAGGTTTGGTTTTTTAATGAGCGGTCTAATAACTGCTAGTTTGAAAGCTGTTGGAACGTAGCCTAATTCTAGTGATGAGTTAAATACATTTAGTACTGGGTTAGACACTACAGGGAATACCTCTTTGAGTAATTTTGTGGGAACAGGGTCCAATATACAGGACGATGATTTGGATGACGCTACTAATTTAGATAGCTCTTCTATTGTAGTAGGTTTAAATGACTCAAGATGTTCGTATGGTAAGCTAGCGTTAAATATATTACTGGGTAGAGTGGTGGCTGCTTGGGTACCTACAATGTTTTCCCTAATAATCATAATTTTCTTAGTAAAGAAGTTCATGAAGTCGTTACTATTGTGTGGGAGTTTATTAGTGGGTTCTGTTTGTTCTTTATTTCTAGTCAGTTTCGCAACTGTGCTAAAGAGGAAGCGAGGGTTATTATGATTTTCTTTAATAAGATTGCTGAGATACGTAGATCTGGCAATTTTTATAGCCTGTCTGTAGTGTTTAACACTCTCTTTCCATGCTGCACGCCATACCTCTAACTTTGTGCTTCTATAGTTTCTTTCCATTTTTCTAGCAGCCTTTTCAAGGGATGCGGTATGATGGTCGTACCATGGAGCTGGCGTTTTTTCTTTGATTCTCTTTTTCAGAATTGGAGCTACGGCATCCAATGTGTTAGAACAAATACTGTTCAGGTTTTCTATTACAATATCTAGATCTTCAGGATTATCTGCTACATGTTTCATTTGGAACAGGTCTGGAAGAGTGCTAATAAAGCTATCTTTAGTGGTTGAAATTATTGTTCTGGCTAGTCGGTAGCATATTGTGGATCGAGTGATCCTATCTAGAAGTACCGTGTATGAGACAAGGCAATGGTCTGAAACTGCATCGCTCTGAGGTGATATCTCAATTTCATTAATATTGAGCCCGAGTGACAGAATTAAGTCTAATGTGTGCCTACGGGTATGCGTGGGCCCTGTCAAGTTTTGTCTAATATCGAGAGAATTTAGAATATCTATAAACGCTAATCCTAATGTATCTGTTGGGTTATCAACGTGTATATTAAAGTCATCAACGATAAGAGCTTTATCTACAGTGACTACGAGGTCAGACAGGAAATTTGATATTTCTTTAAGAAAATCTGCATGATGGCCCGGAGGTCTATAGATTGTAGCAAGGACAAAAGAGAGCTGTTTATGGTTACGATCAGTTATTTCCATATTTAATAGCATTATTTCAAATGAATTAAATTTTAGTTCAGATTTTTGGTTAACTTTAAAAATGTTGTTGTATATTGTAGCTACACCACCCCCTCTCCCCTTTAATCGCGGTTCATGTTTGTAATAGTAGTCTTGTGGGGTGGATTCGTTTAAACTAATGTAATCGTCTGCTTTAAGCCAGGTTTCTGTTAAAGAGAGTGCATCTAAGTTTTGGTCAGTAATTATTTCATTGACAATGGGTTCCTTATTGGTAAGCGATCTAATGTTAAGAAGGCCGAATTTTAACATTCGAGGTTCATCTGTAAACGTATTGTTTTCTAATTTTATGTTAGTAAGATTTGTACGAGACGAGGTAAACGGTGCTCTGTATTCGTTTGTTCGAGGAACGCACACAGTTGAAATGTGTTGATACTCTGGTAAGATAGACTCTAAGTTCTGCGATATATGTGATCTTGACATGTCAGAGCAGCTAACAGATGGACGGGTAGGCCGATCTATCTGTTTCCTGACCTGGGCCCTGGGTAGTCAGACTGTATTAGAATTAAGAGTATTGGTCAGATTTCTAGAGAGTATAGCATTTCCTTCCGATGACGGATGAAGGCCATCTCTCTTTAGCAGGTCAGGTCTCCCCCTGAAGTGCTTCCAATTGTCTATAAACCCTACGTTATGCTGAGGGCACCATTTTGACATCCAGTGGTGAAGAGACACTAATCTGCTATAAGTTTCATCACGGTAGGCGGGGAGGGGACCAGAGCATATTACATTATCTGACATTGTTTTTGCAATTTCACACACCTCTTTAATAGTTTCTTTTGTGATCTCCGACTGGCGGAGTCTGGTGTCATTTGCGCCGGCATGAATAACAATTTTTGAAAACTTACGCTTAGCATTAGCCAGCATTTTAAGTTTGGATCTAATGTCTGACGATCTGGCTCCCGGTATACAGTCAACTATGGTGGCTGGTGCCTCAATGTTCACGTTCTTTAGTATCGAGTCTCCAATAACA
Source organism: Paramisgurnus dabryanus (assembly GCF_030506205.2). NCBI lineage: Eukaryota > Metazoa > Chordata > Actinopteri > Cypriniformes > Cobitidae > Paramisgurnus > Paramisgurnus dabryanus. The sequence goes on from NC_133339.1 coordinate 52,867,082, forward strand.
AGGGCACCTTTAACAGATGTCTCAGCCGGTGTATTGCTTAGGATGTCGAATCTGTTAGAAATTACTAGGGGGGACTTCGATGGGCATCGAATATGACTACGCCGCCTGATAGTCACCCAGTTAGTCGGCCGTGTTAACTCAGTTGCCGAAACCGAGCTATGTGTACTACGCGTTACCGTAGGCGCACCCGAAACAGTGTTTGAAACATTAACATTAGCGGTTTTACCGTCCTCAACGAGCGTTCGGATGTGCGCTTCTAGTTCTGCAACCTTCTCCGTTAGCCTTACTACTTCAATACACTTAACACATGTAAACCCCTCTGTGCTGACGGAAGAAGCTAAACTGTACATGTGGCAAGTAGTGCAGGTTACAATGACAAGCGGAGTCTTACCGTTTTCATGCTGTGCGATAGCGTCTCCGTTCGCCCGAACGCGGTCCGTGAAGCTGCATCGAGATGGGTGCTCGCTCGTTGCATGCCTTGGTCGTCTCCGGGTGCCTGGAGCCAGGGTGATGTGTGGCAAGCTGTACCGTCTGGTGCGAATGCCGGGCAACAACTCCTCCACAGCTTCCCGCTCTGGTGAGGAAAGGTCTGAAAAACATACATCGGATGTGTCCGCCATTAGATCGAAAAGGAAGGCAGATTTACAGTAAACAAACAGTGAGCGAGTGCTAGCGGGAACGAGATAGTAAGAAAATAGGATTTAGATGATGAACTCGACGGAGCTCCAATGCACGGAGCAGCGTTTCCACGTTTGTTTACGCTAGCGGGCTATATGCTAATACTGGGTGTTTACCAGCGATAAATCGTTTCAGTTACTGATACTGTTGAATAATCGTCACGGTAAGGTATTCCTAAGATGAACTAGTGAGTTATATTATATAGATAGGAACAAGATAGTAGAAAAATAGGATTTAGATGATGATCTCGACGGAGCTCCGACAACAGTGTGGCCACTCTCTTGCGTCTCTCTCTCTTGCGTCTCTCCCAAAAAAGAGGGAGCATATCACTCCTGTTCTCGCCTCATTGCACTGGCTCCTGATCAAATTCAAGGTTGATTTTAAGGTCCTTTTTTCTTATAAGGCCATGCATAAGTCAGCTCCACACTACATTTGTGACCTCATCAAACCATACACAGCCTCTAGGTCTTTAAGATCTAGCAACCAGCTTCTTCTGTTGATTCCTCGATTCCTGATTTTACCCTGTTTCGTCAATAGAGTCCTGTATTGTCTATCCACGTCTGCACTTGGGTTCTTTCATTGTCCGATTCCTAACAGTCATGTATTGGGTGATACACAAAAGACTTTTAATTAAATTTTTAATTTTGCTTGTGAATAGGTTGACAACGATATAAGCCAAATAATTACGTTGCTAATGCTAATTATAGGCTTATCTCTCTTTATCTGTTGCCACTTGTGTTTGTTTTTTTAAAAACAAATAATTAAACTTGGCACATTTGGCAGCATCCTCCTCCAATGCCTTTTTCAGCCCCACTCATCCTCCGTAACGCGTACCGTTACGGTAGGGCCGGCCCAGCCTACCTGAGAAAAGTTTTGGAAAAGATGCGCTATGGAACTCTATGAGAGGCGAGAACTCCCTCACATGGTACAACCCAGAATGCAAGACGTGTATATTGCTATTTAAAAGACAAGTTGGGTATTTTACACTTAAAGCCCTGTATTCAGATTGTTTATGATGAAATAGAATGGTTTTGACTAAAATTTGGACATATGACGCTGGCCCGAGAATTTTTGGGTGTTTGTTGTATCAGCCCCCACCTCTACAATGGGTGTATAGGTGCACTGGAATAATCCTTCCTAAAATGCATTAAACTTTTGTTTACAAAGACGTGAATCTCACCGAGTGGTCAGGGGTGTTCACTGATATGCTCACACAAAAATCGCTGCAAAAGATGCTTTCCAACATGTGTTTTAGCATTCATTGTAAACTTGTGGACCTATTTTTTTAAACGCCTCACACCCGTATATTCTACCGTTGAGAGCTTGAATAATAAACACTCCAGCCCAGTTGGTGGCGATAATCCGCCTTTGCCAATTGCAAAAGTTCCCGGCGCGGAGTAATACCGTACCTCACAGCACATCTAATACAAGTCAATGGAGTTGGACAAAACTACGATAAAACCTTTTGGAATGCGTCTTTTACAGCAATTTTTGTGTGAGCATATCAGTGAACACCCCTGACCACTCAGTGAGTTTCACGTCTTTGTAAATGAAAGTTAAATACATTTTAGGAAGGATGGTTCCTTTTGCACCTAAACAACCAAAAATTCTCGGGCCAGCCGCATATGTCGAAATTTCAGTCAAAACCGTTCTATTTCATCATAAACAATCTGAAAACAGGGCTTTAAGTGTAAAATACCTAACTTGTCTTTTAAGAGAAGATAGATTCATAATGTGACAAATGTAAAAAAAAAAACTTGACCGGCCCAAAAGTTGAGTGGTCCCCCTGGAATTCTCCTGGTTCTCCCGATTACCCACCCCGGGCCTGACCAATCCAGAGGAAACCTTCACACTACAGTACCTTCATAAAACGAAGGTACTTTGTCTGTGAGGACAAAAGCTACCTGAATAATCTTTATTGATAGATTGTTTTTTGATTTTATAGGCTTCTGGGAGCCTCTTTGTCTGTGAGGACAATAGCTACCTAAGTGAAACCCTCCTCAACACACGCACAAGCTCTGAGCTGGTGACATGTCGGAGGAAGAGAGCATCCCCCCAGTGGCCAAGGTATGCAAGCCGAAGGTGAAGTCCCTGTGCAGAAGGCTGCTGGGTACAAGCGCACCCACAGATGCAAACATGTGGAACAAGATTTTGTGGCGTCACTTGGAGGAAGTACCAGGTGCATTGCATGGCCTCCTGGAGGACCGAGAGCAAGCTCGAGGGCCAGCAGGTTGGAGCGAGCCGGTAGCTAGGCGCCGGCTTCTAAGCCCTGATGAGCTGTCATTGGCAGCCTCAGGTGTCTTAGTTTCCCATGGCAGCCTTACTCCAGACCGTGAGGTCTCTGATGACCCTGTTGATCGCTCTGAGTCTGAGGTCAGTGAGGTTACCTCACAGAACTCCGGCCAAGCTCCTTTAGATCCGTCAGACAGAGCTGTGATTGTAAGAGCTGCAGATCGTGCTAAGTTGCCGCCTCTGACCTCCGCCATGGGGGCTTCTGTCTTTGACAGAGGTCCACGTCGACGCAAGTCTGAAGGGCTTCCAGTCCTGCCTGATTTTATGGAGGAGCTGCACTCTTCCTGGAAAGCCCCAAGCTCAAGCCCACTGCCCAGAACACAGCTGGCTTCCTTGGCTGGGGCTGCAACCTGGGGGCTGGCTGCGGATCCTGTGGTGGGGCCTACCTTTGCGATGCTGGCAGAAGCAACAGCTAAGGCTGGCAGGGATGCAGTTCATCCAAACAAGTTCTGCAGGGCTGTTGATTCCCAACTGCAAAAGGCTTATCAGGCCTCAGCATTGGCTGGCAGGCTGTCATGCACCAACTCCCTTCTGCTAGTTTATTTGGAGGGGCTGCTGCAAGATATGGCATCCTCTGCCCCAGGGGGTGAGATTACAGAGATGCTGCGAGTTATGGACATACTGCTTCGAGGAACCAGTGCTCATGCTCAGGCTTTGGGTCAGTCCATGGCTTCAATGGTCCAGGCACGACATCAGGTCTGGCTCTCTCAGGCCAATATAACAGCCCAGGACTGCATGGGCTCCGGTGGTGCCAGGTGAGGTCTTTGGGCCACCTTCAGAAGGGGCTCTGGAACAGTCAAGGAGAGCGAGGGAGCTGACTCGCTCAGTGCAATTGGCAGGCAGAGCACGACGCTCTGGGTCAGCGAGCACCTGGTTTCGTTCGGCTCATCAGGCCTGGAATGGTCCACGCCGTGCACCAGCTCAGACTGATACAGCAGGCCCAAGCCACGCTGCCTATCGTCCTTTTCGCCAACAAAGGGGTGGCCGGCCTGCAAGCAGTCGGTCACCTGGACAGGCATCACGTTGCTGACGGTTGCCAGCCTCCAACATCACATTTCACACCTCAACACCTTGCTTATTGGGGCCAGTGTACTCCTTGCCCTTGGGTACTCAGCACCCTGAAGTCGGGTTACAGGCTGCAGTTCAAAACCAGACCCCATGTTTTCACAAGGTTGTCCCTACTGTCTTGAAGGGCAACGTCAAGCAAGATTCCCTGTCAAAGGAAGTTTCTGTTCTCTTGGAAAAAGGGGCGGTAACACTTCTGCCTTCAGACAAGATAAGGCAGGGGGATTACTCGCGTTATTTCCTCATTCCGAAGAAGGATGGGGGCTTGCGCCCCATTCTCAATCTGAGGAGGTTCATTCGACACTTACAGCGCCTCCCCTTGAGGATGCTGCGTCTGTCTACAGTCCTCACTTTTGTTTTTGGTTCACAACAGTGGACCTACGGGATGCTTACTTTCACATCCCAATCCACAGAC